>NC_051058.1:18744260-19056762 GCF_904848185.1 Acanthopagrus latus | reverse complement strand
CTTAAGAAAAATACTCGAACAAAGTAATCAGTTGTCCGGATAGTTGCCGATTAATTTACAACTAATCGATTAATTGTTGCAGCTCCAGTAAAATGTCCTTCACTTACAGCGAGTGCTGATTTTAACCCAGAAAACAGAAAAATTAATAGATCTTAGAGCCAATATAGTTGAGATTAACAGTAAATAAATCAGCAAATAGAATAATCGATGGATTTGGCTTCTCAGATGTGACGGTTTGATGCTTTTCTTTTTTTGATGATGAATTGGTTTGCGACTGCAGGGTTTGAAACAACATTCTTTGTTTGCTGTATCTAAGGCTCATGTTAATTATAACGGACATTTTGCACTTTTCAACTCTGTCAACACATCACAGCCACACCTCAGGTTGTTTGCTGAAACTTCCTCTGATCACCTGAACCATATCACCTGTCACTCACACACACACACACACACACACACACACACACACACACACACACACACACACAGATCAGTAATGTAACTAAAGAGGACATTGGCACAGCAGCTTACTACAGTGAGGGAGATGTTCGTTATCAAATCAGCTCCTTTTCTCAGGCAGTATTAATGAGTAGCTCACCTTCAGCCTGCACCAGTGTAGCTCTTCATCTTTGTCTATCTGTGTTACACACACACATGTTAGATGTCTGAGTCCACATGTTCTTGAAACTGTTTATTGAGAGCTACATAAATAGCTCAGAAACGTGATACGTGTGTAAACACCTACAAAAAATAGTGAAAAATGCTGCTCTCATCCTTTGGAAAACACTGCGTGGAAAGCCGGATTAGGCCATGGAGAGATAATGAATGACATTAATTCTGTTAATTTATGAATCATTAACTTCATCACACAAAAATCTTGGTTCCTACTTCTCTCATGGGAGGATCTTTGGTTAAACACTGAATATATTTGTGTTCATCGCCTGTAGGTTAGATAAAATATGAAGTTTAAAAACACGATTTTGCAGAATATTGCTGCAACTAAAGATTATTGGCATTGCTCCTTTAGTGCATATAATTTCTTCTTGTTTTATTTGTATTGACACAAGGGACAATGAGAATTAAGTCTGTGTTTCCTTTGTTCTCTTGGATTGAGCTCCTCTCTCCAGTTTAACGGGTTTATTGATAATGTAACCACAATCCTTTTCTTTATCAGCACCAGTCACAACCATTGTAGAACGCATTATCAAACAGAGCAGGGCCTGCTGTGGGTGGTAAATCAGCCCAATCATTCTGAAATAAATATATTTTTTCCAAATAAAGCTACCCAACTTATCTGGAAGAAAATTCCTGTAGTTTTACATATTGCAAATACATTTTATTTCCAGTATCATGCAGCCCTAGTTGCAGCTCTATCTTGTGAATCCTGTGAAACTGCATTTATACATTCCATAGACTAAATAACCAATGAATCAAAAACAATATCCAACAAATAAATCAAGAATAGATATGATATATGTTATAGCCATAGCGGCCTTTTATATATTTGACTCTATCAGTTCCCTGTCAGGGGTCCTGAGGGCTTCATGCTGTTTTTTCTGCCTGCAGCCTGGTTGGACTGGGAGCAGCTATCACAAGCATTAACTGGGTCAAGCAGCAGCAGCAGCATCTACTCATCCTGATATGTATTGTGCCAATCTGGATTAGTCATCTGGTGTATTCCCAGACCACCTCAGTTGCACGCACATCACCACACACAGACAGTCTTTATTTATGAAATGATTTTAGAATATCAGGCTGGGTTGATTTTTAGCACGGCGCACAAATCATCTGTAATATTCAGCCCTGCTTTTTGTGTCTGAGCTCAGGAGTCGACCTTTTCTGTTCTCTCATCATTTTTTTGCTACCGGCTCTAATTAAACTGGTATCATTGGCTGCTGATAAGCCAAGGTGGAGCAGTGCCCAGTTCAAATTGCCTCATCACCCAGACCTGGCAGTGTGAGTGGTCAGTGTGTCAGCCACTAATCTCTGTTAATCCTCCGCTGTACTTATAAATGAGGATAAGCATCAGGCTGCCGTCAGGAGTGAAGGATTAGAAAGCTGACACTTTTAATTAATAGTTTTATAAACATGATATATATGTCCTGCATTTACCTGAGACGTGACCTCAGCGGCAGACAGTCAGATGTCGTCATATTTGCTTTGAATTTCAGCTGTCTGGTCCGTTCATCCTATTTGAGTAATGTCCTTATGTAACAGTGTTACATCTGTATCATCACTGAGTGTGCCAGGGTTTGACTGGGGTGATGTAGAGTTTAACAGGACTGTTTGTCGGAGGACGTCACCTTCTTCCTCTTTTGTAACCTGAAAAAGGTCAAAGTACATGTGAGCACTGTTACTGCTCCCACCAGAAGGTTCAGTTGCAGCACTGAAGCTAAATTATTGTAAATTCAGTGTGGAGAGCATCAAAACTGACTAAATTACTTTTCCCAGATCTGATGGTTTAAGTTTTTTATGTGTTGATTTAACTGTGTTTGTTTTGTATCACACTGACAGGTTTGTCCATCATTTTGTCTTACCCTTTATGAATGAGGCGAGGCTAATTAACCAAGCTAATGTTCCGGTTCTGTTCAGTGCGTTATAATGTTGTGTTTTGTCGTCCACAGGAGCAAGTCGTTCATGTTCTGTGGCCTGTATGCTGCGCTCGTGTTCGGCGGTCAGCACTTCATGAGGGAGAGGCCGAAGCTGAACCTGCGTCGGCCTTTAGTGCTGTGGTCACTCAGCCTGGCTATCTTCAGGTGAGTCACCTGCTCTTCTTCCCATCGGTTTTGCACAGCTGTGATTTGCATTTCCATTGCAACAGGGCTACCCGCCTGAAGGTGTGTCTTTTATTTGATGATGTGCATATGGCCTGTGTAGGGGTCAGAGGAACTGCTATAAATACTCATCCTCTGACAGCACTATCGATAAAAAGCTGCTAAAAAAAGCTCCATACATTTATAGCATTTATAACATAGTAAAATCAGGAAATGCTGACTTGGCTTGGCTCCAGCTGGCTCAGTAAAACTTGGAAAGGAAATGCAAATCGGCACAACTCGGTTTTCATTCTCCTGACAAAGGTAGAATGTGTGACAGAACAGCTTTATAACGCAGTACTGTAGTGCTGTGTGAGTACTTCCTCCATCCCTGAACAAAACAAGCAATTTATCACTGTAGACTAAATAACGAATTGAAAAAAAATGATATAAAAATTGAATTATAATAAAAAAATGAAGTTGGTTACAGCCGTAATCTGCTGTATATAACGGGTTTAGTCGTCTAACGTCATTTTCAGGAAAACTAAACTGTAACAAGAATAATGATTCATGGTGTGGATTTTTATTAGGATTAATGATTTATGGCCTGAACATCTTACAGGTTTGCGCATGTATATGGAATAAACTCAGGACGGCTTGTTGCTTGTCTACTCTTGTCCCCCGGTCCTTTTTATTGGTTGTTTTTACTTTTGATTCACTGTTCACAAAGATGAGTAATTTGACTGTGAGGTCTCAATCTTCCTGGTTAATCAGGAAGATTAGATCATCTCATCTGAGGCTGGATGACTTCATGCTCAGAATGTGCTCTGAGAATGTGTTACGCATTGAAAGGTCGAAACCAGTTGCATGACACGACTGTCGCCAACACATTCCTCACTAGCTTTAAAGGTGCGAGCTGTGAACTCAAAGGAAAAGCCAAATAATTCACAGAAAGAAGTTTTCACACCTCAGAAGATGAGATTGTCTTCCTGTGTGTTGCAGCAGTGTTGTTTTGTGAGTGTTACAGAGCACAGTGTTAACACGAACTTCTGCTGCACCGGCTTCTTCCTGGGCTGATTTCCTTATTTAGTTTTGGCATTGTTATGTCATGTCATGTTGTAAAGATTACTGTGTAGCTTTTATTTAAATTCCACTAGATGAGAGGATCTAGATTATAGTAAAACCCTGAAGAGTTACGTAATTTATGTGATGCTTCACTTAACATCTAATTATCATACTAAAGCCACATTTCCATATTTAAATATCTGCCACTATATGCAACTGAATATGTGTTGCTTCCATTTGAAAACAAACATGGAGCCGACTCCGTAGCCGCAGCCAGCAGAGTTTGTAGACATGGTGACCCACTTGGCAGGTGGTAGCAGGCGGGGCTGCTGCACAGAGCGCCATCACCGGTGGATCTGTGGTGTGTTGAGCCCTCCCTCTAATCTTAATCCCACAGCAGTGGGCACAACCTGCCTCACCGCTGCCTGCACACAGGGCATGACGACATGACGTCGGGGTTTCCAAGGCTCATAGAGGGCCGGTGATATCTGTGCATTCTCTCTTATTGTTAGTAAATCCCATGCTTGGAACGAAACCGACAAGTATTATGTGTGAAGCGAAGCGTGGCTGCAGCTAGCATTATTTTAATAAGCATGTAACGTACGGATATTCTGGTCATTAATTGAGTAATCAGATAAGATATATTGAATGCTTTATTTACACATAATACCTAGTCAAGTAGCCACCGCATTGGATTACGGTCTTAACTAGTCATTAATCTCAACCTGCAATCACACTGATTTACGTTAAATGTTGTTGCGTATGTAACATTAAGTCACCTTGTTGGACTGGATGCATAGAATAGATGTTTTCTGTTGAGGTGCTGCAGCAACCTATTGTGGTAAGCTGCTTCAGTTTTACAATAGATAGAATCTTTTCAACTTGTAATGATTCATCACTCATAGTTTGCCCTTAACAAAACAGGCTTTAAATAACCTCATGAAGTATAAACCACAATGAGAAAGAGAGGAACCATGTCGTGTGTCTGCGCGTAAAGTTGTCAAAATTAGCATATTTCTTGGATTCATCATTGAGAGACACGTCAGGACAATAAAAATGAAGGAAACTGTTTTTTTTCCTGTCATTTCATTCATACTTGTGTAGCTTGTTTTCTGCAGATCTGCATGAAGGAGTTTCTCTTGTGAATTAGTGTTTTATATTTTATACCAGTTGTACAGGTTGTGCTTGAAAATCAGAGTAGCAGCGGTGTCGATAATGTCGGGCAGAAGAATTGCTTCCTGCTCTGGATCAATGTATGATTGCACTAGGGTATGATTGCACTGCTCTTAGAGGCTTTTATTGACATTACAGGGATGAGTAATGTGGAGTGTTTATGGCTGTAGTAGAAACAATGGACAAGTGGATTGTACTCTCTGGTTCAGTGAAGTTTTTATGAGAAACAACTACATGGGTTGTAAAAATGGTGTTTGCAGGCTAAAGTTAAGTATCTTGACCCTTGAAATAGTTTTTTTTTACACTCTCTTCACTGTCTGAATGATTACACAGTTACATGTCAGGGCTCAAAACTATTCCATTCTTCCAAGGGAGTTTATGAATTGCCTTCAGAATGATGATGCTGGCTGCTGCAGAAAGGCTGTATTTTCTGTAAAAAAAACAAACAAACAAACAAAAAAACACCAGAAGGTGACCTGGTAATGGCTGCTGAATATAAATAAGGAAGCTCATACTTTATATTTTTGATAGTATAGTGCAGGACTGGAGGGACTGGATATTTGCGCTGTTTTCTCAGTCCCAGTTCCTGTATTGCATAAATATGAAACTCAGAATGTAATCTGGGAGCTCGAACATGAAATTGCTGTAAGTGCAAACAGATAAAGACCACACAGTCTCAGATAAAAGCTTCTTTATTCTTGATGAACTCTGAACGTCCTCGCCCTGTCTGGTCATTGTCTTAAGCCACTCCTTCATGTATGTGCCCCTTGCACGTTACATATTTGCCTTTTTTCTATCACACCTCATTGCAATATAGAGTATGTGACAAACATTTGAGTCCTTTATGGAAAGACTTTATACTGTTAGATGTCTTTCAGTCCACTGATCGTTGCAGTTCCAGCCTTTAGAACAAGGAACTACAGCTGAACAATCTGTTTTTGTTCAGCATGAGAGATGCTTGGATGTCACAGAAGTAGCTGCATATTAATATTAATTGTTTGGTTTCCACTGAAGACATCAGAGTTTGAGATAAACAGTCTGTTAATGTGTTTCCATGTCGTGTGTTCACTCTGCAGTATCATCGGAGCGCTGAGGACTGGCCTCTACATGATGCACGTCCTCACAACCAGCGGCTTCAGACAGTCGGTGTGTGACACCAGTTTCTACAGCGCCCCCGTCACCAAGTTCTGGGCCTACGCCTTCGTTCTTAGCAAGGCCCCCGAGCTGGGTAAGGCCTCCTCCTAATGTCCTCTCATACTGTTTACTCCCCCATGTCCACAGTTCAAGATGTCTCTGTTAAAACTGGGCTAAATGTGTTTGAAACGTTGCTGTCTGACTTCCATTTGACTCTTGTTTTAACAGACTCTAGATTATGTTGTGTAAATTTCAAATAAATCCTAATTACATGTCGAAATGGAGGGGATTAAACGCTGTTGAGGAAGTGGTTATATGTCAACAAGAGATCTGAAATAAACTCCCACGTTTCAACAAAACTTACCCTTAAAGTTCAGAAGCTTCTTGGTTTATGAACAACCAAATGACTGCTCACAGTTTAAAAAGAAACTCCCTCCACGTGAAACAGTTGAGGTATGTCACTTGAATTCCTCATCCTGAACGATTTACTGTGTGTTCACATGCAACGACAGACATCAGCTTTAACCTTGAGTGACTTTTGAATTATATACCTTGAAGCACTTAAACTTTCCAGTAAATTTAGCAGCAGACAATTACCTTAAGAGCTTCCTCTGCCGCTAATCGAGTCTCGTCATGCTCTCTGTCGGACACACAGACCTGATCGTGCTATAGGAAATGGAGCCTGATGCTGAGGTGGCAAGAAAACTCCATTAGTGCATGATTGATAGAGACAGAGAGTTTCCTCATCCGCAGACAGAAAGAATATCTTCATCCTCCTGCTGGTCAGGCCATTAGTTTATTACAGTGTATATACTGTCGTACTGTAGATATGATACCATAAAATAAGCTTTTATTGATCTCCAGATACTGACTTGTGCATATGGTGAAGCACAACGTTCTGTGTAAATACGTTTTATCAAGGACAAAGATAATCGTGCTTCCACAAGTTTGTCAAACGTTTCTATCAGTAATAACTCTGTACTCATTGAACTAAGTGATTGCTGAAGTCTGGGAACATACAGAAAAAAACAGCAACATCAGCACAGCAAAGTCTGACGGAGCAGAAAACATTCAGGTTCTTTCATACTTATTACTTTACTGTACATCAGTCAGTGGTAAATAAAAAGGTATGAGGTAAAAATACATTCACACACATTTCAGCTGCTGGTATTAGAGTAATGATGTTGCTCTGTGCTCGTTGTGAATGACTTCCTGTCCCCTTCTCTCTCAGGTGACACGGTGTTCATCATCCTCCGAAAGCAGCGCCTCATCTTCCTGCACTGGTACCACCACATCACCGTGCTGCTCTACTCCTGGTACTCCTACAAGGACCAGGTGGCGGGCGGCGGCTGGTTCATGACCATGAACTACGTGGTCCACTCTCTCATGTACACGTACTACGCGGCGCGGGCTGCCGGCATGCGGGTGCCTCGACCCTTCGCCATGATCATCACGGCCACCCAGATCATGCAGATGGCGATGGGCCTGGCCGTCCTGGGCCTGGTGTACCACTGGATGCACGAGGTGCACTGTCCGTCCAAAATGAACAACGTCACGTGGGGCTCTCTCATGTACCTCAGCTACCTGGTCTTGTTTGCCGTGTTCTTCTACAACACCTACCTCAGAGGCTCCTCTGGTGGCAAAGGATCCAAGGCAGAGTAGTCTGCCCTGTGCTGTGTTGGATGTGCCATAAGTAGAATATGACCAACAGTGAAGGGGCCATGAATGTGTGAGTCACAGCTAGTTACCTGATGACTGGTCCCACTCTTTTTTATTACATTTTCACTTGACTTTTTATAGCATCTGTAGCTCAAAACAATGATTCATCTGTGGGATTAGAGAGTTAGGAATGAGGAGGTTTGGACTGAGCACAGTCTAATAAGACCCCATCATTAGCTGGAGAATGGATAAAAGGGAAAGGGATGAAGGAAGAGCGTGTTTGTGTTTAACTAACCGTACTCACAATGTTTAAACGATTGCCTTGGTATTTAGACTCTCGACCAGTATCTTAAAAACAGCCATATGAGGGCCAAATATTTGTCAGAGGTGGTTAACAAATGCTTGTGTTCGTATGTTACCATGAAGAAGTAAGTTCTTGATTTATACGTTCAAGCTCTGAACTAGAAAAAAGTACTTATACATTTTAAAATGTTAAAGAAATAGTTCAACAAAACAGTTTTCTTAACTGAGAGTGAGATGAGAGAATTGATTTTAAAGTTGTTATTGATAACATTCAGCCATAAAATGTGGCATTTCACCCCTTACCCACAATTGCATTCACCTCACAACACTGCTGTTGTTGTTTGAATCATCGCTTCCTCAAGTGGTTGCCAGCTGTTGCATATATTCACACATTGCTAACGCTACATAGCTAACGTTAGTGCAGTACAGTACGCTGTACAACTCAGCCTTGCTTATGTTTTTTTACAAACTGGCTGCTACCATGACTCTTGATACTGATGAAACACAGATACAGCGTGTTATACTTTTGGCCCTCAAACCTTGTTAGAAGCTGGAACCAGCCGTCAGAATTCTGACACACAGATAAACAAATCCAGAGAAATTATTGATGTACAATCAAAATAATGTTTTTAAGGAAAAGCTCTATAGGTATGTTATCTTTAGAAAAAAAAAAGATTTGTGTGCGTACATATTTTATCAATATGATATTTAAATATTGAGCTGCATGTTTTCAGCTCAGCGTAAATAGCACTGCTAGTAGTGAGTACAATTAATCTGTTGCACTCTTTCATGAGTAACTTGTTTTGAGTCCTCTGACGGATCCCTGTGGCTCCGTGTTCTTTCACAGTGGAACCCGGGCGTAAACTCTTAGGAATGACCCTGCGCTGCCTGCATCTCAAGTGCAGATGGTTCCTGTTATAAGCCACTGAAACCAGTTCAGCTGCCTATGATATAGCACTTAGAATGTGATGTCTGTGACAACCCCATCTTCTCATTTCACTCTCAGAAAAAGAAAGCAGATGAGTGTTTGACCCAAAATGTTGAACTATTCCTTTAGAATAATGTGTGTTTTAGCCCGAGCCATAACTGTGACCTACAGATACGTACAGGATTATAAAAACGGAAGGAAAACCACACACTGAATGAAAGCAGGGTGTTTTCTCATGTTCGGTTTTAGCACTTACAACACACACACACATATTAAAGACGCACTGCATTTAAACGACTATATTTAGCTCTGAAGCTTCATCACGTCTCCCTCCCTGAGAACAGCTCAGAAACTACAGATGGCTATTTTAACAGACATAACACGTACACTGTAGATCGGTTTCACACGGCCTTTCCTTCATGTGTGCTCTCACCACACTGACACTTGTGAGATGATAAGATCTGAGTGGCAAACACGTTCTTCAGCTTACCTGTTGGGTAACATGTGGAGCTGGAGTCCTCCTGTCTGTCCTTCTGTACTAAAGTTTACACACTGTGCACATTTTGCCTTCTTCATCTGCAGCGTCGCGTCAGGATTTAGGAGAGTTGAGCACTTAACTGTTTTGTCATGTTTGTGTAGAGATGTAGAAACAACCTGAATCACTTTTTTGTTCCTGTTAAAGAAAAGAGGCAAAGTTTCACTGATCATGTCGTTTAGCAGGACTAATTATCTAAACAGTCATTAATCACGTAATTATCAAAGAACAGACAGTTAGTCATTCATTTAGTTTATAGCACTTTAATTGAAACCGATTTAAAAGATCATAAAAAGGCAGATGAAGTGATGACGTCAGTGTAAAGGAGAATAACATTAAATAGCAAGTTAACACAAAGTCGGTGATGACGCTCTCTTGATCGAAACTAAAATTAACAAATTTGAAAATCTAATTTTCCCTCCAAGCTAAAAGTACCTTTATTCGCTTCCAACAAAACAACAACAAAAAGAAAAGGAGAATTATTAGCCCAGCATGAAGATTAGAATGAAAAGGAAATAACTTGACACATAAAACAACAAACCATAATAGAAACTGTAATACACAACAGAGGTTTCACAGATACGCAACAAAAGCATCAAAGATAAAATAAAAACAAAAAAGTAACAAAAAAAGCATGAATTAAATGATACCTACATTTTCTGAATTACTCCGTCCAGATAAGCTCTACAATCCGAGATTATCTCCGTCCATACACACCTGAAAACACATATCTGATGGGAATTGTTGCGTGTTGCCGTAAACAGGAAGCAGATTGTTGACTTTTGTCAGTTTTAGAGGCCGCAAAGACTTCAAAGTATTAAAAGTCATTTGGGGGAAAAACTAATTTAGATTAAAGTCAGAAAAAACAAACCCCTCTAATCCTTTTAATCCTCTTGTATCAAAATATTCGTCCTGGGACCGTCGAGGTTCCTGTCCCACAGTTTGGAAACCATTAGCTAATGGCTGCATTTCCAACCAGAGTCCCAGGAACTCATTTTACACGTCTCTCATTTCCACCTTGATGTAAAAACTAGTGAAGACGCGGCACATCATTCCACCGATGTACGATAAAGCTGTTTTTCATCCTTGTTGTGCTTCGTCATTGGACCATTTCTCGTCTGTAGCTCCATGTTGAAGCACAACGAACAAAACAAAAGCATCTGTGGCTGCAGATCTCTGAAAAATGGTGGCTGAAATAAAACGCTGCTAGTAGTCAATCAATCAGAAATATTCAGCACCACAAAAGTTCCTGCACTTTTTTGAAAGTGGGGACTTTGATAATGTCGGCAGAACTCAGTGTAGACTCCTGCGGTGGAAACATAATTTGTGTGTCTTCTTTTACAAGTAGTTAATCTGTGGATAAAGTGTCTGTTGTGTTCCATACACATCGTCGTATGTCTGTTGTGTTGCCCGTTTTTTAAATTTTAATGTGCGTAATACCAACCCTTCACTTCTTTGTCCTGTCGGTGTTGTAATAGTTTCCCTGTGTGTGGCTACATCCAGCAGACTGTAGATCCACGGAGGGCAGCGAGTGATTACGGACCTATACTTTGATTTAAATTGTACTTGATAGTTGAACGTGTGGGCTGTAAAAACAAAACATTCAGAAGTGCTGATTCTGACACAGAGAGCGACGGGCTGCTGTCGCTGATAATCTGTATCAGCTGCACTCGAGCTGCTAAGAAGGGAGGAAACAAGCCGATGTGTCCACTGTAAATAATAAGAATCTATTTATTTTCTTAATATATAACATTCTCTAGCAGATCTGAGGTGTTTCTGGGAGACTTATTTTTGTTAGGATGTGCTTAATTGTTTCTGCTCTCTCCATCCATCATGTTTGTGTGTTTCTTCATCCATGACGCCATTTTTGCCTCTTTAAAATGTGAAGAGATGGAGGATCACTGTAAACTCTTAGAGCCGTTGATACTTCATGTTGAAAGGAGGCTTCATTTGTGATTTACACTTGATGTGATTTCAGACCGTCCCATTGAAAAACCCACTATTACTGTATTTTTGTTGTGAGGGAGCTGAGGTTTACATTAGAAACTCATTTTCAGTTTTCCAGCTCAAACATTCATTCAGCGTTTTCATACACGACTCTGTGATTTGGTCACGTGGCGTTCTCTGTGCAAACCTTTTTGGAAAACCGATATATTGTACTTATTGTTCAGCAGAGTTTTGGATCTTCAGATGTGTTTTCATGATTCCACAAACATCCTGCTGACATTTAAATCTAATGTTTCCTCAGACTGTTAACATACAAATATGTGATCGTTCTATCACAAGAATATCTCTGAAGATGCAGCTGGTTAACAAGTAAATAACACCAATGTTGAGGTTTGCGTGTCGAGCGCTGTGTGATCGAAATAGGGCATTACGTCTGGAGTCCTCCCTGTTTTATCTTGTTGCCATCGCAGCCTGAATTTCCCTCGTGTTTCGTTACTAAACTTGTACTTTTACTGTAAGAACAGCTCGAACTGTCGGATCATTCTGAGAAGGAACCAAGAGAAGACTCACTAATGATTCCTGGACTTTTTGTGACACCGTTTAAACTTGAACTTTGTGTGCCAAATGTTTTTTTTTTGTTTGCTTTTTGTTTTCTTTCTTGGATAGATGTGAGCATCATGTGTGTCTCATCATGTCTCCTCCTGTAAAAAAAACATCAGAAAACACGCTGATTTCCCCCCTACACCTGTGGATCCAACCATCGACTGCAAACGAAGGGTAAAAAAAACAGTTAAAGGGCTTTTGATGTTGAAATGTTGTTTAATAAATCCATTCTGGTTTTAAAAATGTCTCGTTATTGTTTCTTTGCGACGCTACAGAGGACAGAAGGACAATAACAAACCATCCAGCATGTTAGTTTTGTCTTCAGAGCTTAAAAATGAGTTTGACTGCTTCAATTAATCAGTTCTTGAAATTACAGTTTAGATTTATTATTGTACATATTTATTTTATCCTGCTTGTGCTCCATCTGCTGCCTCTGCTTCTTGTAATACTCATCAGTCACATTGGTTAGGAACTCTTTAAATAAAAAAATATGGACAGAAAATCTATTAAATGTGAACATGTTTGTCACTGATTACCAGTTAAACTCAACAAAACCTAAAAAAAATGTAGTTTGTGTTGGAGGAGACGTTGCTTCTCTGTGTACGACACTAAACATAATTTATTGTGCGTTAGTATCTCACTTCAGGGTTTTTTTATCTGGACGCTGAGTCTGTAACAAACAGACTGTCCCCCTCCCCACAAAGATCTTATCCACTGAGGACAGATTGATCAAGGACACCACACAGAGAGATAATCCATCTCTGTGATAACACTGTCCTCCATTTTCCACAGCCAGTTGAATCCCAGAGTGCAGGGAAAGTGCAGGAATGTGTCTTTGTCGACACAGTTAGAGTCCTCGCAGCCTCCCCGTGGTGTTAAAACAAGCAGCTCCTCTTCCTCGGCTCGGAGTGCGTCCTGCAAACGTCCAGGCTGAGAGACGGACCTCTGGGAGGAGACGGTGGGTTGCTGGAGGACAAAAATCTGCCTGCTCAGCACATTAGTGTCCCAGCTGTGGGTGGTGACACCAGAGGACGGACGCACTCTCAGAGGAGGAATTGAACTTGTGCACTACAAAACTACATTAAACTACAACAGGATTAAAGGTCGTAACTGCAGCTCTGCTCTAAGACAAGAGTTTATACTTCAGACTTAAGTTTTGCTGCAACAAAACCTCATGAAGTTGAAATTATAATGGTAAAAAAAATATATGGAATGTAACTGACTATATTTACCTCAACTAAAGTACTACTTTATCTTCTTTTTATGCCACTTTCTAGCGTTAGTTTATAGTTACTTCACACATTTTTGCATATAAACACACAAGGAGCTTAAAAATATCAGTACATTTACTCAAACACTGAATTTTGCTCAAGTATTTTCAGAGTAAAAGTACTACCATACAGTGAAAATAACATTAAACTTAAAATTCCTGCATTGAACATGTTACAAAAGTAAAAGCATGCAAGTGTAATCAGGGGAATGTACTTTAACTATTTGAAATAGGAGTGAAATATTCAGAAAAATGTTGTAACTGTGATGTTCAGTGACTGAATGTAACTGAGTACATTTACTCGAGTACTTTACTTTTTGAGCAGCTTGTATTTTGCTTGAGTATTTACATTTCCTGACATTTTATATTTCTACTCCACTACATTTTTATTTACATTTTATTTATTTCATGCAAAAAACATGTAGGGAGTTTAAAAAATGTCTTTTCTAAATACAGTTTATTTATATTGTTAAAGAACAGAGTCCCTCTGACACCGTGTCTTCTCTCTGATTGGCTCATCGTGACGTCAGACTGAAGGTGTTGTGATGTCAGAGTCTTCAGCGCCCTCTCGTGGCTGCAGGTAGTCTCGGTGTTTCCTCTGTTCTCACTGTGTTTATTAAAGCTGAGGGCTGAGTTCAACTCTGCGAGCTGTCTGTTGAACAAAGGTTTATTTCAGATTTAAACATGTTAATCTAAAGCAGCTGTGGCAACATCTGTACACCGAGGCACGAGAGGAGGCACGTGACGATGCCTTCAGGTACTCTCGGGAAAAAGGAGCTCAGAAGTGATCGTCCACCAACTGTTGGGCAATAACAGCTCAAATTTTTCTTGTTTATCAGTTTTCTTGTTGGAGACTGTATAAAACGTGTGACAAGATTTTCCTGTTTGTGTATGTTTATGTTTTTCATGGCTCTACACTTTTATTTTCTCTTTTGAACTATATTTTTTAAGCTTTGGGGTTAATATTTTAAATCTGTCTGTTAAAATGTCCAGTGTTTGATGAAAGTGACCCAACATTTGCTCAAGAGCTTTTCTTCAGTCAAACAAACAACTTTTTAGTCCTCTATAATGACTTGACAGTTATAATTAATAACTTTAACACCCTGGTTGTTTACAAATCACATGTTCACATTAGTTTTACCTTGCTGAAGGTGTAAATAAGGTATTTTAAATCAACTTGGGATCTTCAAGGGACTTGGGATTACATCAGACAAGCTGTATGAAGCCATTTTATACTTTTTCTGGTTGTTTTTTAAATTTCAAATCAAGTCTCCAGCTACTTCAGCTGTTTTGAGGAATGCTGCAACTCTGTTTTGCTGAGAAGCTCCAGAATTTTTTGGTGGAAAACCAAAAAAATCACTTAAAATGGCTATGTAAAGCTCGTCGGGCGCAATAAGAGTCTTTGTATCCCAAATTAAGCAAGAAAAATATCATTTACACACATTCTTAAGGGAAATCTTAGGGGAAATTTTAGGAAAATTAAGAAATCTTCACGGCAGCTGCTAAGCTAAGAGCGTTAGCACGTTAGCACATCAGGGCACAAGTAACTAGGAACTTGTTTTAAAATGTGAAAAACAAACGATTACAGTCTAATCTGGCTTCCTAAAGCTTTTATGACATAGAGCAAGTCCCTGGAGAGCCCTTTAGAAAGATGTTAAACCCTTTCTTAAGATAAAATCTTCACTGTAGCTGCTCAGCTAAAAGTGTTAGCACGTTAGCCCAACTTTTAGCATGTAAATAATGTCTTTCAAATCAGTTTTAACATCTCTGGCTTCCTGGTAACTTGTTTTACACCGGATGAGCTGTATGGTATGGAGATATTTTATGTTTTTTTTTTTTTTTTTCTTCACCTGACATTTTATCAACTGAATTTTCATTTTTGGGTGAACTTTTCTTTTAAAATTAAGAGTTTTAAGTTATGTAGGCTACATTTCCTCCACTTTAGTATGTTAATGCTAACACACAGGAGACACAAACTGTTTAAAACAAGTCAGATAAATGTTTAATCCAGCCCTGCCTTCAGACATTACACGGGTCCCAGTCCGCCGCTGCCACCTGGGACACTGCCGCTTCCCGGGAGCACTTGAACGCATCACACCCGCTTTCTTGGAAACAACTTGTGATCAGTTTTGAGAATAAAGAACAAAAACACGATATTTAATATCTGAGTCATCCTCTCCTTGTGTCCAGGCGGTTGTGAAACGTGTTTCCAGGAAATAGACGGAGACCAAAACGTTCCTTTATGGAGAAAAACAACCACAACAACAAAACAAAACAAAACCAAAAAAAAAAAAAAAAATCACCTGCGGAGGATTTTTAATCACAACCCAGAGCTGGAGAGAAGTTTGTACAACTCTGCTGGCAGTTTATAACATCACATGAGCACGTAGACATTTAAAACCTGGACATGTTTCGACGTGAAAATGAACTTTGAGCGTCTCAAATAGTTAGAAGTGTGTTTTTTTTGTTTTTCTTTTAAAGCAGGAACAACATGAGCGTGAAGTCTGGGAGGAGTTTGAGGAGACTGAGTCCAGCTGCTGCCTCCAGATCACATCACTACACACCGGGCTGCAGACTCACTCAGGACACATCTGACTGTCTGTCTGTGTGGTGAATGGAGGACAGATGTGATGTCTCCGTCCTGCTCCTGATCCCGAGGAGATAAACCTGCATCACAGTCTGACACGTTTGTGAACGATGCGAGCAGAGACAGCAGCTCAGACCGAGCAGCTCGCAGCACAGCACACCTTCCACCGAGCCTGGAGGAGCTGAGATGAAGAGCTGAGTCTGAGGAAGTTCCCCCTGAGAAACAAGAGGTGAGAGAAAACTGATCAGTCCATTCACTTTGGTTTTTAACGAAGCAGGTTTATGTGAGATACTTCCATGTAAAGGGAGGACAGGTAGAAAGGAGCAGATACTGCAGGTGAAGTTAGAGTAAAGGAAGGAGGAGAGAACTTTAAGTTTTATGTTGCATTTGTTTCTGTAATTCAAAACAAGTTTTAATAACATGGAAATACTTAAACAAACAGGATGCTCAGGAAAATGTCCACATGCTTTCCTCTTCCTTCTGTTCTGATTAAGTTGACTTGTTTAAAACTACAGACCAAGTTCAAGGAGACAAGATTTG
The DNA here is from genome assembly GCF_904848185.1 of Acanthopagrus latus. Taxonomy (NCBI): domain Eukaryota; kingdom Metazoa; phylum Chordata; class Actinopteri; order Spariformes; family Sparidae; genus Acanthopagrus; species Acanthopagrus latus. The sequence continues at coordinate 19,040,265 of NC_051058.1, read as the reverse complement.
AGTCACTTTACTGTGTTTTTCCTGGAGTAGTGTTAGTAAATGTGAGATACTTGCATGTAAAGGGAGGACAGGTAGAAAGAAGCAGATAATGTGGGTAAAGTTCGAGTAAAGGAAGTTAAACTGGAGGAGAGAAAACGAGTGACACAGGTTTTATGTTGCATTTGTTTTTGTAATTCAAACTAAGTTTTATTGATATGAAAACACATTAAAACACAGGATGCTCAGAAAAATGTCCACATTCCTTCCTTATTTGTATGTTTTGAGTTTTTTGACCATTTGAGTCACTTTATTTTTTGTTTTTCCTGAAGTGGTGTTAGAAAATGTGACTTGCTTGGATACTGTGGGTAAAGTTAGAGTTAAACTGTAGGAGAGAATAAAACAGTGACACTAAAGTTAATCTGACCAGTTTCCATCAGGTTTTTATGTTGCATTTGTTATTGTGGTTAGTTTAAAATCAGCATTATGTAACTTTTGAACTCAAAATAACAGCTTCTCAAACTCAGTCTGATGGCTCAGTGTCTTGTTGCTTTAATCAAGTTTTATTCAAATAACTTTTATCAACATAGAAATACATGTTTTAATATGAATAAACACACAGGATGCCCAGGAAAAAGTTCATATTCTTTCCTCTTTCTTCTTCTGATTAGTTTTTCATGAAGTTGTGTTATTAAATGCGAAATACTTCCATGTAAAGGTAGGGCAGGTAGAAAGGAGCAGCTTCTGTGGCTTTTTGTAGTTTAAAAAGAACATTCTGTAACTTTTTACCTCAAAAAAACAGCTTCAAACTCATTTTGATGGCTGAGTGTCTTTATCTTCAACCAGGTTTTATGTTGCATTTGTTAATCGGAAGTCAAAGTTAGTTTTACTAACATAAAAATACATATGAAAACACAGGATGCTCAGGAAAATGTCCATAGTGTTTCCTCTTTCTTCTGTTCTGGTAAGTTGACTTGTTTAAAAGTACAGACTAAGTTCAAGCGGACAGCATTTCAGTCACTTTACTGTGTTTTTACTGGAGTAGTGTTAGTTAATGTGAAATACTTGCATTTAATGGTAGGACAGGTAGAAAGCAGCAGATAATGTGGGTAAGATTGGATTAAAGAATAGTGAAGTTAAACTGGAGGAGAGGAAGAAGATTTGCAGAGAGTGTTTCAAAACAGTTGGCAGCAACGTTTCTGTCCTAGAAATAATAATTTTTTGATGTCTAAATGAAATAATGGTCAGTTTGATCTGAAGCGAGTGTAACTAAAATACTCTCACAGGCATTTCATGCTCCTCGTTTTTTTAAGGACCGGATGTTTTTCTGAGATTTATGTGATTGTAAATCTTTTCCTTTTCTTGGGACTGAACAAACTCTTTAAGGACTTCATCTCGGGCTTACAGTCAAATGTTTTTTGTTAGTTTTTCCTTCCTTTTATTACCAAAACTCCAACTAATTAAACATTTTTCAGTTTCAAACAGCTGACGGGATAATCAGGAGGATGACTTGATGATGAAAATGACCCGACCTGTCAGCACTCCTTCATTATCTCACCCTGAGGCCCGAGAGCCTCTGATGAGACCTTTAGTTACTTTGATCATGATGGTGACACGACTCTGTTGATTGTATAAGATACAATATAGTATAGAACTGAGCATTTCTACTGAATGATCACAGGAATACAGCCAGCAGTGTGTTTCCCCTCCAGACTGTTATATTAAAAGCTGATGTGGTGGAAAAGTTGTGCAGGAAGATAATGGTCTTGTTTTGACGGCCTGACCGGAGTCCCTCACGTCTCTGTGGGTTTTCCTCTGCAGGTGGCCGTCATGTCTCTGTGGATGATCCTCCCCGTCAGCCTGCCAGTCTTCACCATCACTGGAATATGGGTCGTGTAAGTACCTCGCGGCGAATAAACATCATCTGTTTGCTGTAGAGAAACTAGGTTGTTTGACGTGTTGTAACTCAGGAGTCCACTCGTCTGTACGTCAGTCTGGTTACGCAGGGTGTCTATTATCCCTGCAGCGATCACGCCGACCTCCACTGACTGTGCAAAGTTCATGAATGTAAAACAGTTTTTCCTAATTTGGGAAGAGAGAGCGGCGACTGGCTGTTTGCTCTGCGATTGTTGTCGGGGAAAAGTGTCATCCTTGACATTCCTCTCTGCTCGTCCTCTAACACAGCTGCCTTTGTGGCAGAAAAGAGGAATCAGAGACGTCGGTTTCATTCAGCGGCAGCCGGAGGTGAGAGGTGCTGTGGTGTCGCTGTGGAGGAATCACGGACGGCTTCTGTCACAGTCTGAAGTGCAACAAGCATCGAAAGTAAAGAAGATGTGTTTGAAAACATCCTTAAAGTAATTAGTAGATTGCGTTTTGGGAAATATAGATACCTCCGTCATGCCTGTGTGCTGAATATGTAGATAGAGCAAGCAGCCAGTTAGCTTAGCTTAGCATAAAGACTGTAAACGGAGGCAAACTGCTAGCCTGACGCAAAATGTATCTATCTGAAGTCCTGGGAATGAGACTCAACAATCAGCTGTCTTTGTGGTGCGTTCAGGGAACAGCTGGGATAAATCCTGCTGATTCTACCTTTAAGTTTAATAGTCTTTGAATTATGTTAATATGACATGAGTCGGTAGGAATGTTTTAAGAGCCTGAACTTTATTACTTTTACTTGAGTGAATTAGATGAATCAGTATTTCTACTGGATTGAAATGATGTGTGGGATCCACCTCTGATCTTGGCCGCTTCTGCATCGGATGTAACTTTTTTTTTTTTTTACAGACCGGTCGATAAATAAAATAGTGTTCCTCCTCCTCCCCGTGTACTGTATGTCTTGTGAAACTCCACTATGCGCACACTCAAGGGATGTATAAAGGTCAGCACAGCCATGATTAAATCACATAAACAAATAAATCTTTGTGTTGCTCTGTATCAAGAATCAGATAGTGGACTAAAACTTTCCCCTGGAGGTTCACTATTAGATTTCAGGTCATTAGTTTTCGGGGGAATCTCCAACAACAACAACAACAACAAACCACAAATCTTGCAGTCATGTGTTCGGACGTGTTCTGAATACAGTCTGCTCTCCTCACCTTCACTTCTTCTTCTTCACCGAGTGTCTCTTTGTCTCTTCCTCTTCTTCCTTTCTCTCCTCGGTGTGACTCGGATTGCCACAGTCTCCTTTTGTGAGAAGCTCTTTCACACCAAAGTGGTCGCAAAGAATGTTTCACACCGGGTCTCCAATGCTGTGCCTGTCAGAGACGAGTCTGTAATCCCCCCCCTCGTTTTAACAGACCTGTTGTTTTCTCCGACACGTCGACACCTGTCTGCCTTTGAGCTCTCTGTCGAACGTGACCCAGAGACAGAACTAGAGCATGCACTGATGTTTGCAGAGTTTTCACAGGAAAGAATGGAGGTAAAAATAGAAACTTAAAATGCTTTGATACCCTCAAAAACACTGGAGTTGTTGTCTGCCCGGAGCGTCCCCTGCTGCTCAGAGATCAGTGGAAACACTCACACGACCGTCACGTGTCTGAGTTCACTTTTTGCGCAGTAACATTTGTCAGCGGGCCTCTCGTGTTGATTTCTGTGTATCTTATCTGCGGCACAGTGCGTCTTTGTGTCCTCGTCACGTCTTTCTCTTGATGTGTTCAAGTCTCAGATTAGAGTTTGTTGACGTGAAGCAACCAAAACGCAACATATGCTGGTCTCGCTGGGTCACCAGCGAGACCAGCATATGTTGTGTTTTGGTGCTGGTTTTGGTGTTAGCATGCTAATCTGCTAGTTAGCATTCAAAAAATACCCAGCGAGACCAGCATATGTTGCGTTTTGGTGCTGGTTTTGGTGTTAGCATGCTAATCTGCTAGTTAGCATTCAAAAAATAAAGTCATACATTTAAACTGAAGCGCTGAACAAACTGAAATGAAGATGTAAAGTCAAGATTATCAAAGGTTTTATTCATCCTGAGGGTCGTTACGTCACTGAATTTCTCTTTGGGTGCCAGACTGCGGTGTCAACCGTGTTGAAGTCTATGAAGAAGCGCACTAAAACCCAACGTACTGTGTCTTTGTCGTCTGATTTCTGATGAAGAAATGCCTCCAAAACACACTTCAGAGAGCAGGTCAACCACCGATTTTGCTCCAAATGATTGACAGCGCTGATAATATCGTCGACAGAAACAATCAGTGGTTCACCTGCTGCTCTGAAGTGTGTTTTTTCATTTTCCGGAGGCATTTCTTCATCAAAAGTTCAAGACAGCTGCCACCACAACAGTCTGGCACCTGAGTGAAATTCACTAACTAAATGACCCGTCTTTGATGACGGACGGAGGAAAAGTCCATCATGTAGGGATCGAATTCAGCCATCATCGCTTTCTGCCGGAAAATCAGGTGACATGAAAAACGACGGAGTTCACAGGGAGATGATGAATGACTGGTTCGAACACAGGACTTTAACCCAGGACACCAGAATTCACTGCTGACCTCATATTTTCAGACTGAGTTGACATTTTCCTTTAGATAAACAAACACATTCAGTTGTCAGTCACAGTCTAGTTTGGTTTGGGCAACACAACTACTTGAGGAAACTTTAAATGAAGACTCTTTCACAGCGTTAACTGCGTGTTAGGACGGGAAACTTCTCCCATCATCAAAATTGATTTGGAACCCCAGAATCCTTTGTTCAAAAGTCTTTGTTCAGATATTTCACCAGACGAGTTCATCATCAAAGTCAGGAGGATTGTTCCTCTGGGAGTCATGAGCCGCTTCATTCAGCAGTAGAGATATTTCAGTCTCGACCAAAGTGTTGCACACAACGTGAACGTCTGCTGCTCCCAGAGTGCTAACATCTAATTCATGGTGTGTTTGGGTGTAATGAAGGATCTCAGGCTTGCAGCCAGCTGTGTGTATGTGTGTGTATGTGTGTGTGTGTGTGTGTGTGTTTAGGCTGTTGTGTAGTTGACAGATTTAAAAGCGTCAGTGCAGGTTAAAATACAGCCAGCAGCTCCTGATCACATGTGTGATGGAAACACTGTTTTTAATTCACGTGACACCAAATACGTTGTAACTTGTGGCGGTGCTTTCAAGTGCTTCTTTTCTTTAAGTAAAACAGAGCTTCTGTCACTGTGAAGCTTGTTTATTTTCCCGTCCAGCAGCCATGTTGAATGAGTGTAACTTCACGTGCTGATCGTATCAGAGCGGAGATGATGTCTTGTGTGTTTCATGTTCAGCTCACTCTTCAGTTCTCTCACCACAGATTCTTCTCTTCTTCTCTAATCTTACAGATATGCGATGGCCCTGTACAACCAGCACGTCTGCCCCGTGCACAACTGGTACAGCACGCACACACACACACACACACACACACACACACACACACACACACACACACACACACACACACACACACACACACACACACACACACACACACATCTATCAACCAACCATGTAACCAAACAGAACATCATGTCTGTACTTTAACATATCATTATATCTGCTCTTATCATGATGATCCAAAAAGCTTCATCAGCAGAAATGTTCATTTCAGGATGTGAATATATATGGATGGATGCCGACGACGTGCCGATTCTATTCTGCATCCCTGGTTTTTAACACAGCAAACTCATTTTCTAATGTCCGAAATTTTCCTGTTTCTGTTCTTCTGAGAGCTCATCTCCCTCGTCTACACTCGGAACAGGAAGTCAGCGTTTTATATTGATTTTAGCTGCAGAAAAGTTCAGTTTCTGGTTCTGAGAATCAGCGTCTCACAGTGGAACGAGGGCCAGAACAGTGCGGAGTTACTCGCTGTGCTCCTGTTAATGTGCACAAAACTCCCAAAGACTCAGTCACCGATTGTGAATAACTCAGAAGTGGGAGGGGGGAGAACTGTGGGAAATGTGTGAGAGAAAACACCTCCTCGGCTGCTGTGTTTGTGTAGTATGATTTCAGGGAAAAGCTCATTCACAGCGAGCTTGCTTTGAGCTTATTTTCTCAGCCCTGCACCTCCTGACAGGTCTGTCAGCCTTAATTCAAACATAACGAGGCATTTAGACGGAGGAGGAACGGAGGGATGGAGATAGGGAGTGGACGTTAAGAAAATAAAGTGCTGTAAATGTTGACACAAGACGGGAATGTGTTAAGAAAGAGTGTGTGTGTGTGTGTGTGTGTGTGTGTGTGTGTGATAATGCAAACAGATCGGATTAAGTGGAAGGCGACGGAATTTAAAGTTGTGTCAGAGCTGCAGCTGGATTTCTGTCTGATATCGACTGACTCCTGTGGAATGTGAAACATAAACGTGATTTAAACCACCTGAGTGTTGCTGTTACCTTCTCAGCTGGTACAGGAAGAGTAAATACACCAAAGCGCACCCAACAAACGGCTGCAACACAAAATTTAAACTTTGTACACCAGTTCGTTTAAATCAGGGCTCTACGGTCTAATGTGAGATGATCTGATATATTATTCTTTATAATCTGAGCTGACAGAGGGAAAGTGTGTGTGCAGGAAGTCAGCAGATTATTTGAATTTGGGATTCTCGTAACATTTTGTGTCGTAACAATACATTAGTGCTTGTTTTTGGCCGGTGACCGTCCATTAAGTTTTGGAAAAATGAAAAAACACCAGAAAAAGTTTATTTGATCCTTGACTTTGACTCATGAGAAATGACAGAAACGAGCTTTAGGTTTAAATACTGATCAGAGTTCAATCAGGTTTGCTGTAATGTAGAAATGTCTTCCTTTGTGTGGAATGTGATATTTCCATCCGGGTTAAAATGGAAAACCTTTATCACAGTTTCATCTTCACATTAGCACACGCAGCGAAGCATCTAACTTTATTATTTAAGAGAGATTTAACTTAACTTGGGTTAATTTTCCACCGCTGAGTGCGTAAATCTCCGCACACGATGCTCCAAATGTGTCAAACATTCACAGAGTACGAGCGTTTACTTTAGATTTATTATGCACAGCTGATGTGAAATGTCAAACTGAGACTTTGAGCCACTTTTAGTGATTCCAGCTTGATTTTTCAACTTCTAAGTCATATTATCCTTCAGTATGTTCACGTTCATGTGTGTGTTTCCAGGCTTTATAACGAGTCCTGCGAGGAGCCTCTTCCACTGCAGAGGGGTCCCGTCCTGTGCTGCACGCTGGACAACATCCCACTCATCAGGTCCGTGATCTCACCCCTGCACAGCATTTTTAATCATTTTGCAAACCGCTGCTGCGTGTTTACCTGTTATGTAACGATCGCGGCGGTCTGCTTCCTGAACGTGATCTCCAGTGAACTAAACAATGGCACAGTGTTGACTTTGAGTCGCTGCCATCGGTGTCGGTTCCTACAAACCCTCTGAAACTCGACAGATCACATCGTGTAAGAACAACGCGGAGATCGAATGCGGTCTGCGGTTTCCCCCGGTCGTTTTTATTTGCTCTGCTCGGTCTGGAGTCATTTCAGCCTCTTTTTTAAAAATTCTCTTTGTTGAAATACTGAATCAAAACAGCAAAGAGAGAAAAAACAAAAGCATGCCGGTGGACACTGTGTTTCACTTGGCAGCGCAGCCTGTGATCAGTGAAAAACTTTGTCCTGGGCACCAGAGACCGAGGGACAAAATGTGAAATATAAGACTGTTAAATATTGTGCATGCACCTATTTACAATAATCTAGTGGTGATTTAATATGTCTGAAATAACACCCTGGTCACTTTTTACATAAAAATCCCTTGTTCATCAGAATAAAGTACAAAATGAGCTTATTCAACCCCCTGTGAGGAATATTTGTGAACAACTGGGATATTATTGTGTTCAGACAGGCAGGGTTGGTGCAGTTCGCTGCGACAAACAGCAAAAGAAACAATTTAACATTTTAATTCAGTGCCGAATTTGCAAGAAGGTACAAGTGATTTAAATCTTATCATAGCTGTGTGGCAAAGTTAATAACATTTCGACTCACTCAACAAAAACTCTTAAAAATGCACAATTTTCAAAGGGAGTCTGGTGAAATCGCAGTTGCAAGCTTGGATGGTTGGATGAGTGTGTTTGAGAACATCTGCTGCAGGTTAAGGGACATTATCCAACCACCTGTGTGGAACATTATGCATTCAGAGTAACAATTCAGATGTGGTGATGAAGGCCTCCAGGGTCTCCTGGAAATGTTTGATTTACGCACCTTGAAAGTACTTAAAAGTGCTTGAATTTGACTCTCTACTGATAGATTAAGCTTACATACTACATAACCCACTTCTTTTGATCATTACCACTAAAATGCCAGACAGTTTGCACGATCGTATTAAATCAGATTAACGTGTTGAGTTTGTTCTCCAGTTGTTCTCTCTGACAGTCGGTGAGCAGCTGCTCTGCAGAGTTTGTTGTCAGATGAGTCCACACTTGCCCGGCTGTAGGGGGGGAGGTCGACCTCCTCACCTCGACAGGAAGAAGAGCTTTTGTTGTGTGCAGTGGATCCTTCAGCGCCCTTTGAAATGTCGCCACACTGAGTCGAGAAATGTAAACAATAATTGATGAACAAGGGGTTTATGTTGCAGTGGAGGCGACTTCATTTCCCGTCTCGAGTTTGAATCTCTCGTGACTCTTCTGACTGACAGAAAAACGTCTCGCTGTCAGTCTGTCCTCGGACTCCCAGCGCGACTGTCCACTTATAGACGCTTGTTTCTCTGCTTTCCAGGGAAAAAATGTTGCTGTGCTTTTAATACCACAGAGTAAGAACACATGTAAGGCCGCGCTGCCATTTCTGGATCCCCGGCGGAGGTCACAGATGTGACCTGAACCTGACTGAACTTGCACTTTGGCCCACTGAGCCTGGAGGCCGGCCGACACTAACGACCCCTTCCTCTCCTCTCCTCTGTGTTTCCTCTGCAGTAAATGTGGAACTCTCCCGCCTGAAAGCTGCTTTTTCAGCCTGATCTGCAGCACCGGCTCCTTCATGGGTGAGTATCAACACAGCAGCATTCAGACGGAGAACGTACCTGCCTACACACACATTTAGCCAACATGCAGCTCCGGGTTGAACGAGGGCTCTGTGCACTCACGACTGTCAGGCTTGTTTTCTCAGCTGTAGCGGCTCCAGCCAAGTCTCTCTTACCCAGAATCCACTGCCAGGTCCCGCCTCTGAGGGGAAAATGTACGGGATGCCATGAATGGTGCATTTTTGAACCTCAGGAGTGTTCACCTTCTGACCGCGAGGGCAACTACTCCCTAAAAAAAAACCTTGTGTAAACCATTTATTTTTGTGTTTGACTCTTGCCCTGTGTGCGTTGTGGTCTATATGTATTTACTTTCTCTGTTTGCTTTATGGAAGTTTGTCAGGAAGCTGAGAAGTTTCTCTCCAGGTGTTTACCGTAGTAGGCGTTGGTCGACCTAGATGTTTTAACTTTCATAGAATATTTATTTCCAAAAAAAGAGAGCGGCTGATTCTCTTGGACGGTTGACTGAGTCATCCTGGTGAACTCTGCCCTGATTTTCTCCCCAGATTTTGCAGCCAAATATCAGCTAACAGTCGCGAAATGCTCAAAAAGAACTAGTTCAATACGTTCAAGAGTGTTTATAGTTAGTACTTCAGGACGTCCACACCCAGGTCATGAGACAACCGTCAAAGAGAGGAAGGAAATGATATATCGTTTAGATGCAGAAATAAACAGGCACATTTCTGACGATTAGTTGTTTACAAAATGTCTGAAAATGGTAAAAAAAAAAAAAAAGTTTATCAGTGTTTCTGAAGGCCAGGTTGAAATCCTCAAATGTCCTGTCTTGTCCACAACCCAAAGATTTTGGGCTCGATCTAACGCTTGGCGCAAAAGTCTCATTGCTTGTTTCAGACCTTCAGACTGGCAGCTTACATAAGATGACCAGAGAGCAGTGATGTGTGTGGAGCTCCAGCTTCTCTCTCTGAGTTAATCTTCAGTCCTCGTCTCTGCCTCTGTTGGTAATTCTTGAGGTCAGAGAGCGATTTAATGTCAGAGTCTCCGTCACACTCAACTCTGCGTATCACGCTGCGGTAAATGGTTGAACCTGACCTGACGGAGGCTGCGTTTTTTTTTTTTTTTTTTTTTTTTTGTCTTCTCTTCAAACGCCGAGTGAATTTATTTGACCTCTCACCGGGACACACCTGCTTCTTCAGACTTCCCGAAGAAAAAATGTTGGAATTCAAGGGAGGTTTAACGAGCCTGTTAACCTGTCGCAGCTCAGGGTTTATTCTGTGTCTGCTGTATATCTTAAACCCAACGAGTGTCCTGCCGCTCGTCACGACTTCACACAACCACGACACGAGATTCAGCATTTAGCCGTAACTCTAAAGGAATGTTGCATCTCCTTTTTGTATAAAAGCGCTTTTTACGTCTGTCAGTAAGACTCATTAATAACTGTTGGGAGGTGATTTGACAGGCTTGTGTCGTTTGGCCACGCTCTGCAGCAATCTGTCAAAATGTGCACATTTCTGAACGGCGTACAGCAGCGAGAACAAGAGCTGAGTGGTGTCGACAGGCGAGGATGTCGTCAACTCCACGGTGACCTGCTGGTTACTCTGAAGGGCCAAGAGTCAGGTCAGATAGTAAAGGAGTAGGTCATGTGGGGTTCAGATGACAGCAGGGCTTCAGCTAACAGTTATTTTCAGGAGAATTTGACCTAAAAAGTCAGAAAATAGTGTTTACATTTTTTTTTTTTAAAGGTTTAATTAGGGGTCCACGTAAACACAGCACTGCTACCATGTTAGCATTAGCATTCAGCTCAAACATACTTCCGCTACATGGCTGTAGACGCATCGTCTTTGTTTGAAACTGTTGTAAACTATTGATTAACAATGTGCTGATCGACCAATGAGGTGTGTATTAGTTTCAGCTCTGATCTGAAGTGACTGTGCTGGCACGTCTTAAGAAATCTCCCCAACATCAAAAGCTTTTCCCGTTATTTTATTGGGCTCTCATAAACAATACCCGGCTTGTGTTTTGCGCTGAGGCGGTTTGTTTAACTCGGAGGTGTGGTGTGAGCCGAGATCACAAAGTCTGCGAATCACTTGCACATAAAAAAAAAAAAACCAAGGAGTCTTATCTCAGCGTCCGGCCTGATCATCAAAAAAACTGACCACTGCGTTTCGCGGCTGGACCGACAACACGGGCGCGAAAACAGTCGCTCTGTGTAGTTTGCGGCGTGATGGGCGCCAGATGTTGAACGGCGTGAGAGTCAGATGGAGGAGAGGACGAGCAGTGTGAGGCTGCTTTGATGAGAGCAGATTAATAAACAGACGACTGACATCTGCAGCGTCGTCGCTGAACGTTTCAGCTCGCCGTTCCTCGTGCTGAAAGGAGAGTAAAGGTCTCTCCAGTGAACGTGTTGCATTTGCTGCATTTTGGTTGGCAGCGTTAGATTCCAGCGTTGTGCATCCTTAGAAGTCTTCACTGCTTATTTTCTTCACAGGACAGACTTGAGTGGAAACTGCAGCTCGACTTGTTTGCCTTTCAAATATCCCGACGTTTGTTTAGCCTTGTTTATCTTAACTGAACGCGTTGAAACCAAAGCCTCTCTGTACACCTTTAGATTTATTTCATCGGGGTCTTTAGAGGTTGTAAAAGCATATTTCACTTTCATTACCACCTGAAGAAAATATATATCTATTTTGTTTATATCAATGTGGGTCAGGGCTGGTTTGTATGCATTTTAATGCCAGTGCCGCCTCAAACAGACCTGAGTTGTGTGTTTCTCTGAAAGAAACTTCAGACTCTGACGTGTTTCTGGATGCAGAGAGTCACCATGGAGTTGTTTTAATTCTGTGTAGAAAAGAAAGAACTGTAACAAAAGAACTGAGCTATAAAGCTGAGATACGGTTTGTGGTGTGGACACAGTGTGATGAGACATGTCGCCCTCTCTCCTCCAGTGATGCTGATCGGTCTGCTGCGCTACGCTCACGTCATAGAGAAGCACCAGAACTGCGTCCTCAACACGGCCGGACTCTCCACCGCCTGGATCTGCGCCGCCGGCCTCATCATGGTGGGAAACTTCCAGGTAATCACTCGCTAATCGGAGCCATTGATCACTGGAGAGCCTCGGGACTTTGTCTTGATAGTATTTGGTTTAGAAGGAGGATGATCAGCTGACACACACACGGCACAAGAACAACAGTGACAGCACAGATGTGTCATCAGGTTGAACTTTACTCTGATTAATCAATCAGGAGTGAGAACAACAACTTATTCTTTAAGTCACCTCTTTACCAGGTTTATTGTTTGTGTCTTGATTGATACTGATGATATGACAATGTTTGATACACTTAACGTTCCCAGGTTCACCAATAATTTGTAATACAAGAAGGCCGTCAGTGCAGGTTACTCTTGTTTTAACCTCAGTCGCGACATCTATCAATCTGTGATCCATTGCTTTGATCTGGACTGAAATATCTCAACAACAACAGGACGGACTGCAGTGAAATTTAGTTGTAGTTTTCTGAGTGTAAAAGTTTATCCTAAGGACTGTTGATACATTACTGTCTCTCTAGCGCCACCATGAGGTTGACATGGTTTTAGTGAAATCTCTCAACTATTGGATCGACTTCTTGTGTCCCGTCAGGATGAACTGTAAAAACTTAACAAAGCTCTTAACTTCACACCTACTGTCAGGTCCAAATTTGTTCATTAGGGTTAGGGTTGAACTTTATATGTTCTGCTTAGGTTTAAGAACACTTTGCTCAGGGTTAGGGAAACTTCACTGTTTGGCTTAAAATACCTAATTTAGTCGCCACGATCTCAGATGGAGAAAGACGATTTGCCCTGACAAATAGAAATTGAAAATTGGGAAAAAAAAACCAGATGTGCCTAAAAATAGCGTTGGACCGTTTGGCAGCTTCGTCTTCCTCCTGATGGGCCACATTTGGTGCAAATGCCGACCTTGGACGTATCTGTGGTGTGTTAACATTATTTGCTGGCGACTGGATTTACAAACCTGAGGCCAAGCCGTGCTCTAAAAGAGGAGCACTGTGCTGGTTTACTGAGTCTCACTTATGTGTCGTCTAGTACATAATGAACACTAGGAGCTATATCTGGCCCCCGGTGAGTTATTTTTAATAGAAAAGTGTCTTTTCTTTGTAATCAGTTTGGTGTCAGTACAGTCGTTCAGAGATGATGGAATCAGAGTTAGAGAGAAGGAGAAAATGGGAATTATGAAACTCAAACGAGTTACTTAACAAACTTACTTCACATCGAACGCCCTGTTTAAAGCTGAAGGACACAATAAGAAACCTTAAATAAATAAATCAAGGATCAATTATGTAAAAACAATCAAATGACCGATTAAATAGAAAGAAGTTGCATAATTTCTTACATAATTTCCAAACAGTGTTCACCCACAGAGACAGATGGTTATCTCGCCGCTGCATTGTGTCGCGGATCACAGGGACTTTTGTTTGAAACCGAGGTGGATGTTTGATCCTGCAGGTGAAGTCGAGTCCCGACCAGCAGGGTTCTTCTGACCAGAAAAAAATGTTAACATGGAAAAATATCAAATCCAGTTATTGTGTTAATGCTGCTTAGATGAGACTTTACACGGTTTGTGGGTCAGTGTCATGGCAACTGACACATATAAACAGTGTGGAGGAGACGGTGAAGTGATCCGACCATCCCGCTTCTTTTTAACCAAGATAGACATGAACACAATAAGTCAATCACTGCCAGGCCCAGTTGCACTGTGGGTAATGTAGGCAGCAGGTTTTTGGTCGAGCATTGCTCTCCTGTAGCACCGCTGGACTTGTTAGGGACTCTTGGACGCTCACCTACTTTATTCCACGCTTTCTTCTTAATGTTCATAACCTGATGACTGCATTACCCACAATGCAGCTCAGTGAGTGATATCACTCGAGACAATTTATCAGATTACATGCAGCTTCCTCAAAAGACCTGCAGTCACACGAAGTATTGGTGGAGTTGCCCTTTAAATGTCAAAATCATCAGTTTATTGATCTTTGTGGGTTAAATCAGAGAAATCAGGTGGATTTTGTCTCCAGGTCGTCTTTAAGACAGAATCTGATCTGATCACAGGTCTGCTGGTTGAATGACGCTCGGCTGCTGCGTCTCTGATCTGTTCGCCCCCTGCAGCCTCGCAGCACTTTGTAGAGCGTCCAAGCAAATCTGGTTTGATCCTGTGTTTGTTCTGTCTGACGGCCCTCTCTGCGGTAGTTCGATCCCAAGAACAAGATGATTTGGCCGCGTGTCGCGCGCCTGCTGTCAGAACACAGTTTGAGGAGGGGTTCCTCTGAAAAGAAGCTTCGCTGTGATCGGGTCACCTTTTGTGCTGAACTGTAACCGTGCTGGTTTGAAATAACTGTTGGAAACAGATTTACAGCTGCGGGACATGTACACACATGTACGCCGGGGCACAGACTGTACATGCAGTTTTCATGGCCTCAGGTGCTGAACACGAGTTAACTGAGCGATTTTAACTGGAACGTAACTCAGCATCTGAATCTGACGTGTGTGTAGACATGTGCAGTTCTGTTTATCTTGTGTCCTACTACACTTCAGAGGGAAGTATTGACGATTTTAACTTCGCTCTTCTTGAAAGATGGTTGCAAAATGTCCAAACGGTCGCTGAAATGACCGTGTTTTGTTTCCAGCCACCACAAGCATCCCCTCCTCCACCCGATAAGAAAGTCATATACATGTAATCTGAACATAATATGTCTGCTATCTGTCGGCTGTGCTGAGCGATGAGCCGATATTGTTCAGTGTCTCTTTAGAGTTTCTCCCACTGAAAGCAGGTTCCTCGCGCCACGAGGGTGAAAAGAACGAACCAGACCCGCTGAAAACTTCCTCCACCGCTGGACACACGTGTCTGTGTAACGTTACATCCATCAGACCTGTTTTGGATCTGAGTGCTAACACTCCTGCGCGTGTGTGTTGCTGTCAGAGGTCAGTGTTGGAGTGTGTGTGTGTGAAGCAGCTGTCTCAGATTCCTCCGGCTCTGTTTCCACATGTCCGGGCCCCTCTTAGCTACATTATGGTGCGCACAGCGAACAGTTCATCCTCGCGGGGTCCATCATCCAGCTCACCCACCAGTGTTTAAGGGTAGTCCTGCTCTTTTATCTGATTGGCTGCAGGGCCTGCCTCCCTGTCTGTGCTCAGCCTTACATAATGAACCTCAGAGTAAACATGGCAGCCGCGTCTGAGGGGCGATGGCCACATCTGCCGAGCGATAAATATCCACGCAGACACGAGCGCCGCTGTTTACATGTAGACGAGGAAGTGTTGATGTTGAGTCGGAGCTTTAGGAAATCAGGAATGAGTTTGCCAAGTAGACGCGCTGTTGGTTGTTTGACCACACAGGTAGTTTGAAGGATTAATTGTCTTCTTGGAGCTAATTATTATATTTATTTTGGACACTTCCCGTGTCTGCGAGGCTAAACCTGGAGGAGATGTCACAGCACCTTTTTTCAAACCGACACCACGTCGTCTCTTTGGCGTCGGAGGTGAAAATAGAGATCATTTTGCTGTAAATTGGCGTCATTACAGGTTTTTTTTTTTTCCCTCCTCATCCTCGCTCCTCATCTCATGCTGTGCCGGAGCAGATCGTCCTGTCCTGTGAACGTCTGTGTCAGATGATATTGTTGCAGTGATCATCCACAGCGCCACTGTAACCTCACTGGGTTCTTTTATTTTCAGCTCATGTGGACCAGAGCAATACTCAGACACAGCTCAGATATCTTGGTTAAAGATGATAAAGATGAATAAATAAGCCATCAGAATTTGTGATTCACTGATCTGATTGAGAGAGCTTTATGAAACAAAGCGGTGTTTTAAACTTAATGCTAACGTTATGAGGTTTAGCAGGAATAATCTTCACCATGTTCATCTCACTTTAGCGTGTTAGCTGAGGCTGGTGGGAAAGTCTGTGCTGGGAGTCTCCAAATATCAGGAACCTTCAAACTCTGGCATGTTATATTGGCACAAGCCTCTGGGGACCATGAATGTCAGCACGAATGGCCTGTGACCGATGGCGGTCCAGTCCAATAGTTGTTGAGATATTTCAGTCTGGACTAAAACAGAACAACAGACCGACATGTGAAAAAAAAAGCAGAAGGTAGAAATGAAATGAACTGAGCCTCAGATGACTGACGGCAACATTTTAAGCGTTTCTTGTGTGTTTTTATTTTTTTCGTCCCAGGTGGATTTTGCTAAAGTGCTGCACTACGTCGGCGCTGGCGTGGCGTTCCCCTCCAGCATGCTGTTTGTGTGTCTGCAGTCGGCTCTGACCTACAGACTGGCCAAAACCCAGGAGGAGTACCGGATAGGTCACGTCCGAGTCGGGATGACCCTGCTGGCTCTGATCGCCCTGGTGCTCAGTATCCTACCAACATGAAGCTGCGGGTGTCGTCCTTTATTAATCAGGATTCGTTCAGAGTTTAGAGCAAGCATCATTTTTACTTTTATGTTTTCCATCTTAGGTGTGTGCTTGAATTTGAATATATACCTGAAAAAAAAAAAATTAAAATCTGTAAAGCCGTACAAACCCTGAAAACAATCTCCCAAAATATTTAAGGCACTTTTCTCTCGTTTTTTGAGTTTTAGGCTCCATTAAATTCAAGACTTTATAAAGAAGACATTTCTAAAAATTCAGCTTCAAACTGTAGGTACTGACAGAATAACTCTCTGAACATTAAAATGATCAAACCTCTGGTATTATAAAAGGTTTGGAGGAGCACCGGCGTGTTTCTGTTTGCTTGTTTGATCTCGGCTGTGACTTTGTTGGCCGTCCAAACTCGTGTTTTCCAGTGTGAACTGAGCTACATCGCCCCCCGCTGGAGAAAATACAGTTTAACATCCCTCTGTGAGAGTCGAGCAGGACTGAAAACAAACCTCCACCCTTCGGACTTTTCGACTTATATACAGCACTACAGCAAATAACTGCGTCCGTTATGGATTCATATGGAATCATCTGATTATAATTATCTCTAATTTATTCAATACCAACGACTACTCGCTGGTTTAAACTGTTTACAAAAACACCATGATGTATAAACTCTTAATGTATTTTGTGCAGGGACACACGTGTATCAGCCTGATATCGGGAAATGAAGAAAAACATCCATCTTTGTTCGCCACGGCTCAGCATTCGTACCCTCAGGTCTGCGTAATCTGCAGCTCATAAACTTCTTTTAAAATACAACAGTGTGAAGTTATCGATTGTTAAATAAATTAACACAACAAACAACTGAAGCTGCAAAGAGAAAGACCAGAGTTCTTGTTCACAAATGTTAAAGCAAAACAAAAAATCAATACTCAGTCACATTCCACCGCTGACAACCTCAGAGTAATGGTTTTTACACACTCGTACAGATGTTTTGGATTTGCGAGAGATTTCGTGCTTCGTGCCTCGTCGCCTCTCTCCCGCTGCGCCGCCATTGTTCTCCTTAACTCTGATCACCAGGTGGGGTTTTCTTCTGCCAGGAGAGCTCCGCCCTGCAGCACGCCTCCGCCATCTTTGAGTGGGTCTACTGCATGCTCATCATGATCTTCTACGGGACGTTCGCCTTCGAGTTCGGGGGCATGTCGGGCGACACCCTGATGGTCCTGTCCAGAGGGGGAGGCGTGTCGAGCTTCTCCGAACACAAGACGGAGGTCGGCTCCAACCACCGCCAGCCGGAGAGCTTCTCGATGCTGAGCCGGGCGTGAGCATCGCTGGAGGTCAAAGGGCGACACACGGAGACACTGAGGTGGTTTGTTTATCGCCTGGACGCTGCAGATCCTCACGCTCACTGTCGCACACAGCCGTGACCAAAGACTGACGGACATTTGCACAGTAACGTAGCTGGAAGTGCCTTTTTTTTTTTTGTTGTTTTTTTTCTGAACACAAAGGCAGCAGAGAGTCACACATGTGCACACTCACGCACGCAGGCCTCTGTTTGTTTGGATCCTCCGAGTGAAACAATCGCTCTCTGAACTCCCGTCGTTTTATCAGATCCCTCAGAAGTCACTCCTGGCTGGGCTGAGAGCTCGGACACCGAGCTCGTTATTGTTTTCTACTCAGGAAGTTTTGTTACATAACCGGCTCTCGCTCTTTACCTCACGTGTAGGTGAAGGTGTCCAAAAAAACGTCCCGACAGTAGATGAAAGTTACTCAGTGCCAAGAATAATATGTTTCTTTTAATGTAGTTAAAAAAAAAAAAAGTCTATCGGACCATTTTTACTGCAAAGTTTATCTTGTGATTGGAGTTATAGTAGTAGATGTTTAATATCGCTCACATAAGCTCTGTTGTATATTTCTTTTGTATCTTTCAGCTCTCTGCCAAAGACTTTCCGTCGCTGCTCTCAGACAGTTTTTTTTGTCATGCTGTATTTGATCATATTCAGAAAGAAACCTTTATAAGAAAATAAAGTATGCAGAAAACAAAACAATGAAGAGGATTTGCTTAATTTGTGTTTTTTTATTTTAATTCAAGAGATGATTGAGCTTCTGTTCCATGCACATGTACTTCATGTCTTTGAGTGATCGTGCAGAAGGTTTGAAGTTAATAAATTTTGTGGTATTTCTGATTTTTGAACTCGCCACCTGATCCAGCACCTTCAGACCACGACCTCTTTCCCAAAGTTAAGGAGGAGCTCCGTGGTCAACATCCTGACGTGGAGGAGTTTCTGGAGCTCCAACATGCCGACTCCAACAAAGAAAGGATGTGTTTACTCCACGACGGCTGGACTAAGTTCGTAAATGTAATGTTGTTGCAAAATAAATGTTCCAGGTTTTCTGAAGTTGACTCTTTCCCTCGAATGCAGCTTTGAAGAAAAATAATCCATCAATTTAGTCAAAATCTTTTATTGTTCAAAAATTATATTTACAGAATTTTCCAGGACTAATGACACAGAATGAGATGTGATCACTTACAGATGATAAAGACAAGTTATCAGACATTAACTGTTTTTTAAAAAAATCTCATCTTTGCTCTGCAGATGTTTGCACGTGTTGTTGAAGTTCACGCTGTTCCAGGTCAAATATTACGGATCAGCAGTTTCATCTCACACAACAACCTTATGAAAACATGATAATACAGGTTTATGATCGGGGTTTGTGCATTGATTCCCTACTGACACTCTAAAATCTAGTCAAACTTTAAGCTGGGTGTAATGATTATAAAATCAGAGCGGTTTCAAGTAGAAGAAGAAGGCTTCAGATGATCCAGTTTAATACTGAACGCTTCACTTACTCCGCCTGCAGACAGCTAAATATTATACAAATATAAAAGTTAGAAAAGCATTTAGGATTCACAAGTTTTTGACATACTAAGGTACTAATTTGGGACATTGCCAGCAGCCGCTATCTGTTATATAAAAATCCTGACAGTATGTTAATGTTAAAATTAATGTTTGCCTAAAGCAAAAAAACAAAAACAAACACTTAAAACTTCTTTGGGATATTTGCTGTATGTCTTTTGTGATCTTTGTTTTGGAGAAGTCTCTGCAGGTGTTTAGTGAAATTAATGTTTTAATACCAAATGACATAAAACGTATTTTATCTTGTACACACCTTGGTGAAAAAAACAAAACAACAACAAATTAGTAGATTTAAGGTAAAACATCAAGGCAGCTAAAAAAGGATCATCACCATCATCTAAATTTGAACCTGCACTCACTCACTCACTCACTCACTCTGGGGTATTAATCATATAAAACTACTGACAAAATCATAACAAAAATGTCTCTCAAGATATTAAAATGGTACTAAAATATTCTCTGCCAGTTCAAGTATGAAACAAAATAAAGGTCACATGACTGAACACTGTATCTATGAGACCAAAATACCAAAATAGCTCAAGTTCCAGAGAAGATGAGTCATAAATTACAGATGAAATATCTTTACGCCGTCCATCTGCACCACCCGCAGCCATCAACACACCCTCCAGCTGCCTGTCGCTTACTGGGTTACAGAAGCACGAGGGGGAAGCTATCTATACAGCATACACACACACACACACACACACACACACACACACACACACACACACACACACTCTAGAAGTTGAGGTTTTTGGGGACCTCCCAGGGGAAATCCTTCCTGCCAAAGTGTCCGTAGCAGGCTGTCTTCTGGTAGATCGGTCTCTTCAGGTCCAGGTCTCTGCAGCACAATCAACCATAAGAGTTTCATAAACACGCCCCACAGCGATCATATTACATACAACAAGACGGCAGCTGCGGTATCAAGAGCGTAACGCTGACCTGACGATGACGCCGGGCCTCAGGTCGAAGTTTCTCTTGACGATCTGCAGCAGCTCCTTCTCGCTCCTCTGAGAGGAGCCGTAGGTGAACAGAGAGACGGACAGAGGCTGAGCGACTCCGATCGCATACGCCACCTGGAATAAAAACAGAGGAGGGAGTTTCATCTTCAGCTGTGGCGAGGATCTTTATTTTAGACTCTGTTAAAGGGTGTTATAAAAGCCTCCTGTGGCTCCAGAGGAAGCTGTATTGCCTCCAGTGATTTCACTGAGTTGCATTGTGGGAAATGTAGGCACCAAATTGTGGACTGTTTTTTTTTTTTTTTTTTTCAGTCAAAATCAATACAGGAGAACCAGCCATATCACCTGATTTATGCCTTTCATTCTAATTCTTTCACAAAACCTGGTGCCTACATTACCCACAATGCAACTTAGCCTCTGAGTGACATCACAAGAGAAATGTAAATGTAAAAAGGGGAAAGAAAGATCCACACTGAACATCACATCACAGATTTTTTTTTTGGTTTGTTGATTTCTATTTTATTTTGAAATTATATCCTCCACTTCCTGTCTCTGTCTGTTATTTCTCTGTCTACACCTGTGCGTCGTTAGCTAATCACCCCCCTGTGTATTTAAGCTTGTGTTTTCTTTTTTATTGTTGTTTACCACTTTGTGTATCTCTGACATATTTTAGATTTGTTTGTTGATGATCTGTACATTTTGTAACGTTGACCTGACCTGGACCAGAACCCTCCTGCACAGTTTGGCCTTCACCAGAGACTTGGCCACCCAGCGGGCGGCGTAGGCAGCCGAGCGGTCCACCTTGGTGTAGTCCTTCCCGGAGAAAGCTCCGCCCCCGTGAGCCCCCCAACCTCCGTATGTGTCGACGATGATCTTCCTGCCCGTCACTCCGGCGTCGCCCTGACAGAGAATCACACAAAAATTTAAATAATTAACAGTGTCTCTGAATATTTGACGTCCTCATCCTTTAGTTAATGGACATCCACGTCTACCCCGACACTTTGAGACGTTTACCTGTGGACCACCGATGACGAAGCGTCCGCTGGGCTGCAGGTGATAGATGGTGTTCTCGTCCAGGTACCTCGAGGGGACCACGGCCTGGATGACCTCCTGCAGGACCGTCTTCTGCTCCTCCAGGCTCACGTACTCGTCGTGCTGCACCGAGATCACCACAGAGTGAACCCTCCTTGGGATCACAGCTCCGTTCTCCTGGGTGTAATGAACCGTCACCTGAAGGAGATAAGTTCAGTGTATTTACTGTAAATATGTGAGTGATTTTCAACTGTATTACATCAAACTTCCAATGTTTCCGTCTGGTCTTTTGCAGAAGAGTGACACTTGACATGCCTCACTCGGAGTCTAGACGTCAAACTCGATCCATGGTTTGTTGCTCTAATAAAGCTTTAAAATGTGAGCTGTGTGACTAAATAAATTAAATGAATTAAATGTTTGGTTTTTTTGATAAATATTTGTTTATTCTGAGTTTGATGACAGTGACGCGTTTCAAACAAGGTGGGCCAGTGTAGTAATTATGAAGTTTGCTCCTCATGTTTAAAGAAATACAGTTTGTCAAGTTGTTTGTTTTGCACTGAAATGTAAGTCGTGATTTTTTTTTCATGTCTGACATTAAAGTCCCACCTGTGTCTTGGAGTCCGGTCGGAGCCAGGGGACGGACCCGTTACGTCTCAGTTCGGCCATCTTGGCGTTGAGTTTGTGGGCGAGAACGACGGTGAGCGGCATGAACTCCTCAGTCTCGTCTGTGGCGTATCCAAACATCAGACCCTGTCAGGACAAAACCAGCAGGATTAGAAACTAATACATTGTTATTGTTATTACATTTTACTTTATTTGGCATTTTAAGTATAAATTGATGCTTTACTGTATTCAGGAAGAGATCTGGACTCTTGATTTTCTGTGATTTACTACATATATATGTGAGTTCTTCTAAATTGAATTGAAGGACAGTATTTGTTGATTTTTTCCAGCTGACCTGGTCTCCGGCTCCGATGTCGTCCTCCACACGATCGACGTGAACTCCCTGAGCGATATCAGGCGACTGCTGCTCGAGGGCCACCAGCACGTTACAGGTCTTATAATCAAAACCTGGACGCACACAGGAAGAATAATGAAGGATTAAACTCATTTACTCATATTATTTGGTTGATGTTTATGCAGGAGATGAAGGTGAAGGTGGTTCGACTGACACCACGGGATGTTCTTCAGGACACCTGGTGACATTTCGGCAATTTTTCACCTGAAGTCAGACTCTCCATCCTTGAATGTAGCGACGAAGACAGGTATTTTAAATCAAACCATGATGTTTTCTGAACCCTAACCAAGTGTTTTTAGTGCCTAAACCTGACCAGAGCATAAGCACAGTGTTGCAACAAGAGAGAAACACGAAGTTCCACTTAAACAAACACAGAAACACATTTATTCCGGTGATCAAGTCGGTTCCTCTCACCTTTGTCCGAGCTGTCGTAGCCGATGTCTCTGATGGTTTCTCTCACCACCCTCTGGTAGTCCACGTTGGCTCGGGACGTGATCTCACCACAGAGCAGCACCATGCCCGTCTTACACACCGTCTCTGTTTCAACACAGAAGAATCAGACCAGCAGCTCACCACGTTTATTCCTGACTAGTTGCATCCTAACGAACTCCTGAAACAATCTAAATTACAGACGAGTTGATCTTCCTCCTTTTCTTTCTTTCATTCCTTTATTATTTGGACAAAAAGGGAAATTAGGACGTTCTGTCAGGAATGTGTGAGTTGTCAGCTTCAGAAACATAAAGAAGTAAAAAGCTGTCATGTGACTTTGTTAAACTTTTCTTTCCACAGGCTGACAGGACGACGTTCTCACTCACCGCAGGCCACTTTAGCGTCAGGATCCTGCCTCAGGTGAGCGTCCAGCACAGCGTCACTGATCTGGTCACAGATTTTATCTGGAAAACGGAGATTCACACACATCATTCTGCGGATCAGCGTGTGTTTCCTCATGTGACCTCCTGTTGCCTGTCACATTCCTCATCAGGGCAGAGCCTGAAATATCAGATCAGATTTCTTCTTCTCCTCTACTGTACACATCATTCCTGTTCCCCTATGAATAGATCTGGCATCGGCTGATGACACGGTACACTGTAACTGAGCGACGCGCTCATTCATCAGCTGCTGCGCTGAAGCACGTTAACGTTTTATATCTTTCACTGACAGTCAACCACGACTCACAGAGGCAGTGTTTGAACTATCCTGTGTGAGTGCAGTGCAACAGGGTCCAGTGAGACTTGTGGTTTCAGCATTATTAACAGATTATATCCACATGATGAACGTTTTAAGACTGAGAGAAGACTCAGCTCTGCTAATTTAGATGTCAGGCTCACATCGGCCCAGTTCTCAGATCTTTGGCTTCCTGTCGTGAAGGATTTACAGCAGAGACACTTTAAAGATCTGTTGCTGCCGCTTGTTATGAGCTGCACAGGTGTTTTCAGATGTATCTGCAACTGCAACTTGAATATTTCCTCTTGCCTGCAGCAGACAGTGATGTTTTTGTTGCTATATTTTGTTTCCACCTGTGGAAAAAAAAAAGCTGTGACACATATGAAAATGTAAATAGTCATTCAGATGTGAAAATGCTTAAATATTCACATGTGAAGACGCAGATTGAAGACGTGTAACATTTTGTTTCCACGCTTGTGGATTCTCTTTCAACATATGAAGAAATCAAAATGAACCAGCTGCACGTGAAGTTCTATCGTCCTCAGTGGAAACAAAGCCGGTCACACCAAACATAATTCACATTTTAGTGGACAAGTGAATATATATTAAATGCACATAATAATCATGATTTTTCACATGTTTATTTCACATGTCTATTGGTCAACAGTTCAGTTAACTCAAACTTTTAAAAGCTTTTGGAGAATGTTGTGTTTTTGTGATTTGAAGCTGCAGAGTTCAACCTGCACTGAAATCTAAGCATCACATGCAGCTGCAGTGAAAGTTTTCTCTTCAGTTTAATGTTGAAAAATGTGTACGTATAAGTCTGTAAAGTTCAGGATTTGCTCTGAATATTTCACAGTTGCATCCAAAAATACAAATTACACCGTAAATCTGAGCTGTGCGGCTCCTCAAACTACTTTTTCTGGTACGCTGCCTCCATGCAGCGCTCAGGATTCTGCACATTCCTCAAAGTCATCAATGATCAGTGAAACATAAAAGTGTCGAACACATGAAAACCACCGCTGCTGACGGAGAGGGAGTCCTCTACTCACCGGGGTGCCCCTCTCCCACGGACTCGGAGGTAAACATGAAGGACCCGTCCTGAGGAGCGTGCTCGTAGGTCCCGTTCATTTTGTCCTCTCAGAGCCGTGAGCTGATGGAGACGGCAGGAGTGATGGTGTCCTTGTGTTTGTTGTCAGGTCGCAGCATAAGAAGGATGGACAGAGTGTGTGTGTGAGTGTGTGTGTGTGTGTGTGTGTGTCTGCGGTCTGATCTCACGGTGCCCAGGCGGTGCAGCCGGGTAACTCTGTGCTATATAAGGCAAAGACAACATACACTCCTGCACACACACACACACACACACACACACACACACACACACACACACACACACACACGGGGGAGGGTGCCATGTGAACCAGTGGGTCAGACCATTCAGAGAGGAGAGAGGGGAGGGTGGGATTCCTTTTTTTTTTTTTAATTCTTCTGAGGGACACTTTGTTTTT
The DNA here is from genome assembly GCF_904848185.1 of Acanthopagrus latus. NCBI lineage: Eukaryota > Metazoa > Chordata > Actinopteri > Spariformes > Sparidae > Acanthopagrus > Acanthopagrus latus. The sequence continues at coordinate 19,015,354 of NC_051058.1, read as the reverse complement.
ACTGCTCCTCTGCTGAGAGCTCGCAGTTTGTCAGAACGTGGACTCTTCAAACTCGCAGCCCGCTGATGGTCACACCGCTCGTCTTGAATCATGCAGCAGAGCGCTGAGCTTCTTTGAAGCGCCTCATTCATGCCTGCTCTTTGTTTCTTTGTACCTGGGGGCCCCTGAGGTCCGTGACGGGGCCGTCTGTGGCTGTATACACAGAGAGAGCTGCTGCTGCCAACTGGACCGTTTTCACAGCTCAGATATGAAGTGACGCCGGGAACAAGAGCGCTGTCAGATCTGTTCTCTTAATTAGTTTGAATTAAACTGTATTTATAGACACCTGCATCCAGAAACAGCTGGAACTGATGAACAGTATAAGCTGTGTCAGTTATGTGACTTAAATGAAACAGAAAATTAAGAAACACTTTGTTTTATTTTTGGTTGACGTAAGAAACTGAAAAACAGTCTTTGTTTTAACTCCCTGTTTCACATTCATGATATGAAACTTGTTACACACTACAAGTTGCTGTAAGTTGATAAAAAAAAAAGGTATTTCAAACTCAAAAACAACTTTAACTTGTTCCTGTGCAGCATCTACAACTTGGCGCTTGAGTGTAAATAAGTCAAAGTGAGTAAAACTTTATTTACGAGGTGCAAACATTTAGGACAAGAAAGTTAAAATAGAAAACAAATAAGAGAAACCCCATAAAAAAAACATTTTAAAAACTTGAAATTGTCCCTTTATCTGCTCAAAACTTCATTATACTGTGTTATATCACATGTTGGTAGTGTTTGTTAGTCCATAATAAAAGTCAATCTTTGGTCTAAAGATGCTAAAATAATAAAAAGGAACTGTGGAAGTTAAATCTTTTCTGCTCTGAATGTTCAGAGAAGTTAATCCATTGTGTGTTTTTATTATCATTCTAAAAATTTTGATGATATTTTAAGTTACATTGTGACATTTCGACCACTAGATGTCAGCCTGGTGCAGAAACACTGTATGTTGTATGTTGTATGTCTTTAGTAATGGGACGTTTTTCTTTGGACAAACGTGTGAATATTATCTTATCATCATCTTTTATTTACTTTACGGTAACAGATGCACACAGTCACAAACATAAAGATACATACAGCAGAAATAATTGGACGTTTGTACAAACGCTTCAAATTTAATACTTTTCCCCAAATAACACTGTAAGTAAGAAGACAATAAAGTAAAATGACTCGATAAATGAAACTGTTTCCTGCAGGTATTTAGAAGAAAATCTGAGGGAGTTTCTTTTATTTTGACCTCAGGGGATGAATTCTTGTGTTGGAAGGTTGACGGCGTTAGTTTTCACCTCAGGCCACCATTTTCTCACCGTCCTCTGGATTTCTTTTTGCACCTGGAGGACAAATAATATACATTTTTAATGTGGTTCATTTCACAAACCTGAGACTGAACTAATGTAACACCGTAGCTCACCTCTCCGTTTAGAAAGCAGTACAGCAGAGCAACGATAAAACCCTGCAGCGACACGACAAACCAAAATTAGAAGACTGTAATTAAATCATATTTGTCAGAGCTTCAGTGAATCTGCGTTTAATCAACTAGTCGAATGTTAGAAAATTAATCTGCACTTGTTATTATGATTGTTTCATAGTTTATAGCAAAAAAATTACAAGTTCCAGCCTTTCAAATGTGAGGATTTACTGTTTTTTGTGATATAAACTGAGTATCTTTGGATTTTAGACCATTGGCAGGAGATTTTAAGGTATTAGAAAACATCTCCTTGAATCATAACAAGCAATTTTCATTATTTTCTTAAATTTCAGCAGATCAACCAACAAGGGAAATAATCTTTTGTTGACCTTAAAGTTTCAGCACTAACACTTATTAGGACACTAACTAACCGACTCATGACTCTTTCTGATGGGTGGTGTGAGAGTTTCTGTTACCTGGAAAGATCCTAAAACTAATTCGAAGTAGAGTCGAGGCTTCACACCGACGTGTTCCGTAAACAGAGCGAACACCACGTAGTGCAGACCGAACAGAGGGACGAGCAGCAGAGTGGAGCGGACGAGTGTCCTGCAGAGGGCGGCAGAGGACAGGAAGCTCACAGACTGACAGGAAGAGAAGCAGCAAGATGTTAAGAGCCATGAAGAGACAGGTGAGTCGGAGCTCACCTGTACGGCTGTGGCTCAGTTTGGGTCACGCGTGTGGACTTTGTCTTCTGGACGATGATCCTGCTGATGTTCAGGAAGATCACAAAGTTTGTCTGTGGGTGAAATCACACACAGACGACAGTGAACAGGTGTTTCCTGGATGTTTATCGGGGTTAGGGTTAGGTTATGATGATCACAACGTTTAGAGAAGGCGAAGAGATGCAGCGTGCTCACAAAGATCGACAGCAGGATGGGAGTCTTGATCATCCACCACAGACGGCTCTCCAGGTCGTCCCAACACCTGCACACACACACAAATATTATCATGAAATGGAAATATCTAAATATTGACTATATATATTAACACATGACTCACCCTTCATCGTCAAACTGTTTTCTCAGCAGGACCCAGATCACAACAATCACTGACGGAGCGCCTGCAACATCAGACAGGTACGATGAACCTCAGTACAGGTGATGAGACATGAACACGTGTGAACACAGGACCTACGCACCCCAGCCGACGGTGGCGTAGATCCAGAGGAGCTTGGCGGTGTGAGCGAAGGTGAAGAGCAGCAGCGTCTGCAGGTACAGAGCCTCCACCAGCAGCCAGGAGAAGTTCAGCAGGACGCACCAGTGGAAGAACGACACCGCGGCCTTACACCCGAGCTGAGATCAGAAACAAAGGACGCAAAGTGAGTGTTTGTACAGCACAGCGTTCATTCTAATGGAAGAAACAAATCTGCATTTTTACAGCATGAGGACACAGAAGATTTGATGCTTTTCTTGTTCTTGTAATTAATTTCTAATGGTTCCAACTAAATTTATATTTAACTGTGTAACCGTGCTTCAGAAATCAAAGTTTGATTCATATGTTGGAGGGTCCGTTTTGTAATGCTGTTTATGATTACTCACAATGATTTATATTGTTAAAAGCTGGAAGAATTAGTCCTCATTGTTAGTCAATCAACAGAAAAACAAAAATCAGCTACTACTATGATAATGTTTCAAAAATGCCAACATTTGGTGGTTCCTGTGATGATTTTGTGTTTGGTGATACATCAAAGAAAAGTTTTGATAATTGATTAAACGTTTCAGTCGTTCATTAAGCAAAAATAGAGAAAAAATGCTACAATTTCTCAGATTCTAGTTTTTAAAAAGGGACATTTTAAAACTTTTACTGATGAAGGTGCAATATATATATAAAAGACTTTGATTAACTAAAAATATCAACAGAATATGAAGAAACACCAGTTGACAGTTCAACAGCATCAGTTACCAACAGTTAACACCAGTTAGCATCAGTTAGCAACAGTTAGCATCAGTTACCAACAGTTAACACCAGTTAGCATCAGTTAGCAACAGTTAGCATCAGTTAGCAACAGTTAACATCAGTTAGTATCAGTTAGCAAGAGTTAACACCAGTTAGCAACAGTTAGCATCAGTTAGCAACAGTTAGCAACAGTTAACATCAGTTAGCATCAGTTAGCAGATAAGCTTTAACTTAAATAACTTTTTGGGACTTTTCCGAGACAGAACAAGTCTTCTGGAGACATCAGCGTAGTCTCTGGGAAGATTTGCAATTTATCTAAGAGTAAAAAATGAAGTGATCAACTAACAAAGAAAACGTTCATTAGCTGCAGCTGTAATATATTAATAAATGTGTAGCAGTCGTGTCCACACTGTGCTGCAGCCTCACCGTGGACACGGTGCAGTGATCCGTGCTTTGGTCTGCAAACAGCACTGAATCTTTGATGAACACAGCCAGACTCCTGAGGATGAAGGTCGCGAACAGGTGGAGGTGGATGTAGTTGCGCGTGCAGAGCAGCTTCCTGAGAGGAATATTGTGACAAAGGAGATGGATGAAAAAAGATCTCACAGGTTCAGTCTTCTATCCATCAGTTTGATAGAAACATTTCATCATAAAAAATCATAATTTTCTTTTTCTGCTGAAGAGTTTCCCGATGTCGATGTGATCCGACCTGAAGCAGCAGAAAACCAGAGCAGCGATGAGCAGAGCAGCCAGAGAGACGCCGTATCCGACGCTGTAGATCAGCTTCAGAGTATCAAAGTGATTTTTCTGGAGCAAAACATGAAATATTGATCAGTCCGAGGCATCAAGAAGCCACATCCTCAGTAGGAATCTTAGCCGAAGTGGGATGAACCTCGCAGTAAAGCTCACTGTACCTCCATCCTCATCGCCTCATCTTCATCAGAAGCTTCAGAGTAACAGGCTTCATAATACGGCACGCTGGGTTTACTCCACCCTCGCTCTGTGCAGCTCCGTGTGATGAGAGCTGGAGAGTAATGATTCAAAAACACTGAAGGAAAGAGATCAAACTGCAGCCGAGACCTGACTGATGATTAGGAAATTAAACTTGCAATAACAGCAGAAACAGACACGTCCGTCATCTGCTGAACAATATTTTAATGACTGAATGAACAATCTGCTCTCAGAGGAAAGAAAGATCCATTGTCTGAAGCTGGAAGGGTGGCAGGGTCCGCCACATATAAACAAAGTACAACAGTATGAAATCGTGTCGTCCTTTAAGATCAGTTTGCATTCAGAGGAGCGTTTGTTTACTCTGTTTCTCTTCTGATGAATATTTCTTCCCCCAAAACAAAATATCTGCACCTTTAAGGTTAATCTTAGTATTTAAATACTTTTTTTTTTTAATCTCTCATTCTTTTCTCTCAGTCTGATGTATAATATTATTTACCTGGAGGAGTTTGAGGCTTCAGCAGCGGCAGAGGACAGACGACGGAGACGATCCGTCCTGCAGAGGCAGCCGGCCAACAGCTCACTCCGTCCCACTCCATCACACAACCTGAGATTAAACCCATCAACAATTCATTCAAAGATATAATTCTGTGATATCTATAGTTTAATCTGACGTTGCAGTCTACCTGCGGTTGTGTTGCTGCTGGATCGTGACGCAGCAGCGTTGATCTTCAGTTTGCACTCAGTTTCTTTCCCTCGCAGATGAAGAACAATCGAACACTCTGGATGAGTCGACGTCACCTGACAGACAAACGCAGCTTCAATTTGTGTCACATCATGATTTTAAAATCCTTAGTTTTCCTAAACTTACAAACTAAATACATACATACTAATGTGGCTACAGTGATCAAAAGTCTTGATTTCACATATTTATTTTGCAAGTTATGTGTTGAATTTGTGCTGTAGCCTCAGACTTTAACTCAGAGAGAACATTAAGTGCTTGAAATGAAAAAAATAAACTTCCACTATAGACATTCATGAACTTACCAGGTATCTGGTGATGATCAGGATGTAAATATCAGCAGTCAGACTGAAGTTCATCATTTCAATCTTTAAAAAGTGGAAACGTGAAGCGTCACTCTGCATCAAATAGAAGCTTTGCTATACATTTAAGAAAAATCTGTGACTGATGTTTGGTTTTGTCTCCTCCTCCTCCTCCGTGCAGCTGGATGTGAACGAGAGAACAAAACATCAAAGTATGACCTCACCTGAGCAGCTTCACACTCACAGCAGGAGGTAAAACAGACATTTTCCTTTTTACCTGCTGTATAATTCATGCTGCTCACTGTTGACATGCTCTGTTGGGCCGGCTGGATGTCAGACATGTGCTGTCAGTGGATCTGTTTTATTTCATCTCATGGTAAATGTGCTTTATACAACCGAGCGATCTTTCAACAGCAGGAGTCGCCATGAAATATTCAGATACAAAACGCCGGGATCAAACGAGGAGAAACCTGCAGTGACACAAAGGATGAGTGAAGCCAATCTTTTAACAGAAACTCTTAAACTGTCAGCAGAAAATGGAAATACTCAGGTAAAGTACCAATACCTGGAAATTTGAAAGATTACTTCCTGCAGCAGGTTGAGTGTCTGAGGACGAGGAGGCTGAAATGTCTCCCTCTGGTGTTTGATGTCAGACTTACTGAGACCCAGCAAGTACTGCACTTGTGTACAAACTGGAAGTACTTCTACTTGATGTGAATATTTACATTTTTATCCAGAGTTACACTTCAGAGGCAAAAAAAGTGTTTTTACTCAACTGCGTTTGTCTGACAGCTTTAATTTTCAGATTACTTTACAGTACATTTTTTGAGGGGGGACTACTTTTAGAGGCGGATTGATCCACGTTTGGTGCTCTGGTGAGTGTTTGTGGCAGCAGGACGGCGTGTGTGTGTCAAAACAAACTACAGCGTGTGTGTTCATGGTGATGAAGGAACAACAGTGTAACTCTACGACGCGGAGAAAGAAGATGCATGTTATACAAACACAATATTCAGTTTTTGGATTGAGTTTGATCTTTAGATTAAAGTCTTATATTCTCAGTCTGATGATGTCAGATTTGTCCCTGGTTCTTGTAAATATAAACACCAGTTTATCCTCCACGAGCGGCAGTGAAGGCCTCCTGTAAGTGATGGCGACTGTGAGTTATTTGACAGTAATCCAGAGGAATTACCACAACTTGTCCGTCTGACTTCGATAAACCCGTGTTACACAACTTTCATGTCTTCTTCTCACAGAGTGAGGGAGGCAGATGGTTTTAAGAGTGTTTTTTTTTTTTTTTTTAACTTTCTTTCCAGAAAGCCTGAAGACTAAAACTGGCATCCAGAGAACTCATTACTGTGATGTGAGGTGCTTTGTACAGTCAACACTGATCTGCATCTGCAGTCACAGCCGGCTCACAAATACTTGAGTCACACCGAGACACAATGTGAAGCTGCTGCAGAGTGAAAGTCAATCTAAAGCTTATAAACTCTGTTATGTTCCTTTAAGCTTTAATACAGAGGCTGGAGAAAAAAAAACAAAAAACATTGTCCTCATACAGAAGATCACTGAAGTTTACGGAGGTTGAAATGTTGAGAGTATCAAAGTTATTGGGGAGGAAAGAAGGACGAGAGCTGTGAGATCTCAGAGAGTTGAAAGCGAAACCTCATTAACGAGGGTTTCTGCGCTCGTACGCAGCCTCAGCGGGACTCCTTTCATTTCTTAATGAATCCACTCACACATGAATCAGAAATAAGACGTGCGTCTGTCTAGTGATCATCAGGGGAGTTAGTAATAAACCTACAACACTGTGCGGTGTCGACATAAAAGTCTGAAATCATGTTTAAATTCTCTTGTTTTATTAACTTTATTAGCAGTTGAGATCCGTTTGATATTAATTTATGGGTCTTGTTAGACGGAGAACATCACATGTGAGTGTAAGACTGTTGGAAAAGCAATATTGATCAGAAGACAGATTCCTGTTTGATCATCATCAGGTCAAAATCTTTATTCTGTAGTGAGAAATATGGATTGAATACAATGAATCTGTAGTACAACATCTTAAAAACAGACAGAAGTACGCTCTTTTTAAAAAAAAATTGTGTGCACATTAATTCAACACATCATTATCATTTATTGTTATTTATAGACTGGCATGTATTTGTGAATATTGTGGAACACAGAAAATAATATTTGTACAACAAAGTATCAGATTGATATTTTGAAAATACTGTAAGTGACTTTTTAGAAGAGCTAGCCTCCGCTAACTAGCTGCTAATCAGCTTTGGACGGAGCCAGGCTAGGCTAGCTGCTTCCATCTGTTTCCAGTCTTTGTGCTAAGCTAACAAGCTACTGGCTTTAGCGTCATATCCAGGATATGTTGATTTTGCTTTGTCATTGTTTAAACCCAATTTTGTTAATTAATGAGCTTCAGAAGTGCTGGTAGGTTGATTTTGCATGTAGCTAGGCTAGCTGCTAGCTATCCGTTTCCTGTCTTTGTGCTAAGCTAACCAGCTGCTGTTTCAAGCTTTATATTTAATATGTAAATACACTGATTTGTTTAGTTAAGTCATTGGTTAAACATGTTGTTGTTGATCGGTGAGCTTCAGAGGTGCTGCAAGGTAGATTTTGTCACGTGTAACCTGGCTAGCTGTTTCCATCTGTTTCCAGTCTTTGTGCTAAGCTAACAAGCTACTGGCCTTAGCTTCATAGTTATTAAACAGACAAGTGATTTGGATCTTCTCATCTAATGCTCTGAAAGTCAAACTATTCATATAATCAAACCCTCATCTTATATTGAACTCTACTTCCTGTCAGTGTGTGTGGAAACGCTGAAACGTCCTGCGGTCAGTGAAGTGTCTCTGGCTCCAGGTAAACAGTCTGCTGACCTCATGAGGGCTTAAAGGGTGTGTAAAAGGAGATTTCCATCTTGAGAAGGATCCCACGGCAGCACCTGGCCTACAGTGAACTCCCCCCCACAGGATAAATCCAATCATCTTCAGCCTCACAGCGAGTGGCAGCTGTTGTACCGGGCAGCTTTCCAAAAACGGATGGAGAGGGAGGGCGGAAAAAGAAAAAAAAAGAAAAGAAAAGAAAGCAAGAAACGAGGAGGCACAAAGAGTCTCGTCTTGCCAACACGTCACAGCCTCAACTTTCCCAAACAGATCCGCCCGTCAGTAATTCCACTGGAGCTGAATGGTTTGTCGACTTGGTGTAAAAGTTGGCAGTCAGTGTGTGTGATGGCGAGAAGCCGCGACACAAGGGTGCACTGTTTAGTCCCCCAGGCCTCCACCGGTTCATGTGCCAAGACTTGACCTTTGTGCTCCGAGCACACCGATCTGTTACTGTAGCTTCTGTTCAGCCTGGACGCCTCGCACACACAATCACTGCACATTTAGAATATAATAAAGATGTTTATAGGCAATTTTCCGCTTTGTTTAAGGGTTTTAAATCGTATTTTGCGCTTTGTTTTAGGCTTTAGAATAGATTGGATAAACACATTTCCCCAAAACTCAACCACAAATATTTAGTATCTTCATAAAACGTGTTTGAAATAAAATACTGTGTTTGAATACAGTTTGGCTGCACAGTGTCAGTTTTGTAACATCTTATTCAGACACTGACTGTGTTTAAAGGCTACTTAAAAATATAATATGTAACATTTCTGCATTTAAATCTCTACAAATGACTCGTCTGGTTGAAAAGATGTTATTTACACCCTTTTTTAAGCTGAAATCCTCACATTAGCTGCTAAGCTAAAAGAGTTAGCATGCAACTGGTCTGAAATGGGTGCACAGTCGAGCTTTCAGGAGCCATTTTGGGATTTTTTTTTTATTGGTTTTGTATGTTTTAAAAGTCTCCAGCAGCTGTTTAGGTAGAAACTTCACCTGACTTTCCATCAGCATGTTGGTGAGGAGATGATGACTGAATTTTCTACTTCATTTAAATTATTCTGCAGGCCTCTGTGATAATAATTTCAATTAAATGTTTTAATTCTCCTTGACATTTAGAGTCAGTTAGAACCATTTAGTGGAACATATTTCACATGGCGACAGGACAAAGTTTATGTTAGATGTATTTCTCTCAACATGATTGATTTGCACCTGTGCTGTCAGCTCCTGCTGCTCATTGGTTCCCTCATATGTTCAGCCGGCCAATCAGCATTCAGGTCCCTCAATAAAAGGAGCCCACCTTCAGAGATCAGGTTTTTTATGTTTCCCTGTATTTGTTTTCTAGATGAAGCACAATTCTGTTATGTTTAAGTTGCATTTATATATATTTTTCTCTGGGTTTCTGTGCTGCAGGTGTTGGGAACATCCGTCCTCCACCATGTTAAACACTGACTGATGCAATCTGCAGTGAAATGCCAGCACCTGAGTCCCGGACTGTACCAAACACCTGCCACAGCGGGGGTTTACAGAGCGAGCATGTCTGTGTGTTTTATGGGCTACTTTTTTTTCACATTTAGTTTAGAATAATTACGTTTTCTTTCACAGTTTATACTCTATTAAAAGCAATCCGTAGTCGTCCATGTATGTATTGTTTGTCCACCCCTTGTGTCTGTGTAATGGTTTGACCCAGCAGTCCATATGTTCTCTATCAGTCACCTCACTTCTCTTGTGTTTTCTGTGTTTTGAGTGTATTCTTGTGTGACTGACCTGTTTCAGTGCTCACTGTACGTATTAATCCGTTCTCTCTGAAAGCGTCCTGTTTCTCTCCGCAGACTATTTTAGGAATATTTCCTCACATGTGCTGCTGAAATCTATAAATAACACCAAACACACACACACATTTGCAGCCAACTGACATCAAAATCTGTCTTCTTTCACACGCAAGTACACACAAATATTCTAATATTATTTTATTTTGCAAGCTGTTAGAAAAAAAAAAGAAATGCATATTTGAAAACACTGAGCACAGACTGAGACAAACAATTAAGACACCATTGTCCAAAATCTTCCACTATTTTGTTTTCCCAGAAGTAAAATGTTAGTGGTTGAGCCCAAATAAATGTAATAATTTATATATATTGAGTGTATATATATATATATATATATATATATATATATATATATATATATATATATATATATATATATATATATATATATATATATATATTAACTGGACTCGGTCTACAGAATGCCCTTTTACATGTTTAAATATAAATTAAATTAAATTAAATCGTCCAAACTGCTGAAACGCCAGAAAAAAGTAATCTGTCATTAAAAACTAAATTACACATATTCTTCTATATGTGCAGATCCAATTAGTATTTATATTTTCTTATCTGATTGCTGGTAAAGTAAAATTAACTGAGAAACTTTGCCAATCTTGCTCTGATGCAGCAAAGTAACTGCAGTTATCAAAAAAAAAATAAAAAAAAATGCAAATATGTAGTTGAGTAAAAAGTATTTCACAATATTTACAAAATGTAGTGTCCAGTAATAAAGCAGCAGAAAATTATAACCTACCAGTGAAAGCAAATTATTTATTTATATAGAACAGATTTTTATTGTCATTGTTTCAGACAGCAGCTCTTTGTTTGATGAATGAATATAAAATATGGACAAGAATGAAAAATAGATAAAGTGATTAGAATATTTACAGCAATAATATAATATATACAATAAGATAAATGTCATGTGTATTGATATTGTAATATGGGTCAACTGAAATGACTTTGTCTGCATATTTCTGCGTTTATTTGTCCTGTCTGTCCTCCTGTCTGTCTCTCTGTCTGTCTCTCTGTCTGTCCTCCTGTCTGTCTCTCTGTCTGTCCTCCTGTCTGTCCTCCTGTCTGTCTCTCTGTCTGTCCTCCTGTCTGTCCTCCTCCTCTCGGATCAGACAGGTTGCATTGCAGGACAGACAGCCCGTCTCTCCTCCTCTGCGCTCCGCTCCGCCCCGCAGCGCCCCCCTCCGGCCGGCCGCTGCACTGCGAGGAGAGGCTGTGTGATCCCGGTGAGCGCCGCCGCTGAAGAGACAACACCGCTGTCCGCACTCAGGTAAGAAAACCAGCACATTTCTCTGATATCTTGACGGATCCGACCTCCGGGTTCTGGCCCCGGCAGCTCCCGGCGGAGCTCCTGCGAGCCGAGCGTCGATTTTTCTGCATCGGCATTCGTCTCGTCACTTAATATCGTATTTGCGTGAGAAGGGGAGAGGTTGGGCCTGTGCGCGTTTACACGTTTAGAAATATATCACGCACATGAATGAAACGCATCTCCTAACAGCAGATCTGTGCACGGATCCTCCTGCAGACAGACGCTTAATGTTTATGTGTGTGTTTTTTTTAAAATTCCTATTATTTATTTCTTTATTTTAAAATCAGACTTTCATTGTGCGCGATCCTTCATCCTTCATCTTCATCTTCATCTTCTCCATCGAGCCTCCAACGAAACGCAGGAGCGTGTTTTCGTGTTGCGGCCGTCGTTTCCTCCCTCCGGGCTCGTCGGTGCATCAGGACATGTTTGTCTCCTCATTCAGCTGAAACACAAAACAAAAATGTCTCCATCCTCCTCCTCCTCCTCCTCCTCCTCCTCCGGAGCAGGTCCTGCTCCCCTCAGCCGCACGGAGCTCGTCCTTGCTGCGCTGTAACCAGACTAATCCGGGCAGAATATTTATAATCTCATTATTAAAGGATCCCATGAGGACGACAGCGCGATGTTATTTCTCTCACATTCACTCCAGCAGCAGCAGCAGCAGCAGCAGCAGCTCTTCTCTTCTTTGTGTGTTTTTTTTTCCTCTCTCCTCCCTCTTCTGGATCTTTCGCTCTTTTCTCTTTTTCATCCAAGGCCCTAAATTGTTTTTTAATTGTTTCATATGAGCGTGCACAAACACCTCCACCTCCTCCTCCTCCTCCACCCTCCTCCTCCTTCGTGGTGTATCGGATTCATTGATTTCCTCTGTATTCATATTCGTGCATTATTCAGAGCGCTGATCCTGGAGGGGATCGGGATGATGCGGCGCCTGTGCGCAAATGCCAAGCCCATTTTTCATGTGATCAACAGTGGAGAGTGTCCGCACAGCAGCAGCAGCAGCAGCAGCACTGAACCAGGCTGCTTATCTGACACATATGGACTCCTCAGTAATCCGTCCCGGGGCCAGCAGACGCGGTCTGGTCCTCGGTAAAGGTGCATGAGGAGGCGCATTCACCGCGCAAACAACAATGGAGCTTAACGCGCTGCTCTGTTGGCTGTCCGGCCTCAGACACACCTCTCCTCCTCCTCCTCCTCCTCCTCCTCCTCCTCTCCTTCTCTCTCTCTCCATCCTCATGTGGTGGAAGCCATTCCGAGCATGAAAGGAATGAAAGACATCTCAGTGTCACTCTGTCAGTGTTTGCAGAGACTTTCTGCAGAGATCTGGCTCCGGTCCACGCTGGAGAAACGAGACTCCTCCCTGACAGAGAGCTGACGGGCACCATCTCATCAGACAGTGTGTCAGGCCTCCTCTGTAACTTCTGTGGATGTTAGTGACTCAGTCAGGTGACCTTCATCGTCATGTTAGCCCACATGACCTTGTACTTCGGTTTAGGTACGGTGTCCGCCGCACGAACGCACGTCTCCGGTCTGATATCCTCGAGTTTCGAGCCTCGGACTCTCCCGCTCTTCTTCCAACGTCAAGATCCAGTTTTTATTTGCGTCTTAGCAGAGCGGTGTCGCTCCAAACGTCCGATACTAAACCCGTCCAGTGCCCGAGTCGTTTTTTTGTTTTGTTTGTTATCGACTCGGCACCAGGCCTCCAAGACGAGCCGGGGGGTTTGAAGCTTGTTTTCTTGGTGGTCATACTGTGTAATTACATCGTCACGTGACGCACTGCGACCCAAAGAGACTTTTTAAGCGTTTACAGGCGGGGCTCCGCCAACGAGGCCGTGTCCGGATATAATGTAACATCCTTGGTTACATGTGCAACTTCAGTTACGTTCATCAGGGTTCAAGTTACGTGGGAGCTGATGGGAACTGAGCATGAAGGAGTGATGTCACAGCCAGTATGGCAGCCATGTTGTTTTGGTTTTTTTTAAAAAAAATTATTCATAGAACAGCTCAAGAAATGACAGGAAACAGTGAGAGAGAGGAGGAGCGACATGCAGCAAAGGGCCGGGACTCGAACCGGAGGACAAAGCCTCTGTACCAACAGCGCCCCCGTGTTGTTTATCTGATTTGTTTTTAGTGGCCCTTAAGGAGCATCATTTCCCATGAGCCCTCACACCTTCTCAGGCTAAATTTTGTGGCTCGGGAGAAGAGGGCGGATCCATGAGCAGGTCGACGACGGCAGCCATCCAAACCAGAGAGAGATGCTCGCATAGCGCATACGCCCAAAACGTTTTCTGGCTTCCTTGTTCACTGAAGCCGGCGAGCCTGTGAGTTCCTGCTCGGGCCTGTAGACGTTTTATTGACGTCACAGATTTATTCTCTCAGTTTATTGAATGTTTTAGTAATATAAAACCTCCACAGATCCAAAATGCTTGATAGAAAGATTCATAATCGATCTTGTTTGAGGTTCTTGGTGTTTTAGGGACGTCTCTGTTAGAACGGCAGTAAATTATTTTTGGGCCGCTGGGATGTTTTTGCTGCAGTACCATGAGTGTCCACCGGGTCAGATTGGAGTGAACGCGGCTCGGCTCTGTGCGTAACTTCTCTTTAGTGCATCGATAAACCAGCAGCAGCAGCAACAGTCGGCTACAAACTGGAAGCTCCAACATGAAGCGTTGATTTAGTTTTTGTCCGGTTTGTCAGTTTGTAGTTTCCAGTGTTTCTTTGGTCAGACAGGAAGCACTTCTCTCTCTCTCTCTCTCTCTCTCTCTCTCTCTCTGTCTTCATTAATGTTGAAAGACTTTGAAAGCACCAGAGACGCTGTTGGAAACCAGCCCGAGACTTTAATCGACCCGTCCACAACAAAATCTGATACGCTGAAGTGGATGCTCAAAAACGTTGTTGCCACAAATTTGCGATTGCTCGTCAATCAGTCGAAGGGAAATCCCCGAAAAAACTACAAGACGGCCACGTTTGAACAAAACCGCAGCTCCATCCTCTGAGCGACGGGCTTCAGACGTCACAGATTATGAAATTAATCCACAGTGAAGTTTGAAGTGCTCCATTTAGCAAAAACACTGAGGCTTGCGAGGTGGCTCGAGTCCAGAGGTGACCGCATCCAATCCAACCACCGGGCCTCATTTAGGAAGGAGCCGCCCGACGAGCTGAGGCTGCAGAACCGGCATCACTGGAATGACTCCTCTGCAGTCGGCTTGGATTTACTGCGTTTGACTCCGACATCAGAAACAATCAGCTGATTAACCTGCAGAGAGTGAGTTTAAACAAAGTATGTTTCGGTTCTGAACACACAGACGAGGCAATGTGAAGAGAATCGTCGCTATTTAACAAGTTTATCTTTGTTCTTTACATTTAAATAACAGATTGTAAAGACAGATTGAACCCCAGATTTGTTTAGAGCCTTCATTCAACGAGTAGAAGACGAGATAAGTGAGTCAGAGTCGTCGCCTCCGCCAGAAGAAGAAGAAGAAGAAGCTGCTCAGAGACGAGCTTCCGGTTGCGTCTCCTCGTTTAAAGAGGAGAAGAAAAAAAAAAGCCTCAGCGGGATTTAAACTGCATTCTTGAACGCAGTTAATTGGCACCATGCCGATGAGAGCGCTTGTGTGTCTGTGTGAGAGGGAGTGAGTGTGTAGCTCCGGGTCGGGGTTGTGTACACACTGAAACCTGCAGCAGCTGCAGCCTGACGGCACCAGAAGAAACCCTCCACGCTGTGAGACCGCGGAGCCTAAAAAGACGTCGTGTTGTGTCTCTTCGCTCTTCTGCAAGCTTGAGCTTTGATTATGTAACAGATGTTTTTTTTTTTAAAGAGGCTTTGAGAGTGGAAGGAGGATGAGTGGAGAGGTAGCAGGGTGTGGTTCTTAACATCCTGGAGGAATGAAAACAAAAGGTGGAAGATGTGGCTACTTGAAGGCCGAGCAGGAGGCCACGTGGAGGCCGGCCGTCTGCGAGATGTTTCCCCCCGCCGGCGCTCAGAGATGAAAACGGGCTCCATTTTCAGCCCCCCTTCCACTGCAGGGCCGGGCCCACATTAGAGAAAAGGTAGAGTCGGTCGGTGTGTGGCTGCTGGAGGCCGAGCGAGAGCAGAACGAGAGAGAGAGAGAGAGAGAGAGGGAACGATGAGGAAAGTAGGTCAGAGATACAGAAGCAATCAAGCATGAGAGCAGCATCCTCGTCTCTCAGCGCTGGTGAGCCTGCAGGACGAGACACGGCATCAGACCAACGCCTTTTTGGTTTTTGAGGGGTTTTGGTGCTCTTTAGTTCACAAACAAGTCGATGATGGATCAGTTAGGCCAATAACATCAAAAGAATCGACCATTTTGAGTCATTATCAAGCAAAAATGATGAATATTCTCTGATTCTGGCTCATTAAATGTGAGGATTTGCTGCTTTTCTGTGTTTTAATGTCGATGTAAATTGAATATCTTTAGGTTTTATGACTGCTAGTTCGACCAAACCTGTGAAGACATTTTCTACATTAAAACATGCATGTTTTAACATCTGTATCCCCCCGAGGTCGGCATATTTATGAGGTCATGGATCAGAGCGGAAACCATTAGCCGAGTCGGTGATTAATCGAGAGCTGCAGCTAACGATGAAAGATAAAAATGTACGTCTCGTTTCGATCAAGTCTCAGACACAAAAACCTGATCGTATTGGTACTTTGACAAAACACATCATCAACCGAGACTCCAGGATTTAATGTTTGGAATTAATAGTTCAAGGTTGGACAGTGTAGAAACTAGTGAAGCTGCTGAAGTTTTTGGGTGTTTGTTTAAGGAGAACTGGGGACATTTCCAGCGTGACTCATGAAAACCAAAACAAGCTCTTAATGACAGGAATTCGGACGATCTCCATCTTTGAATGTGGCGACCAAAGCAGCCAAACTGTGATGTTTTCCTAAACCTGACCAGAGCATACGTACAGAGCTGTAACACAGCAGAAATAGAAAATGTAACCGACATCTTTGTGTTTTGGACTGTTTGTGAGACATCAAGCAATTCTGAATTCGTCACGTTGGTCTCCGCGTAAAATATTTACGTGAACCTCTTGTAGCGGTTTTGAAAGCGGTTCTTCGGTGACACGCGAGGGACCGCATTCAGAAAGGAGGTCAAATATGAATCAGCACAGGCTGGAATATCCTGATTTCTAGTCGGCGATGTGGGTCGAGCTCTAAAAACACTCATCGCTAGACGCTGGATGCCGACACCTCCCAGGCAGCAGCAGGTTTTCTCCCTAAATGTTTGTTGACTCGAGCCCAAACTGAGATAACTGATTATTATCTCCTGCAGATTAACGGATGATTTTACACTCCAGTTTCCTTCCTGACTGCAAAACTGCTCTTTATGTGTGAAATCAGAGGAGTTCCCCTCAGGAGAGGCCGACATGTCATGTCGCCCCTCTGTGCTGCATCAGACTGCTCGGAGCTCCTGGAGCTGTGTCAACATCCCTGTTGACCGAGCTCCTTGCAGAGCTGTCCCGTTTGCTTCGGGAGGTCGGGGCCTGTGCCAAGATTATATTTTCACACGACCCTGAGAGGGAACAAGCTGCATCAGCAGACCTACGAGCCCCTTTCCCCCCCTCATGAAGCTGCGACAAAGAGCGCTGTCACGTTCCCTTTCTGCAGCAGGTGAAATTTGTGTGTGCGAGTTGAATCATCGGGAGGGTTCACAAAGACAATAAAAGCTCTGGTGTTTACGGAGTAGATTTACACCTCTCTCTCCTGCAGACTAATGTTCTGTACACACGGGTATCAGCCGAAGGATCCGGCTCTTATCGGCGTGGAGTTTGTTTGCTCTCCAGCCGTCTGAGCTCCCGGATGCAGAGCGAACGGCTTCTCAGAGGGATTGTCTTCTTTGTTGGCGAGGGTGCAGCGTTTCTTCTTGTTTGGATTCTGTCATGTGTAATGCCACAATGGCAGTTCTGTCCCGGAGCTGTGTGTGAGCACTGACAGTCCACCATTCATTAGGCCCTCAATGGGACGCACAAACATCACCCTGTCACTTACAATATCCTCGTTTTTTTAAACGCAGTTTGGCTGGTTTTTCATATATTTTTTACTTACTGTAGGAAAAGACTCACACAAACAATGTGTTGGTGTGTCTGAGCGTCCCGTCTGCGGCTCTCGGAGCTTTTTGAATCGCTGCCTACATCGCTGATTATTCCGATGGGTCCGGTGTTGACGGGCGTTTGGAGAACCAGCAGAGCAGATCAGGGCTTTGTGGGTATTATTAACGAATGGGGACGTTGTGTTCCTGCACCAGCGCCAGAAAAATTATGAAAGGCAGGACCTCGAAAATGTCGGCAAGCGTGGAAGAGATCGATGCAGCTGTAAGTGGACTTATGGAAAGATAATAACTCTTTTAAAAAAAACAACAAAAAAAACTGGCAATTTGGTTTAGTGATTGATGTTAACGGCTACTAACAATCGTCGCTGCTGCGTGGACTGAAAGTGACGTTGGTGGGAGGGAGACGCGAGCTGATTGGTTCGAGCAAAATAACGGCACGAGCAAACACGGAGAAGCTAACGTGAAACATCAAGATGAGAAAAATATATTGTCACAAAAGTTTTATTTTGAAAAAAGGTTCAGTTATTTCCCCCAAAAGGCCGGGCAGTGTAGTTTTTAGCAAATGTTACTTAAACTGGATGAAGTGGTGCATTTGTTGGGGACTATTTTCAGCAGCGGATTAATACACATTTGGTGCTTTAGTGACTTTTTTTGGCAGCATCTGTTGCCACTAAGCTAAAAGTGTTAGTGTGACTAAACTGGGTGAGTAGAGAATGGCTGAAATTTCATTTTTGGGTGAACCGCTCCTTTAACATTAACGACCTTTAGGGCAGCATGTCATGGCCAACAAATTAACTGTATTTTGGAATCTTTCTCTTTCTCTTCTTAGATTATTAAGGGAAGACATCAACATTTTATTCTAAAACTTTTAAGAAAGAGATTAAAATATTTACACCACGTTGTTCGTATGTAGAGAAAAATTTGCAGTCATTTTTTTTTCATCTATCAGAATAAAGTGATGGGTCATGAGGCCAAATTAACACAATATAACAGTAGAATATTTTGTGAATCAGTACTTTATATCACATCGACTCATTGTGGCTGAACATTTCAGTCTCAGAGCTTGTTTTGGTCTTTTTATGGTGTCGTTTGTCGTCATCCTGTCGCCACTCTCTCTCATTCATGCCGTTAGTGGCGACGTGTTAACGCTGTTTAAAGAGCCAAGGTCAGGAGATACGAAGGTGCACCGAGGGAAGGTCACATAGCTGAGCCGAGCGAGCCCGTGGAGGAGCTTTAATTGGGTGGAGTAACCACGGCAACAGTTGAGGCATTGCTGCTCGTAAAGAGACAATTGCATGGAGTGCCGTCACATCGCTGCGACGTGGAGGAAGTGCTGAGCTCTCTGCTGGGAGATTAAACCCCCTAGTAAAGTAACGCAAACAAATCCTTTTTTAAATCTGTTTTTCTGAATCACTGACAGACATTTTGCATCGAAAAAAAAAAAAAATTAAACGGGAAACATAAATATTCTAAAGCAGTCCTTTGTGTCAGAGCGGCAGCGTCCAGCAGAACCTCTGACAGATTAAACCCGGTCGAGTGTTTACGAGCCAAAGTGGGTGAAAATAAAGACCAGCAGCCGACAAATCTGCATCAACACAAACACGTAAAGAGCAGTTTGGATGGCGACACTGATTACGCCATAAGCTCCCCTCTGTGTGTGTGTGTGTGTGTGTGAGATACAGGGCAGTGGAGAAAAAAAAAATACGATTCAAAGTGAAAAGTGCTGATGTAACCAGAGGTTCGGCTTTAATCTGACATGTAATCCTCTTTTTATGAGATTTGACGCAGTTCACATCCCGCTGCAGGTTGACGGAGCCAGTCGGGACGGTTGTTCAGAAATATTTAGTGCATAAAAAAGTTACTTTTTAAAAGTCACAGGTCACAGATTACCAGCCACCCTGTAACTACAAATGTAATACTCACTGCAACTTTTATATTTATGACTTGTTGATTAGTTTTAAGATGGACAATAACGCCAAAAAGTCAAACAGATGCTAAATTAAACCCGCTAAATTCTTGAAAACACATAAATAACAATAACAAGGTGCAGGAGGAATTTCATTTTATGTGACTGACTGTGGTTACATTAAAGGAACATTGGTACATTTTTATTTCAAAACGTTAAAAAAAAAAAAAAAGAGTGTGAAAGAACGACAGTGTTGGTGACAAAGACATCCAAGGAAGTTAGCATGCTAACCAGTTAGCCACGTTCCAGCCAGTCTCTTAATGCCACTTTGTCCCTCAAGAGCAGGTTTTGAATCTTGACACTATGTAATGATCGCTGCTGCAGTCAGGTTGATAAGCAGGAGTGAAGTTAGATCGACTTTTTGATCCCAGAAATGACATTTTCGTAATCTACAAGAATGACAACAAGTCTCTTGTTGTCCAAACATCCCTGCCGAGTCATTCACATCACCCAGCGATAAAAGATGCAAATTCACGTCTTTGCATTGACAGGAAATGATTAACCTAAGACCATATTCAGATGTTGATCATTAGCTGTAATTTGACTACACATTCTGACTCACTCGCACCTGTAATGGATACCAGTTGCTACTAATTACTCCCCAACGACGGCCTGTTCTGTGCTGACATGTGTCGGTACATGAAACACAAGCGCTGCGCTTGTTTGGAGGTGGTTGTTTAGGAAGTGCAGCTCATCAGGACAGCGTGCACGTGGTCAGGAGGGACTATTTTTATCAGCCAGGCTGTAACCTGAAGCACCGACCCAACGTCAGGATGTATAAATAACAGCTTTTCACAGACACGGTGTCTGTTTATATTTCAGGGTGACGGGCTGGAAGTGTCCGAGAAGTACGCCATCATTTAACATTTAATCCTTAAAAACCAGGCGTTTTGGTCATTATGTGACATCTGTCCTGACCTTCGCTTATTGAACTCTTGCAGCCTGACCTGCGACTGGCAATGGACTACGTGAACAACAGCTACAGCTCTGGAGACACCATGAGCTCCTCCTTAGCCAACATGACCATCAACGACCAGCACCACCAGGAGAATGGAGTCGCCAAAATGAAAGGTCAGACGAACCAAAGAGACACTTCCTCTGTTTTATGTATCAGGATAAATGGCGACGTTAACAGGTAGAAATGAGTCTGAAGCTTTGTGAGATGCAAAAAAACGGGCGGGATCCGATATTGTGTTCGATTGGCCGACGCTGCAGCTTTCAGTCGCGTCACATCGTGAAGCAGCAGAAGTTGCAGGAGCTCCTCCGTCAGCACTCCTGCCGCATCGGCTCGGTCGTCCCGGTGAGGCGAAGCGAGGGCTCGGTTCTGTCTCGCGGCGCTGTTGTCTCGTCTGGGACAAGGTGACATAATCCCGATGTCATCATTCATTATCTTCTTATCGTGACATCAGACAATGCAGAGCCTCACACTCACCGGCGTGTGAATCAGCGAGCTATTTAAAAAAACGTGTTACGTAATGTTTTAGTTTCAAACCAATAAACACGTATTGTTGTTCCAAGACATCAACAGATTCACTGAGTGATACTGATGAGGTTTGATCTCTCTGGTATAAATTAGTCTGAAGGAGCAGACTGCAGCTCAACAAAAGAAAGAGTAACTGGTTTAATATAGCTTGTTTATGTGCAACAACAACAGAAATACCAGAACAACAACACAAAAGTTCTGAATGGTTACCAAGCACAAATGGAAATAAACACGTAGAGGCTGATATTAAGCATTTATAAGCAGTTTAATGCAGCTGTAAAGAGGCAGTTTTTCAGATATTTAGCTTCTAAAGTCGAGCTGAATCAGAAGGCAGACTGATATTTGCTTCCAGTGTTGTTAGTCAGCACAATCAGGTAGGGAGAAACCGGATCACCAGGACCTTCGAGTGAACCCGGCTGATTATGTGATCACAGGGCCGGCCAAAATCGAGCACCCGAGCCCAACGACTGCCAACTGACAAAACGGAAAACCGTACGAAGGTGGTTTTGTTTGTCAGGTTTTGGCTCCTGGCGCGACAGGACCGCTAACGTTAGCTGAACGACCAAACCAGTCAACCGTAACTGTCCTACAGAGTCCCTGTCGTCAGACTGGCTGCAGATGGTCTTGGACTTTGTGTTTGGACCCAGAACAGTTAGCTGCTGTTAGCAACAAGACCAGCCGGAGGAGCCAAATCAGTGAATAAGACGATAAATGTGTGTTTTGTGCAGTCGTCAGTGAAACACTCCGCTCCTACAGCGTCTGTTGAGATGAAATCTGATCTCTGTGCCACTTGCTTACAGATTAAAGTTGAATATTGGTTGATGAGTGGACGGCATGCTAACCAGCATCACGGCTAACTGAGCCAGGAGCCACTTAGCTAACACTAGCTAGCTACAGCTGAGGTTGTTTGTTTTTTTGGAGCTGTCTTTGAATTCTGGTCATATTCTACAAATGACACCGTGTTTATATGTTAATGCACTGCTTAAAGGAGATGATAATCATCTGACCCAATTTACAGGTTAAATATTAGCAGGTCGATCACTCTCTCGTTCTCTCAGCGCTTTAATCCCAGAATATATTCTTAACCGATCTCAAACAGCAGGGTTTATATCTCCGTGTGCGGTTTCCTGAAAGTCACTGCGGTACGTGTAGATTTGGGGAAAAGGGCTCCGGGCTCCCGAGGTTCTACTGTGCTTTGTTTTAATCCCACTTTACATAATGGATACAAGACATGCTCGACCGGCCCTGAGTGCCCGACTGCAGCTGCACTGTGCTCTGTAATCCAGCATCTGGGTCAGACCCCATCAGAACGAGCCCCTGTGTCTCCATCCTGTGTCACTGTACGCTACCAATTCAGCTCGGAAAACAATCAGGCTTTTAATGCAGCACAGAAAAAAAAAAAAAAAAAGAAATCCACATCTTTAATGGCTGATTGATTTGAAAAAGGGAAGATCTTGTTGTCTGTCTGCTCCGGTCTTGCTCAGATGAATATTAAGCGGGGAAAGATTGTTCAGCGTGTAGCTAATAATCAGTTCCAGTCTCTTCCCTCTCGTCCCAATGAACCATATGGCCAATTAGTGCGTAGCCTAGCGTTTCCCAGTTTACAGCCCTCACTAGTGCAGTCATTCTCCCCGTTTCCACTTCCCATCATGTCACGTACAAACAGGAAGCAGCAGCACACAGAGTCAGATCCGTCCGCAGACGTAAACAGCACGTTAATCAACCGTGAAACACAGGGTGAGTATCTGGTCTGTTGGAGTAGAAGTAGCGTAGTTTTTATAGTGTAAAGTTGGTTGTGTGGTTGTAGTTTCAATGTAGAGCAGTTAATGGTGTTTATTATGGTTTTAAAGATGATGTTGTTAACTTCTGAGTTAAAATGTCTGTAATTTAAATTTTTAGAGATGTTTAAAATGATAATGTGATGGTAGTGATGAACCTCCGACTTCCTTTTAGCTGTTGAGAGCTTGATAGTTTCATATGGCTTGGTCTTCTGTGTTTTGGTTCACTCCTACCACTCTCACAGTGTCGTTTTCAGATTTAAAGCTATAAAAAGCCACTAGGCTACTTCTGCTCGAGAGCAAACAGCAGTCTGAAAGAGTTAGAGACTCGCTGGTGAAGAAATCGGAGTATTTAGCAGCTAAAGAGTCAGATTTTAGTCGGTGGAGACCAAAAACGGAGCAAGAAGAGACAGAAATGGATGATATTAACTTAAATATGGTGATGATGTGTCATTTTATTTGTCAAATTGTTTCCTAAAGACCCTAAAAACTTCCACTTCTATAGCCAGGACTTACAGGAAACTGTTGGATCATCAATTAAAAAGATCAACAACTGAGAAAATATCTTGTTTTTTGATAAAATGTACATAAAATCTACATGATGGAAGGTAGAAACACCCAAAACTCACCATACCTCTTGTCTTTTCTCATTTTTTTATTTTATTTTTTAATAAAGTGCAACTGATGGACTCGCTACTGTGGCTGAGCCCAAGAACATCTCAGGCTTTTTGGATATTAGGCTGTTTTTTCAAAACATTACAGTCCTTACTTCGACGTACGACACATACTGTTGAGAAAAGATCCGTTCAATGGCTTAATGTTTAGTTTTTAAACCTGGTTCATGCTGTCAGTGGGACATTGACTGAGGTTGATCTCAGTTCTGGAAGTTCTAGTTTCATTTCAACTCTCTGTATGACTATGAACATGTGCATCTGAGTCCCAAATTAGAAAGTCATGTGTTTCTTGGCCACACAGGAGAACCTATATACTGGTGTTGGACTTATAATTAGTCTTATAACGGTGTTTAAAGGTCAAAGACGTATGTTTTCCCTCTTCTGTGTAGTTCTGGTTAACCATCAAGATTGTTTTGGTGTAAATTTGCAGAGTTTTAGTGACTTTTCCTCAACAAGCTGTGTAGCTCGCTAACTAACCGTCCAATATAAATTTCCAGATTATTTTAAATTGAGCGAACATCTTCTCAGTCATTCCAAAAATCCTAAATCTGTCTCCTGCTATCCCCCCACAAAAAAAGGATTTAATCTGATTATCTGCATTATGTTATCTGGATAATCGTGACATTAAATTTTCATACCATCCCCCCTCATGCTAATTATGGGTTTATCTCTCTAGTATAATGGAACTACGTGGCAGGCGGCTATAAAATGCAAATAAAAAAACCTCAACAGTGATTCTCTCTCATAAGATCATGACCTGGTTACTCGAGATAATCTTGTTGTGAGCGGTTTCATGTAGAACTATTTTTTTTGTAGGTGTGGAAGGACGAGAGGCTAGCCAACGAAGCTAACTAAGCTAGCTAACGTTATGATTCAACCAAGGAGAATGTCAGTAATGTTTACGTCCTGCGCTGTTGTCTGTCAAAATCTCAGTTTTTGTCTTTGTTATATCGTGTGATAACATGAATCATGTGTTTTCCTTCCTTTTAATTTTTCTCGATTTGAAATGAACAATGAAAGCCTCTAAATGTTTCTTTGAATGAATCTCTCCCAGAATGTTATAAGAAAGAAACTGTGTTATTTGTTTGAACTGTCCTTGTGAGGTGGTGACTGTCTGTCTTTTGTCGAGGTCATAACCCTTTTGATTCACAGCTCACCTGAAGATGAACGTCGCCGTCTGTGGCAGTGAGCCTCAGTCTTGACCTCCAGTTTACCTTTTGATTCACAGAGGACGAGGCGGCAGTCGGTGAGGACGGAGTGAAATCTGTGTCTGAACTCTCTGAAGCAGAGAGCAGCCACTGTGATGACGAGGTGCCGCCCGGTACGCCCGCCTTCACCCGACCCTTAACCCCTTCATGTAGCACGTTTATCCTTTTTTATCTCAAATAACGTTTTTTTTTTTGTTTGTTTCAGAGAAATAATTGGAGACATCTTGATTTCTGTTGGTTTTCTTTCCACCTCACAGTTTTAAACTCTAACCCACCTTGGTTTTGAATTTTTTGTTCCCTTCCTTGTGTGCTAATATTTCCTTTAAACCTGCCTGATATTCACTGGTGACAGTGAGGTAGCCATGCCATCACCTGAACACACTGCTGTAAGAGCCCGTTATCCCCCAACACGGTGCCACAGATCGCATGACTAACGTGGAAAATAAAGGCGCTCTGTGCCTGTAAGAATTAGCCACAGTAGCTCCGCTCCAACCTGGGTCCAGCATGCTTTGATCATAAATACTGAGAGTGACAAGCGTAGCGGCGTTGGAGGGTCATCAGGTTGAAAAGCCTCCCTTGATCCGTTTAAACAGCGAACGTGAGAAATACCACAACTGACCCAAACACGAGGTCAGGAGGTGTCGATTTAGCTGAGTCAACCTGAGGGCAGCCCGTCACACCGAGGTTAGAGTTAAAGATGAAACCTTCCTGTTTTCTCTGACTCGACGTCCGTTTTTCCCGCAGCAGAGACGTCTGCAGAGACGGGCGGCGTCGAAGCCGAGCTCTCAGAAACGGGGAGCGGCTCTCATGAAGACGAGGGGCAGCTCGGTACGCCTCCAGCCTTCCAGCTCTTTCCTCTTCTTTTCAGCTGCTTTGTGCATTCAGTTGTTTTTTTGTTTTTTTTTTTTGTTCCCGAGCATCTTTAAAAGATTAGTCGGACATGTTGGGAGATGCGCTTGTTCGCTTTACTGCCGAGAGCTAGCGCAGAAAATCAATACCACTCGCTGAAACTGTGTGACGGATGTGAAGACGCAGCCAGCAGCTTGTTAGCTTAGCATAAAGACTGGAAACAGGGGGGAATGGTTAGCCTAGCTGTGCCCAAAGGTACCAGCATCCTACATTTTAAATTGAGAGCTTAATCCAGGCTCCCTGCTTCCAGTTTGTATGCTAAGCTAAGCTAAGCTAACCTGTTTGCTGTAGCTTCAGGGTGGTAGAAAGCAGATATGTGTATTTCCCAAAATGTTGATTTATTAAGTTTTCAGACCAAAGCTGCCTGTGTGTTGGAGTGTGAACTAAAGCTTACAATCTGTTTCTTTCAGCATCTTTACTGGAATTGAGTGTTTTTGGTTTGTGTTTATTTTTTCTTCTTGTGGCTTCATTTCCTTTTTTTTTCTCTCTCTCTCTCTCTCTTTACGCTCGCTCTGATGGTTAATGCTCTGCTCCTTTCAGAACTGAAACATGATCATAAGCAGACTCAAACATGTCCTTTTTTTAAAAAAAAACAAAAAAAAGATGGTTACATCCCGGCTATTTCAGAATTTGGGGTGTGTGTGCGTGTGTGTGTGTGTGTGTGTGTGTGTGTGTGTGTGTGCGGCCAAACCACAGGCAGATTTAAGACTCCTGTGATCTGTTGAGCAGATGCAGCGCTCCCAGTCGAGGGGGGAACGCCAGAATAATGTTAAAACCAGCTGAAGCACCACATGGAGTGACCGGCTGAGGTGTGGTACTGCAGCACCACCTCAGACTTGCATACACCCGACCGCACCTTTATGCTCTTGAGCAATATATTAAACGGCTTTCCGCTCTGGGCTTTCTGCTTTAACCGACGACGTGCTGTATGTGGGCTTCCTATCGATTTTCTTTGCAGTGAGTGAGTGTATTAATCGTCCGTGACTGACGGGAAGTCGTTACTGATCATGTCTCTAATGTCTTTTCCATCCCTCTCACCATGTTCACCGTGCAGCAGGAGGAGCAACTTCAACAGGTGGGCTCTTAATTCTTTATTGATCGCACTCAGACTGAATTTATTTACTCCAGGAGATTGATATGAATACAGACATGACCACAGGTGGACTAAATGTTCTCTGCAATCTGTTGATGCAGATGCAGATTTGTCTTATATTGCTGACATTGCATTGCAGTCCAATATTGTATCGTTATATTGTGACATTGTTGATGCCATTGACTCCCAAAATGTCATATATCATGACCGCTGTCACGTTACTTGGTTGGGTTTAGGCACCAAACATTCGGTTAGGTTCAGATGCTAAATAACTAAAAGTAACTGTGGTGCCAACTTGTTTAATAGCTCTTTAATATTTTTGCTTTAATACTACAAAATTTCTAAATTATTTTATATTAAGAAGTAGTTTATATTATATTTTGATCACTTTTTTGTAGTGAAAATACTTATTTTGACGGTCTGTTGTTCATTGTGTTCACCGGAATGCATCATCTGTCGTTTGTCACCCCAGCGTGATGCATTACTGTCATCTCATCTCATTTTACTTTCATGTGAGCTGTTCTCCTCCACTGATCACGTCTCTTGCATCTTCACCTTCTTATAGTTTCTTTAGTGTTTTTTTTTTTTTTCCTTTTTTTTAAAATTTGGTTCATGAATTAGTCTCTTATTTTTCCTTACGGACATCAATTGCCCGGTTCTGTTCCCTTCTTTGATTATTTCTTTTTGGTTTTCAATGGGGAGATGGAAAACGAGTGCTGTGAATGTCACCATTAATCTGCTTTCCAAACAAATTAGCAAAGCCTGGTTCTGGAGTCCGCAGTGAGTTTGCGTTCGCAGGCGACGGATCAAAGCCCGATGAAGACGGAGCTGCTGGGGAGGGCGTTGACTTCGTGGGAGCTTCCTGCTCCCCGGACCCAGGAAACGAGGCGGTGGGAGAGTGCGGGAAGAGGCTAAGTGACTCTTTATGGGCCTCCGAAGACCTCAGCTGCAGGCCGGAGATAAGAGGGGACGCACCAGCCAGCAGGAGGAGCCCTGAGTGGACCGGAGCTGCAGACGCCCAGAGGGCGATCAGCCTGGACGCCTCCGAGTGCCTGACTGAAATCAACAATCTGTCTCTGGTTCGCAGCACGGCGCTGGAAGACCTGACGTCCATCGGAGACAGAAGCATGTGGGCGAATCAAGACGAGGAGCAAACACAAGACGGAGTGGCTGCAGATGGAGAAGCTTTTCAGCCCTGCAGTGACTCTGAAAGCACAGAAACACAACAAAATGAGTCCCAGCCCTTCGCTGATCCTCATTCAGAGGATCTTCATAGCAGTAGGAACATTTCCGAGGGTAGCCTTTTAACCAAAATGCCATCTGGCACGGCCGCTGAAAACGGCAGCAGTGACTCATCGTTACATAGGGCCGGCTATTCAAAGCCTGACATTTCTAATGACTCAGTCATGAGGAGCGATGTGGCTCAGACCACCGGTACCGCCGGGCCCCAGAAAACACCCCCCAACCCAGTCCGAAAGTCTTTGGTGCCGGTCCCGGTTTTCAAAGGTCTGTTTGCTGTCATGTTCACAGTTCAGAGTCCTCCTCAGTTAAACTCCTTCCACTTCTTTCATTTACAACGCAGCTTCTACTGTCTGTCACGCTGCACTCTCCCTCCGAATTCTTTCTCCGGACGTTAACTTTGACCCCGAGGAGAAGCTTGTTGTCCTCCCTCCCCACTTTTTAGCTTTCTTTTATTTGTTGTTTTTTCTTTTACAAATGTATTCCATGTCTCCATCTCTGCTCACTCTGCTGGTTTTGCAGCCCCCCCCCCAAACAAAAAGCCACGTTTTGTTTTGTCCACGAGCACTTTGTGTCACCGCGCATGCTGCATCTCTTCACATCACCAGTGACATTTCCTTTCTTTGCCATGAGAATGTGTTGAGGCACACACCTGGAAGTCTTCATTTATTTCACCCGGGTGGATTTAAAGCAGGAATTATAGATGTTAACAGTTAAATTGGGTCAGAATGTTTCAAGCCTGTTTTTTTTTTTTTTTTTTTTTTTACTCTCTCTTCTCTCTGCAGCTCCAAAGATGGATAACGGCTCTGCAGATAAGGTATGTGACCGAGAACATTATTAAAGGTGTGTCACACTTTTCTTTTCATTAAAGAGGAGGATTCTGTTTTATTACAACTTGGAGCATATTTTTGCGGCTTCGTCCGTCTCCTTCTGTCATTTATTACACCACAGTGTTGCTGAGATATGGGAACGTGGCGGCACTGGAGAAAGTGAAACACGAGAAACCAGATGATCAGATCTCCAGATCAGGAGGTTATTGGGACGAGATCCCACAGGCAATTATTTCCAAGCTGTGTTAATATAATTCCTTATGAAACAGTCTTGGTTGGATTTTGGTTGAGTTTAGGCTCAGAAACTTCTTGGATAGGCTGATGAAAAGAACTTATGTGCATAACTTAACTTATGTAATTATTTAAACCAAAACCATCATTTTTTTTCTTAAATCTGACCTGGTAGTTTTGATGTCTAAACTCTACGGTTATGGAGAAACATCAGCTTTAATTTAAAGTCAATTCTCTGACCACCAGATGGATGTGAGTCTGACACACACCTCTAGATACACGTCTTTATACTTCACCCCTGCGATAGCCATGGCTGAGGCATTTTTTTTAAATCAGTGTGAACACAATATCTATCTATTTGATGCAAATATCCACTTGAAGTCGAGGATGAAGTCATTAGAAGTTTGCACAAATGTCTAACAAGATGAAATGATGACGTTTTATATCCACGAGGTCAAAGGTCAGCTTCACTGGGGCGTCATGATCTTCTGTAAAAGATGTTCAGGAAGCTCGACCGGAGCGCGGAGGCAAACAGCCTGCGAGGGCGGTTGATTTTTTTTGTCTGTTTGAACTCCTGAAGGAGAATAAATGTCTTTCGCTGCCTCTCGCTCCGGTATGTTCATGAGCGAGTCGCTGACTTATAAGCTGGACACCAACAAAACTTGCAGTGATGAGAGCAGAACTGAACTGTGAAGTTATGAACCAACAAATGAAAAACACGACAAATGTTTTCTGTGACCGCAGCAAATATTTTGGCACGTGCAAAGTTTTTGACAACAAATAGAAAAAGACGACCAAGACTCTGAGAATAAAACCCAAGTTGTACTGAACCAGGATGATCCTTTCACATTTTACCTGTTCAGTTATTTTCCATCATTTTTCCTTTTGTTGAATCATTCCTCTGTTTTTCAGTCACTGTCATTATCATTTTTCCTCTTCATGAAAAAGACTCAAACTGCCACCACACCAACCTCTTCCCTTAAAAGACCATCTGTAGTCGCCAAGAGCAACAAAACACGCGCTTCCCCCCGAAACGGCCCGAGCTCCATCCCCGTTAAATCCACCACCACCACCACCAGCAGCAGCAGCAGCAGCAGCACAGGGCCCAGGCAGGCCGGAGTAAGTACAGGTCTGAATGCAGCGTAGAGGTTAGACCTGAGCCCGGTTCAGGACGGATGGATGGATGTTTCCTGGAGCGCCACGAACACTAACAAACCAAAACCTCGTCCATTCATCACTCATCACAGTTTGACGCTCATGCGCTCGATCACATCAGAGTTGTGTGATTTTCTGAGGTAACGTCTCCGCTCAAAAACTGAATAACTTGTTGTTGTGTTGTCGATTTCCAGGGTGCAAAATCTCAAACCCCTGGAGCCAAAACCACTCCCAGAACTTCAGCTCAACCAGGTACAGAATCAGGACCTCACCTCGTTTAACCTACTTTTGTTTTCATTTATTTATGTTTTTTCTGGGGTTTTAAGAATCACTTATGATGTGTCATATTTTCTGTGATACAGCTAATGCCAAGAAACCTCCCACTCCAAAAAATGACAAAGGTAAAACGTAAGAAAGCCAAAGCACGAATCATTAGACAGCACTTGTAGCCGCGCACAGCCACAGCGCCACAGTCTGATCCGGACCAGGATCAAACTTGGCCAGCTTTTAGCCAACAGAGCTCTTTGTATGTTTTCATCCTTATGATTTAATATGATTTCTCTGTTATTTTTCTCGCCTCAAACCTCTAACCCGTCACTTCTCCGACTGTTTTAAGATGCCCAGAGTGGACAGAGCAGCCCTGGTACTCCAAAATCTCCCGCCAGCCAAGCGAAGGCGGCGGCCGAGGCCAACAAGGTGAAGAAGGTGGCGGTGGTGCGTTCCACGCCCAAGTCCCCGGGCTCGCTGAAGGGCCGCCCGCCGGCTCCTCTGGCTGCAGCGGCGCCCATGCCGGACCTGAAGGGCGTCAAGTCCAAGATCGGCTCCACAGACAACATCAAGCACCAGCCAGGAGGTGGAAAGGTAACGACACCTCACACTGCACACAGTCCAAGACCTCAGTTTAGTTTGCAGCAGCTTTGGAGGCAGAAATACTATTTTTGGTAGGTTTGATCAGTAGGCAGATCCAGACGCCTCATCAACCGTCCCGCGGGAAACAGCTTCTGATGTTTCCACATTAAAGACACTTTGTCAAGCGAATTTGAAGCAAGATTTTGAAACATCCCAGAAGGAGAACTTGGCACGTATCCATCAACTTGTTTGTAGTATTTAAACTAGGATATGCAAAGTGTAGTTTCACCAGACGTTGGCCACACTTTGATAAACGCAGAAGAAGTAGGAGAGGTTTGCGAAACAGAGATATATTTTGTAACCAGAGCACACACTGCTACAGTCAGTAGAGCCTAATCCAATATCAAATAAAACATTTTTAGATTCACTACAACACACTACTGCTGGGATATAACATTTTTTTTAAACATTTTTTTGTGTGTAAATGTGTTTTAGCATCAAAAGCTCTGCATGTCTTTGTTCTAATAGCGCGTAGGCCGCAGTCACGTGTCAGATGCCTCCCTGCCGAAGTTTAGAAGGAGTTGTGATATTTATAGAGAGTTCACTCTGTGGAGGCGTCTTTGTCTCAGTGACATTTAAATGGCAGATCAAATCACCAGAAAAAACAACAAGAAAATACAAATCTCCTGAAAACCTCCTCACAGCTGGCTTGCATACAAACGGTGCTTCTGCTCATTTCTTGCTGATTTGTAATATTTCCTCTTCGGTCTTGTTCTGTTTATAAAATCACCTCAACCTGCATGTGGTTACACAAAAGCAACACAAGTTCTCAGCTGTGAACAAAGACTGTATAAAATAGTGGACGGTGGTTCCTGAGAAGTGTCTTAACGCTGCAGTCTGCAGGGGGTGACCACTGGTTGCAAAATGACGTCTTATTGTTTGTAATCTTGTGAGAAAATGTTCATTTGTAAACATTTTCACACAACCACATGACAAAATGAGTTTGGACCAGTAACGGTTCAGTAACGGGCCACGCAGCCCACTTACACTTGACCTGAATACAGTGATGGGTTGCAGCTCAGATCAAGTATTATGAATTCAGTTGCCAGTTTCAAGCCATCTTCAATACTTCATGATGTTCATTAAAGGGACATTCCTGTATTTTTAAACCAGGGCCCTGTCTGTTCTGGTGGATAAATGATTCACACCTACCAAGAGTTTTTGGATCCGTCCTCTACATCACCTCAGCGCAGTACGAGTCTTCGAATATCCTCCCAAGTTCTGCCCAAATATGGTCACTTGTGAATCCAAAAAAAAAAAAACAAGATGGCGGTGACAACAATGCCAAACAAAACTGTGCGTCACGATGGCTTCGCCCACTATTTATCGTACAGTCTTTGTTCCTGAATCAGTCGGTCTCTTTCAGGCTTCACAGCTCATGTCTCAAAACATCGTCCACGCTCAAACTCTAAAAGCTGACGTTTTCATTTTTCCAGGTACAAATCCTTGATCAGAAGGTGGACTATAGTAATGTCCAGTCTAAGTGTGGCTCCAAAGACAATATCAAACATGTACCCGGTGGCGGCAATGTGAGTAACTGAGGGATGAACTCAACACCAGACTCTTGAGTATCTCTGCAGTTATGATCATCAAAACCAACTTTTGGTAAAAAGCAGAAAGTGTTCTCTCTTATTTGTGCTCTCCATGTTGAAATAAATGATCAGAAGATGTACAGTCACAATCACTAATAAAACCTTTAAATAATTAATTAGCTTTTCTTTTTAGTTCTTGCACTAAAAGCTCAATGTGAATTTAACCAAAAGTTCACTGCTTTAATGGATTAAAGTTGGCATCTGTAACATTTTTAGTAGCTATTCATACATTTATATTGACATTTGAAGACACTTTTAAACTGCTATTTGTCACATTTTGCACAATATTTGTATTTTCATGCACTAAAGAGTACAAGAATACCTGCTGTAGTAACACACGTTGCCTCCTCAGGCAGTGTTTCTGTGCTTAAATCAAACAGCTGGAACAGAAGTACAAAGTTATGGATGGCAGCTTTAATGAGATCATTCAAAATATGTCTAGTCTTCATCCCTTCAACATCTTATCTCCTCCTTTTTGGGCTGATCCCCTTCCTGCAGCGACTCCCGTTGTCACGTCTGAAGGATTTTATTTGTCTTCACGCACCTTGCAGGTCCAAATCCTGGACAAGAAGGTGGATTTGTCCAACGTCCAAGCTCGCTGTGGGTCTAAAGACAACATAAAGCACACGCCTGGAGGAGGGAAGGTGAGGAATCTGAGTCTTTTATTATTTCTGAGCTCACGAAAATGATTCCTCGGCGCGAAGTGGAGGAAGTTTGTAGGAATAAGGGGGAATTTAAACATGTCGCATGTTTGGAGCATTTTCATTTATTTATACAGAACAGCTACAGTATTTGTGGTATCAACATTTCTCACTGATATTGTTTTCTTATTAAAGGTATACTATGCAGGATTTATAGACTCGTACAGGAGTGATCTGTCTCAGTCGTCACTTATGGCTCACTAGACGTGTGTGGTGGTGTCAGTATCTGCAGTGAATCGGCTCTCTGCTTGTGTTTTCTGTGTTCGGTTGTTATGTTAGATTAAAAAAAAAATGAATCGTTCCTTCTGAGCGACTTATAGAGGAACGAGTTAAGGCTCCGTTATTAAATTAGTTGGTGTTTGTTTCTACTGAAACATTTTTTATCTTGTCATCTTCAAAAATCTATTTTTTCACTCTGAAAAATAGTTCCATACATGACTTTTTTTTTCCCCTAAAGTTTTAAATTTTTTGACGTTTTCACCGATGTGAAAACAAAAGAACTTTAGAAAGGTTAAACAAAAAAATCACTCAGTTTTAAACATTTTCTTTCTTTTTTTTTTGATGTTTTCACAGATGGAAAGAGAATTAAGGAAGTATGAAACTGAAATTTAAACAATTTTAAAACAAGTATCTAAGCATTTTTTCACATTTTCACAGATGGAAAAAAAAATAAGAGACTAAGAAAAAAACCGTCAGGAAATTTTTTAAATTTTTTTTTTGTCAGAAAATCATTTTCAGAAAAACATTTGGGGGAAAAAAGGCCCACTCTGTTTTTTGGCAAGATTTTTATTTTTATTTTATTTTTTTAAATTTCTCTCTTTATTTTTTTTTTTCAGAAAAGTTTCTGAACATTTTTTTCTGAAACTTTTCTCATGAATTGTTTTTTTCACTTTTTTTTACCCATTAAACAGATTGAAATATATTTTTTCTCTGGAATTGTTTTTTGTTTTTCAAGAGAATTAGAAACATTATCCTGGCAAAACCTTTCCATGTTTTCACGTTTTCACAGATGGGGAAAAAATCGTTCACTCTGTTTCTAACATGTAAAGACTTTTTGTCTCAGAACAATTTCTGAATATTTTTTTGTCTGATGTTTTTTTCTGAAAATTGTCTCAGATTTTTTTTTTTTGTTTGTTTTCATCCAGTTTCTCACATAAAAAAACATTTTTCTTCCATCAGTTTTCAAGTCACAAACACAGAAGAGAAAACAGTTCTCTTCTCTCAAATCAACTGGAAAAAAAATAATAAATCCTCCTTTGTCCCTCGAGGCTTCTGTACTCTCCTCATTCACTCCTCAGCCAGTGTTGAATGGCGCATTTACAATCCGACACATCCTGCATAGTATGCCTTTAAACTGGAGGTTGACTTGGTGCTGTTACAGTGGTGTGAGGCTTCACCTGCAGCCTGGCTCTTCTCAGTGACTGCCCTTACCTCTGCACTCTTCCAGGTTAAAATACTGGATGAGCAGGTGGATTATAGTAATGTGCAGGCTAAGTGTGGCTCCAAAGACAATATCAAACACACACCCGGAGGTGGTAATGTGAGTAACTAAAGGATCTGCTCATCAGAAGATTCTTGAGTATCTCTGCAGTTTTGATCTTGAACTTGTTAAAAAATAAATGAAAGTCCTCCCCCCCGTCCTCTTTAATCAGCCCCGGTCAGACCTCACTCCCCCCCCGAGCCTCCGACTCGTCCCTCAAAGATCTAATTTCCTCTCCAGAAAAATGGTCCTCATTCGCAGCCCTGCCGCTGTTGCTTTCTCCAGGATAACCATCTTCTTTCCCCACATATCAACTTTCCAGGTACAAATTCTTGATAAGAAGTTGGACTTAAGCAATGTGCAGTCCCGGTGTGGCTCCAAAGATAATATAAAACATGTACCCGGTGGAGGCAACGTGAGTAGCCAGCTGCTGACGGGCAGCAGTTGCCAGAAACCTTCTGGTTGCTTCTACTTAATGCATCTTCACAAAAGGAGCAGGATGTCCGAGTGCACGAAACCTCCCGTCTGTGTGAAACCTCGATGACCCCAAACACTCTGTTAACACCTCCTATTAACAGATTTATCATCAGACTTTACAGTCATGAGCATTTCATACTCACAGCTACAATAACACTAAACCGTAGACGCACCTGTAGTTTCCTCTCTGCATGTGCTAGATCTTAAAAAGTACATGTAGGTTCTTATATCTGCTGTGTTTCTTATTAGAATTAGTGCCGTATCGATTGTGTAGGTTGCATTTTTTATAGCCGTTTGACTCCTTTATGTACTGTCGGCTAGTTTAATCTACATAAATGCTTCATATTCTATAAGATCATCACGTTTGTAGCGTAGCTGTTCTCTGAAAAGTCATTTTGTAATGCAGGAACAGCTTTGTGACAATGCGAAATTTAATTTACTTAAGTTATTGAATAAATGAGCTGCAGTACGTACAGTGTTTTCCTCCAAATTGTTGTGGAGTGGAAGTAGAAAGAAGCAGAAAATGTAAATATTCTAGTCTCAAGTAGAAGTACCTCAAAATTGTCCTTATGTACAGTACTTTTTTGAATGTATAATATTATTTATAATAAATAAATCATATTTTATAAGCTCCTTTTATGTTATGTATGTAAAAATCTGTCAGGATATTTGTAACTAAAGCTCTCAGATAAATGTTGAGGAGTAAAAAGTATTTACAAAGTACTCGAGTAAATACACCAAGTTACATTTCATCACAGCAAATCTAGTAGAGTAAAATTATTTTCCTCTGAGAGAGAGAGAAGCTTGAAGTTGTCCAAAATAAAAAAAATACTCAGGAACAAGAACCTTGTATTTCTGTCTACAGTCACTGAGTCGAGGGTCTCTTCTGTCGCAGCACACGGTGTGATGTAATGCTCATGATCTAATGTAAGCGTGATAAACCTGTTGACTCTGTGCTCGTCAGTCAGTTTGATGTTCAGAGACTTTTACCACCTAAACCGACCCTGAAACAACCTGCATGAGTCCGACTGATCCCTGCCTCGAGTTGTAAAACTGAAAAAAAAAATCCTCCTCACAAGCGGAGAATCTTAATCCCAGAGTGGTAGAGTGAAGTGATCGTGTCATGAAGCTGAGCAGAGGGAGTCTCCGTCAGTAACACAGAGGCTCTGTCCTCTCTTGTGCCTGCTGGGCTGAGCGCTGACGTGACCTCAGCCGGGAGACTCGAGTCTTTGTGTCGGGAGACAATCGGCCATGACAGGAGAGACGATGAGGTCACTGTGATGATCAATGAAACGGCTTTTATTAAAGATGCAGAATATGATCCATTGAACCTCACACTAAATGTTTTTTTTAACACGGATCATTTTCCTGCATTTTGTTTTTGAATGACAGTAAACGTTGCAACGGTCACGGATGACAGAAGTTTAACATCTAACCCAGTGTGTCCTCACCCGTTTGATCAGTGTGTCTCTGATGTGGTAACACGTGTAGACGACTGATAGTTTGTAGGATCAGCTGCATGTACACTGAGTTTAGAGTCTGAGTGTCGCGCTGAATTCAAACTTTGCTCGTCTTTTGTTTTGTTGCCCTCGCAGGTTCAGATTGTGCACAAAAAGATCGATCTGAGCAACGTGCAGTCGAAATGTGGATCGAAAGTCAACATTCGCCATAAACCAGGTACGATCGGGCTTGTTTGTCCTTCAAGGTAAAAGAAAATGAGTTAAGACACAATGAAGTATCGGCGTGTTTCATCTGGTCGTCTGCCGTCCTACGTGCTTCTGCGTTTGGTTTTATAATGTCATCATGTTGTGTTTTCATCAGGCGGTGGAAATATCGAGATCAAGAATGAGAAGCTGGAGTTTAAAGTCCAGTCTAAGATCGGCTCTCTGGACAACATCGGCCACGTTCCTGGAGGCGGACAGAGAAAGGTGAGGACGTCGAGACCAGACTCAGTGTTCATGGTGTCATGTTCGACTGATCGCACAGGAGCTCATAAAGCTTTCACCCATTATAATGACTGACGGATGAACTTGAACGCAGCATGAGATAGAGGACAATAAGGAAAATGTAGGAAATAAGGGAAAATATAGGAAATACAGGAAAATGTAGGAAATAGGGGAAAATGCAAGAAATGAAAGAAAATGCAGACAATACAGGAAAATGTAGGCAATTAATGAAATACAGGTAATGAAGGAAAATACAAGAAATAAAGGAAATTGCAGAAAATAAGGAAAATGTAGGCAAATAAGGCAAAATACAGGAAATGATGGAAAATACAAGAAATAAAGTAAAATGCAGAAAATACAGGAAAATGTAGGAAATAAAGGAAAATGCAGGAAATAAAGGAAAATGTTGAAATAAGGCAAAATGAGAGAAATTAAGGAAAATGTAGAAAATACAGGAAAATGTAGGAAATGAAGGAAATTGCAGGAAATACACGAAAACTTAGGAAGTGAAAGAGAATGTAGGAAATTGAAATAAACAATGCAGTTTTCTGCATTTTCCTTCATGTTCACTCTAAAATTGTGAAAGCTTCTCAGGTGTTACGTCTGCATGAAGTCAACGAGGGCCTGATGACTTTTTCTAATCACAACAGAAGTGAAGTCGTCCACATTGATTTATCAAAGACACTTTTGGGGGTATAAACACACCGTTATATCGTTCATCTCATCCTTTCCTCCTGAGTTTGACATCACATTTTGTTCACGTTTTATCTTCATCCAGCTGATTTCACCTTCATCATAATTTATTTGTCGTTTTCTTTTCTTTCTTTTTCTTCTCTTCTGTTTTTGCTTTTTACACGAGTTGTGTTGCCTTTTTGATTTCTGTTTGACGCCATCACGTGTATTTTCGTTGCATGCCGTGTCATTTCCTTTCGCTGGGGCTCGTCTGTAGAGGGAGAAGGGGAAGGAGGCAGAGGGGAGTACCTCAGACAGCCCCTCCATCCCCTCCCCCGCTGTCACCCCCCCTCAGTCACCTCCGACTGTCCCTTCAGCTCCCATCACCCCCATCCTGACGAACCCCCTCATAAAGATTGAGGACTCCTGTAAGTACTCGCCAGATGTGCTTCAACCTGCAGCACACACGTTTGTTTTCATCAGTGCATTCAAACAGGTTTCACATCCAACATCTTTATGGCGCTGGTTTATCTACATAGTATATTTTGTGTATTCCTGTAAAGAAAAACAATGGGTTTTATTTTGCACAAAAAAAGTAAGGATAGAAAGTAACACACATGGAGGAAGAGGCAGAAAATCCAGAGGGCTTATTTGAAGCCTCCACCTGAATAAAAAGATGCCACAGTGTTACAGAAAACACATGATTAATGTACCGAAAACTTTAGTAGGGGCCCAATAAACCAATTATAAACCTGCGAATTTACAACAGATGACACAGAGAGACCCTGAATGATTTTGGTCCCATTTTGCGATCCAGCGGCTTCAGTCAGACTGAGAGCATCAGTCAGCGCCACTGTCGTCCAGCAGGGGGCGCTTTACGACATGTAACTTCTTTTTAAAACTTAGAATAAACTTAGAGAAAAACCTTCCTTGCCCTTCAGGGCTGCATAGATCCAATACTTTCTGGCTTCTTTCCTCCTCTATGACAGTAAACTGACATCTGAGGACGTCATCTTGGGCTTCAGGAACACTTTTTTTAGACCAGACGTCTCATAGATGAATCAAGAAAACAATCAAACTTTTAATGACAAAATAATCATTAGTTGTTGAATTTTGGACATGTTAAGTTGATATTCCATACAGTGTGTGACCTCCACCTGTGACCTTCCCGCAGATTGAGAGCCACAAACTGAGTTTCCGTGAGACGGCCAAGGCCCGCACTGACCACGGCGCCGAGATCATCTCTTTGGAAGAATCCCCCCAACAGCTCAGCACCGTGTCCTCCTCCGGCAGCATCAACATGGCCGACTCCCCGCAGCTCTCCACACTGGCCGACCAGGTGTCCGCCTCTCTGGCCAAACAAGGCTTGTGAATGCCCCCCTTCCACCTCCACCTCCACCTCCACCTCCACCTCCAACACACGACCACGTAGAGGAGTTGTGATGCCTTCCTCATTATTTCCACAGGACTTTTTTAGCTACCCATCACTGTTTTATCCCTCACTAACCTTTGAAACTGTTCTTGAGGCGTTACTCGTAGAGGTCTTGAGAAAAAAAAAAAAAAAAAAGAAAAAAACCAACACATTAACAAAGAAGGCCAAAATGTATTTGATTTCTCTCTGTGGTCTTTGATCTCTTTTATTTGCTCTTTCTACCTTTTGTAAGTCTCCCTTTAAGAGTTAAAGCACCCCAGAAGAGCAAAATTCTCCCTGTGAATCTGAAACTATCGTCATATGCATATCCTCGTAAAAATCTGACGTCATTAACTCTCGGTTTCCTGTCACATTGACTGTGAACCCTTTTAGGAAATGGTCTTTAATCTCCCCTTCGATGGGTGTCTCTCCCCTCCCCCCTGATGTTCTTTTTTTTCTTTTTCATTTTGGATAAAAAAAACAAAACAAAACACAGAATATTAATTTGTAAACTGGAGGGAGATGCAGACTGTTAGGTGCCAGTTTGTGCTAAAGCAGAAGGAGCAGTTACAGGGTAAAGAGGAGGTGTGTGACGAGAGGAAAAACCGTTAGAAAGAAAGAAAAGTAGCAACATTTTTTTTTTTTTCGTCAAGGCAGAAAAAAAAAAAGAAATGCTTTCAGACCTCACTGCTGTCTTCGCTTCATGTAGTCCCGACATGTGCTGCACCTCCGGCTACTGTAGGGGTGTAACCCGGATTGAAAAAAGACAAAAACAAAAAAACGAACGGCTAGAGTAGAAACTTTGTGTTGGGCACAGTTTTATAATCGTATTCTGTGGATATATGACATGTATTTGATATGAAGAAAACATTTGTATTGTGCCTGCTACTGTCAGTGTTATTATTATTTCTTTTTTTGTTACTGCTCTATTGTAAATGCGCTAAAAGCTTGACGTACAAGGAGGAAAAATTAACCTTAAGGCATTTAAAGTGTAACTTTCATGGCCAAATTGAAGAGGAGGGCGAGCTCATCACCGATTACTGTATTTAAACTGCTATATGCACATTAAAGGTAGCTAGAATAATGTTCATTGCAATTTTATGGAAAAATACGACGATTCTTAAAAGCGAGACTACGTAACTTCTGCTAAACAAACAGGGCCACCAGGAGGGAAATTTATTAGACGATGCTAGATGCTAAAATGCTAAGCTATGGTAAGACTAGCACAAAAGTAAACGCACCGACCCAGTGTTGTTATATTTACTTCAGCTAACGTTAGCCACCATAAGCTAATGGTCTCACCAGACCAGGTAAGGCTTACGCAAAAAAAAAAAAAAAAAAAACAACTCTTCAGTGTATTTAACTGATCGAAGGTGCTTCTACTGCTCAATGAATT
Organism: Acanthopagrus latus; assembly: GCF_904848185.1. Classification (NCBI taxonomy): domain Eukaryota; kingdom Metazoa; phylum Chordata; class Actinopteri; order Spariformes; family Sparidae; genus Acanthopagrus; species Acanthopagrus latus. Next base: position 18,974,697 of record NC_051058.1, on the reverse strand, counting down.
CGACTTTGTCAAATCAAAATAACGTTACTTCGTCTCTCTAACGTTGCTGTAGTCTCACTTTGAAGGTTAAAAAAAAAAACAACAACTAGTATTTTAAACTTCACTCAACCAGAATGACTTGTTTTATTTGAAGCAGATGGATGGATGATGATGATGATGATGATGATGATGGATGATGGACGATGAAAGGATGGGTTGATTGGGCCAAGTTGAAAAGAAGGATTCGGAACGCAGCAAGAGTGAAACTGTACAGCGCTGAGTTCATCTGCTCGGGCTGGTTAATCATTACGCTTGTATCTGTACCTGAGCACTGAACATGTAGGACTCATGAGGGCGTCACTGTCCGCTGGTTGCGTTTACGTTCATTGATTTAAATATACTCCAGTTCTCTGCAAAGAAACTAAATGGCCAAATGTAGGTGGACATCTGGATATTTCACCTTTTAACTGCAGTGTTGGAGCCTGGCTGCAGGATTTTCCAGGAAATCATCCATTTGCTTCACAAGTGTGAAACTGAAACCACTGAAACTTTATGCATCTTTATGTCCAGTTTTTAATGTCATGTCGTGAAGGTGCTGTTCTCATGGTCTGGTTAACCTCAGGCACATTAAACCATTTGGTTAGTGTTTGGAAAAGATCATGTTTTTTCTTCCCAGGTGCTGTTGCCACAAACATGGCTGGAAAATGTCTCAACGTCTCATTAAAAATATTCAGTGGTTTCACATTTGTAATAGCTAGAAATCACACACATTCTCCTAGCTGGCGCGCCAACAATGTCTAGTTTTTTTTTTTAAGAAATGGTGAAACCCTGTCTTGAACAGTGGTCTCTCCCTCGGCAGCCATCTTGCCAGGCTGTCAAGCCAATGATGTCCAATGTCCAGTATTTAATGTTGAAATTCTGTCTTGATCAGTGGTCTCTCATTCGGCAGCCATCTCTCCTAGCTGGCACGCCAACAATATCCACTGGTTTTGCAAAAACAAATGTTGAAACTCTGTTTCATATAGTGGCGTCTTCCTTGGCAGCCATCTTACCAAGCTGTCAGGCTGATGATGTCCAATGTCCAGTATTCAATGTTGAAGGTGCATCTTGATCAGTGGTCTCTCACTCGGCAGCCATCTCTCCTAGCTGTCGCGCCAACAATTTCCAGTAGTGTCACACGTTCAAATGCTCAAATTGTTGAACCTCCGATGCGATCAGGCCACCACCTCCTCCTCTACCTCGTTACAAGAGAGTCCTGTAATCAGAGCGTCATACGACACGTAGACGTCGCAGGAATGTTGATGTATGAAACAAGTCCGTGGTTTGCAGAAAACGTAAAATGCCAGCATTTCATTCAGTTGACTGGACTGGAGATTTTGAGCATTTGATAAAAAAAAAAAAAAAAAAAAATGTTCCTGCCAAATGTGCGAATAGGAAGTTTGCAGGGTTCTCCGTATACGTTCGAGGGAGTTTAAATGAAATGAATGCAACCAGCCGGAGATTAATTACCTGTTTCCTCAAAAGTTTTCTCCGTTCATGTGCTCGAAAAAAATGTCCTAATGTTGATCAGTATTCCTGGTGATTCATCACTTAATACTTGCATTGATATAAGTGAAACTTCTTGCATGCATCTCATGTAAGAGACGGCCGTCTGCTTGTTGCCTCCCTTTCACTAAGTGGTCTCTTCGTATATCCTGTTTATATTCGACTCTCTGGATTTGGAGGGATATACTGAAAATACATGTGGTCGTAGGTGGTTATCAAGAGTCAAAACGTCCCACACTTTGCTCCCAAACTGTGTGTGTTGAGATTAAAATCGTGTCTCTGTGATCGCAGAGATGCTACTTTAGGCTCGAAGAGCAGACACATAGGACTTAAGGGTGTGCTTGCAAACATTACCTGCATGCTAGATTCTTGGTTCTTTTATTACAAATAGACCACATTCGTCTCAGTGTGCAGGACAGACGTGATGCTGAGGGACGGGAGTCTCAACCCTCCCACGGCGCAGGAGGAGGAGATGATGAGTGTGCGGTAAAGTTTGTGTGCTTTTGGTGGCTCCTCTCCATGTATGTTTGTGCTGGAAGCAGTCGGAGAGGTTTTTTTTTTTTTCTTCTTCTTTTTCTGCAGTAACAAAACTCATCACCTTTCTTTGGTTACTTCTGACGCTGTACAGTTGTGGAAATGTGATTGTTCTCGTTATTGTGCATTTTATCAATAACTGGTTTATGATGATTCTCGTTGCTGTATATGTGTATTTGAAAATAAATGCTATGAAGTCACTTTGGGCTTGTGGTCAGTTTGAGACGCAACAAACGAAAAATCACCAAAGTCACATTATACACACCACTCGTCCACCATTTTGTTTCAGCTTCATATTCGACGTTGGTGTTACATAGTTATTGTTTTCTAGTGTTAATATACTAAAGAACATGTTAAAGTAAATAACACATTTACATCTATGTGCAGAATAAACTCTACACTGTGGGTCAACTGATTATTGGATCTGATATTTACCATTTTTCAGATTATCAGAATCAGTTTTTGTGTTTCTTTAAATTCACATGGTTGAGAATCACAATCGGCAAAATCAGGTTTGTGTTCGTCACAACAATCCTCATGTTTGACTCATGACATTATGACAGGAGGGACGGTTCTGTTCCCAACTTTATCTTTGGACTTTACACCCAAGGATGTTTTTTGTGTGTGTGTGTGTGTGTGTCCAGTGATGTTAACTGTCACAGACAAACTCTAAATCTATTTAAATACAAATCATACCAGTGGTTCAGGCAACGTAACGTACAAACTATTCCCCGTATTACACATCTGGCAACCCCTGGAAATTAACTTGTGATCCACTTGGGTGTCCTGACTCCCGGATTGAAAACCAACGCTCACAATGCCTGAGTTTAAAGTCGTTCTTCCAGCTTCAGAGTGGTTATGTGCGTCAACTCAATGTGGGAACAACATGGACTTTTTGTTGCTCAGAGTGTTTTAAAGAGCACACTGGGGCCATTTCAGGTATTTGAATGACAAGGAAGACTAAAAAGATCATGCAAGCCATCAAATATAGTTCACAAACATGCGTGTTACCATCAGTCTAATTATTATTAGTTGGCTGGTCGGCAGAGAGAGACTAGAAATTGTCTCACGTGTTTCCAGGAAACTGAAATAAGATGTTATTATTTTGAGAGATTTCTTCTAAAGGACTGATACATTTTGATAAGACACCACATCTTTAATCTAGCTGGTAACTGTATTAATCACAAGATTAAACTCAAGGCTGAGTGCTGCTGTTAGTGGCATGACGGTGATGGTGAAATGCATTTGTGGGGCATGACCTGTCATGTGCCCAATGGTACACCAAGAACACTGAGGGTTCAAATCCCACTGGAGCATCATCCAGAAGCTGGAAGGTAACGTGACCATGACCCGTTCTGCAGTCAGTGTCCCTAATCAAGTCTCAAATCTGAGGAGGGAGCCTGGATGTGTATATTGCACACTTGGGATGGCTTAAATTCAAAGTACCAGTTCCTCCATATTGTTATGAAAACATCTTGTTTTCAGGGTTTCTTTCTGCTAGAAAATATCTGCTGTAGATGATCTGGAGATCAGCAGAAATCCAAATGATGCATCCTAAATTTGTCTTCTTAGATGTTCGTTGGTGCAAAACTAACAGTCATGATGCCACAAAGTGTAAACACGTAAATTCCACAGTGAACAATGAGTGAGCGAGTGATCGAGGGAGTGATTCAGACACTGAAGGACTTGAGGCCAGAACAGTTAGTCCAAGTTAAACATAAATGTTTTAATGGTACTATTTACAAAAAAGAAAAAAAAAAAAACAAAGAAGAAAAAAAAAAAAAGTCTGCTTTTTGATTAGGTTAACTGCTGCAACAATCGAACAGGTACATTGACATCTTGCTTAACTACGAAAGAAAAAACAGTGATTGAATGGCTGTGGCATAAAAAGAGGTGTAAAATGAAAACAACCATAGATTTTTTTTGCATAGCAATTAGTTACTTAAGGATGGGGGGAGGGGGAGGGGGCAAAGAGTGTGGTTATGACACTGTGGGGTGGCAGAAAACAAAATCCATCTTGCAACAGAGTAGTCTAAATCTGATCAGAGAGAGTGATCCGAGAGTGAAACTATTAAACAGCAGAAAATAAAATCTTCCCTTAAATTGAAAAACCTGAGCTCGGGGTGGCTTCTAGCCGAGAGCTGCTACATTTGAAATGTTTTGCAAGAGAGAAAACTTGTCAAGCTGAACCAGAAAGAAGAGGAGGGTGGGGTGGGGGGGACAATTGTGTTACGTCTTTATTCATCCACAATTTTCTAATACAGCAACGACTGTACGCAAAGAGGAGGAGGGAGTGAACTTAGCAGATGGTACAATCATCCCTGTTAACCTGCGATTTATTACTTCCTTATAATAAGTGGAACTCTTACTGTGTGCTGTTGTGATAAGACTAACATGAGCATGTTTTCCAGCATGCAGCAGCGCTTTCTGTAGGGCAAGTGCTCGAAGGACACCCCGGTCCTCTCCACGCCTCTTTGAGAAACAGAACTGAGAGTGTGAGAGGAGGCCGCGGGGGGTGGGGAGACGGGAGCTGGACACTCTGTAAAGGAATGATTTACTCTTTCAAAAAAAACAAAAAAAAAACCAAAAAAAAACACAAAATAATGTGTTACAACAAATAAAACAAGTCAGGAATGAAAAACAAAGAAAGCAACAAAAACTAGACTTGGCAGTTGGAGAAGTGCTCTGGTGATTTCAGGCGACCTCTAGAGGGAGAAGAAGGGAACCACATCTCAAATGTACCTGTTTATTTGGATGAGGAGGACGAGGGGGAGGAAGGGGGGATTTTTTCTTGTTTTGTTATTTGTCACTCCACTAAAAATGTACATGGGAATTACAAGCAAACTAGTCAATAGAAAACACCCTTTGGCCATATTTTGAGGAGTCCGCTACATAGTGCGCTACAAGTGTACACGCGACATATGAAACACCACTAAGCCCCCATGTACATTGTTTAGCCTACTACAGAAAACATTTTTTGTAACGTGTTGTTTTATACTTTTTTTTTTTTTGGATTTTATTATTTTTTTTTACATTTATCCTTTTTTTCCTGTGACAAAAACAAGTGTAGGGAAAGGCTTCTATCTCCATAATGTTCACTAAAAACTGTGAAAAGTATTAGACTGATGTTTGAATATCAAACAACAGGAACCCATTTAATATCTTATTCTGCTTTGAGGTTCTGCTTGTTAATGCCAGAGAGGAGCTGTAGGTGGGTGGAGGGGTCGGGGGGTGGGGGGGGGACCTCAGCCTGTCAGTCATTCATCGGTGGGTGGGGGCCTTGTGTTTCGGGCCGCTGCCGTCGTCGTCACACGGCAGCTCCATTTCGTCCGAATCGAGCCGTCCGTAGGTGGCGGCTCGGCACCCTGAGATGCTGCGCATTCTGGGCCTGATGTGGTGGTCGCTCTCTGACTCGGGCTCCGGGGCCGGGTCTTCTGGCAACGGGAAGCTGCGGCGTTCCCACGGCGCTACCGTCTGCAAATACCACACAACGTTCAGTAAAGACAATGAGAACATTTCTATATAATCCTGGCTAACAAACAACAAGGCTCATATTAGATTTTAGTAGTAAAATTCAATCACCTCATGGTGCCTCAATCAAATATTTCCAGACTCACAAAGTCTTTTTCATCGAACACATGCAGCACTAAGTTTGTCTACAAATATTGGACTCTTCAGTTTAACAAATCGTCTTGTCTATTAAAATACCAGAAGTCAACAAACCCAGTGACAAAGGGATCATTTTATTGTGTTGATGAAACACCAGTTTATGTTGAAAATGATCAAATTGAAGCACATAACTAGCGTTGAAAACAGTCCATTGTCCAGCCCCTGAACCACAGTTAGTCACAGCACGTACCCGCTCTTCAAAGGTGAAGTCCGGCGTGGAGCACCGCGTGTCCTCACTGGACAGCAGCCGGTGGGAGTCTCTGGAGCAGGGCGTGTGGGGGTTGGAGGTGGTGTCGGGGCTGGCTGGACTCATGGGTGACGGCACGTGACTGTAGTCGTGCAGCATGGGGCAGTGACCCGGGTCCGGAGACGCGGGCTGAGGGGTGGGAGGGTTGGTCCCGCACAGCAGCGGAGTGGTTCGCCCGTCCACAGACTTGTACGACCTGATGGACGACACGGATCAGAGTTTACATCTACAGCCTGCGACCCAAAATGAGTGTGTCACTGTGTGTGTTTTCAGCGCTGTACCAACCTGCTGCCCCTCCTCTTAGCCGGAGCCAGCGCCATCCAGGTCCAGCGGGAACGCTCCTGATCCTCTTGGGCCTGATGGAGCACCGTGAAGGCTGCGTCTGTCAGATCCTCCACCTGCAGACGCACAGAAAACTTTTAATCAGCTGACAGAAATTTGTTGTTTTCACATTTTTAAACCGACAGCTTTCATCGCATTATATTTCTTGCTATAAATCTAACTGTAAAGATAAAGAGATCTTTTAAATCTACAGAAATAAATGGATGTTTGTTTTGTATCACTTGATCATGATTTTTCTAATCCGCACAATTTTTACACCCGGAGAAAAACAAATACAGCAACATCAATGTTATTTGTTCTTGTAAATGTTTAACAGTTTGTGTTTTTTATGAGTGACTGTATTGATGAAACACCAGATTATGTTGAAAATCAAACAGTTTTCACACAAAACTAATTAATATGAATCATATTTAGGTCAGAGTTCAGAGCAATAGTACCAAAACAGTCTGGGGATTTTCCAGACTGTGTGTACTACTGACAGCACAAAGAGATAACCTTGAAATTTTGACCACCAGGTGTCACTGTTCATTCGCTGACAGACAGCATAACTGAGTTTACAGGTGATATTATGTGTTAATAAATAACGACGGAGCTTCTGCACATTTTAAAGTACCATGTGTGAAACTCAGGTGATCCTGATGTTGGACACCTGATATATAAACACCAGTAAACACTCACCTCTCGTTCGTTTTCCTCTTCAGTTATGGGCTGAGAGAAGATGTCCACTGATCGCCAACTACACACACAGAAAAATCAAACATGAGCACAGGAGACCAGCTTTTTTGAGAAGAATATAAATACTGTGAAAAAAGGAACCCGACCAGACGAGCCAGTGACTCACAGAATACACATCATGTGGATAATTTACCTGGGTGTGAGAATCTCTTTGTACTGCAGCTTCTCCACCCGGGTGGTGGCAGCCACAGACATGGGGATTACGATGTTGTTGATGTCAAAGGAGCTTTCACCTCGCCTCCTCTTGATGGGCTGCTGCTGGGGGACAAACAGGGTGCGAGGAGTCAATATCAGGCTCTGATAATTAAACTGAATCTCTTTTAGAACGTGTTCAGATTATTTTCAAATCAGATTCCTGGATTAATCATGTTTTTTTCTTTTTCAAGTTTTGCAGGCAAGCATAAAGTGTGTATAGTACATGTGTGGCCCTGCAGGTTGTATGGAGGACAAATGGTTATTAGCGTGAGTTCAAGTATTTAATTAACATGTAAGTGCAAGTATGAAGTGAACATACAGTGTTATAGAGGGCGTTATGTTTAAAGAAATGTGGATTTGCAGGAAATCTTTGACTCATTTCGACCAAAAATATTAAATAATCAAATATTTATCCAACTGAAGACATTTTTAGACTTTTTAATAACCTGCAGACACTCTGAATATAGATGTATTTAGTTTATACAACACCAAGTGACATCGGGGTCCATTCAGCAGTTCTGTGACATCATTTCTACAACATCTGAACTATGAAATCTTCAGAGGTGTTATTTATTGCAGGTGGGGGTGAGAATTAATTGGGATAATGACATAATTTTCTCGAGAGCTCAAGAAAACATTATCACTATCAATATCACAAGATAACAAATGTTGTTTTCCCAAGATCACGAGATGATTTATCACGACAAAACAACTTCATATGAGTCATAAGAGCAGACCACTGCATACACTGTTCTGTGAGCTGGGTTTTGGCCATTTCAAAGCAAAACCACCTCAACTTTTTTCAGCATGAATCAGTTGATGCACTTGTTAAAATGCCATGTAAGGATGCCGGCATGCCACTGATCAAAAAATATATTAAACTATAAGAAATAAGGATTCATTTATCTTGTCATCTCAGGATAACAAGGCTTGTTTTCAAAAGATCTCAAGAAAAGTTTCTTGTTATCTGACAGAACAGAATTTCACTTGTCATGATGGGAAAATTGAGGAAAAAAATATGTCCAACTCATCATCGTTCAGGGCTTTCACAGACCATACACTGTGTTGTTATGTTGTGTGACTTCTGAGGGCAATTTCTAACACAAAAAGAGTTGAAAATATTCCTCATGCTCATCTGTAAAATCTGCAGTAGCATCCAAAACGACTGCTTGCCTGATAACTGTTCAGACTACTCAGAGTCTGCAGTGTTTTGTTTGCCGGCACTTTCTTTGCTTCCGAAACCACAAAAAAAAAAAAACATTACAAACAAAAAAAAAAAAACCCACAAGGCAAATGAAGTTTCAGTTTGGTTTCTCTTTCTCATCTGCTCTCTCACAAGCTTTATCTTTGTTTTGCATGTCACCCGTGTCTGATATCAGACTGTATTTAGGCCACATACTCTCACACTTATTGTATTTCTCAAGTTTCATGTCTCAAAGCACACAGCAGCCACCTCACACTGAACTGCTTCTAATTTAAATGATTTACACTCGTGTTAGGGAGACTTGCACACATCAGTCAAGGAAATAAAAAGGGTGTGTTACTTGGGGACATCTTTGCAGACAGCTAATTCAGTAAGCAAACAGGAAGTGAGACGTGGTGCGGTGTTTGTCTTACAGGTGTGCTCGGGACGCTCTGGCTGCCGGGGCCCAGCGGTGTGGAGTTCTCTGAGGACGTGGACAGCTGGCGTTGGAGGGGGCTGTGAAGTGATGAGTGCATGTTGGCCAGAGTCGTGCAGGGGCTGCTCGTATCCAGGAACAGTTTGGGGGAGGCTGGAGGACACAGATTTCAAATTACTTACAGTTTTCACACACATCACATCAAAAAGAGGCCTAAAAGAGAGTACATTTATAGCAGGGCTGGATTCATTTAACACTCACAGTCAGTCCTGTCCAGCGAGTGCTCTCTTAACCTCTTGCGGCTATAGTTCTTGTCGAAGGGCCCTAGCGGGGTGGAGAGGGCCTGCAGTCGCTCGGTCTTGCACACGGCCTGGCCCTCGAGCCGGGCCGTGTTCAGAACAGCGCTGCTGCTGCCCACGCTGCTTTCCACTGTCCTCGGCTTCTCAGCACGGTTCTTATAGTGGCCCAGTCCTGAAACACCAGCAAACAGCCATAATATTTTTATTAATAGGGGCTCCTACAGATTTGCCATTTTTCCATAACTTAAAACTTCCAGGCTTGTCCATAGATTTATTTAGATCATTTTGACATAGATGGAAGCTCACATACTTATGTACAAGTACCTCAAAACAGTGCTTTGGTACAGAACTTCAGTACATGCAGTTCGTTACACTGCAGCGCTGCAGCAGAGGAAGCTCTGTGTGGGAGTGTGCGTTCAGTCACAAGCCATACCTCACTGGTAAACACCATGCTCTGCTACTGTGATCAATATGTCTTCAGACATTCAGAATTTTATATTACAGAATAAAAAAGCAGCAAGAAAATAAAAATATTTCTTACATACTTATTCAAAACTTAGAAATGAGTCTAGCTGTATTTCTACATACTAGACAGATCAGTGTTTTGTTACAGTGGAGGGATACATTTAGATATTTGCTCCATGTCCATCCCTGTTGTTCTTGGCTTTAACTTTTTCTCGTAGTAATTTGATTTTTTTCTTCCTTTTGTCATCTAAATTTTAATATTTAATTTCCAATTTCATCTAGCTGAAGACAACTCCTTGAACTCCACAACTCCTGAATGAATGTACTGGAAACACTGCTGACAGGCAGTTGATGATTTTACTGGGGTTCCACGAGCTCCTAAATTCATAATATTCACTACACAGGGTATGAAATGTGTCGATGTATATTTCAGCACTAAAATAAAAAAAAGTGAAGCTTCTGTGGAGCTGTGACATAGGTTGTTTTCACCGGGGCTGGGCGGCAACAGCCAATCACGTAACGGTAAGAGGTGTTGTGAAATCAAACAGTTACTAGGACAAACGTTGTGAAACGAAAACAACCTGAGATGAACCGGTTGTATGAAAAAAATATTTCATCATGACTTTAGTATTTATTGGCTTTTATCACAATTTCATGGTGACACAGTTTGCCTCTTATTCTTATGAGTGTTTCCTCATCTCATGTTTATTTCTAAAACTGATAAGTCTTGAATTACTTACCAGCTTGTAGGTAATATGCACACACCTCACGAAGTTTAATTTGTAGTCATGTGTCTGATTGTCAAAGCGTTTGAAAGCCTCATTTGTACTTACTGACTGCCATAAGTGAGTTGGTGAACTTGTGCTTCTCTTTGGACGAGGACAGCTTGTGTTTGAGGGAGAGCTTCTTCAGTGGTTTACTCCTTTCCAGCGACTTGTTCTGCCACTGGCTCTTCATCACCTGCTGCAGACGTAGGCCTATACAAACGTCTGAGGGACGAGTAAACACCGGTGTTAGGAAACTAAATTAGGAGATCTCACCAGCGTGCAACCAAGTGTGAAGCAGCATACGTCAGATTTGCCATCTGTAGCTCAACATTAGCAATTCACGACGGCATGCAAGATTTATACAATGCCATGGGCGATCTGCTATTCGAGCCAAATCCATTGTGGTCGTGTGGTTGTAAATACAACTTTGTCTCAATTATGCATCAGTCTAATGTAGTTCGTGTTTTGTTTTGTGAGATAAAACAAATTCCTTGAAATACACACATTAAAACAAGACTCTGAAAGCTAAAAGGACATCAGTGAATCACTGAATGGTGAAAGGACCCAGCCACTGAGAAAACAACACTTATTCAGGGGAACATGACACCCATTACAGCTTGAGAAGATTGTCCAAATCGCTGAAAAATGTTCCCGAAGGACTTCCTGCCTGTGTGAGGCCACTCCCTGTTTGTCTTCCCCTCCAGATGTAAAGTAGGAAATGCCTGCGTAAACTGAGCACTGACCGTCAGGGAAGGAGAGGATGGGGTGGACGCCAAGATCCAGTCTTGACAGGCGCTCCAGGGTGGGCAGCTCATACTGAGGGTCCTCTCTGGGGGTGGGCCAGCCACCACACATCACACAGCTGGGGTTGACCCTGCAGTTACACTGGACACAGCTGCTTCTCGGGGCCTGTGGGAGCACAACAGGAAAACCATGTAAAGTTCAGCAGCGTGTGTGGATAACAAGTCGAGATTAACCCATTAAGAACATATTACTCAGGGTTCTGGAAATCTTCTACATTTTAATGCACCACAGGAGTAAAGTGAGTCACCCCAGAAAAAAACAAACAAAACATTTCCCTCTTCAAAAGCCATCAGCGTCATGGTGACAGAGTGCCTGGATTTTTAAAGGGACTAATATTAGTTGTACTCAGAACTGGACAGCAGAATAATCAAACCGGCTGTATAGAGCGAATCACTGTGACGTCTAACAACAACTGTCACTTCCGGGCAGAAAAAGGGATGTTGAGTCACATTGTTTAGATATGTGAAATCAACAAACTTTGGTTGTCAGTTTCAGCAACAATATGTAAAGTTCAAGTTGTTATTCTGACCTGATCTGATCTGATCAGTTGCTTCTGCTGTGTTTTCTCCACGTATTACATTGCTGTGCTAGCGTCTCTTCAATCTACACAACAAGGACAACTCAGACTGAATGAAATGTTGTTTATACAGCTAGCACAGGAGCTTTAGACAGGTAACACCAGGGCAAGCTGGTTAACATGCTAACCCCAACAGAGATCTCTACATTACAATACATAGACAACCTGTGTGTCTTCATTTTCTCTATACAATTTAAGTTCTATCTGTTCCATGTTTTAATCTTAAATTCTTACATATTGCACCTGTAAGTTGTTTGCTAAAGAAGCTGAGGACAAAATCATGGCTGTGAGGTCACAGTGACCTTAAAACTATGACCAACACAACCTAATCAGTTCATCCTTCAGTCCAAGTGGGTGTTTGTGCCAAATTTGAAGAAATCCCCCTCAAAGCATTACTGAGATAGGGCATTTGAATTGGCTGCTCATAATGATAAGGCATATAAACGAGAATAAATACAAGTAAAATCTAAAGGACTGAACACACCTTTTCAGATTGTACTTAAAACTGTTAATGTAACAGTGGCACTGGGGATGCCGTGATTAAAAGGTGATATTGAATATTTTTAGATCATTCTGTAGCTTCACAGTTAAGTTTATGTACTCAAATCCAAAGATTTTAGTCCTGATTAAAGTATGTTTGTTTGTTTCTGCATCAGGACACTGATATATATACAGCCCACTATATAACATCCATGTCTGACTGAGAGCTACAGGTCTGTGTGTGAACATGGGTGTGACTGAACTGCTGGTCCGCAGCCAAACAGTGGACAGGATGACGTGTAAGCTTCGGCTGACTTCACACAAAAATCCAGCAATGATGCAGCTTCCCACAGGACTGTTTTTGTGCTTCAGAACGTAACCACTGTGAGGGTCTGAGCACTGTAACCTACCCAACAGTCTCTACGGACAGCTAACTGGGAGTGTCGATTTAAAAACCCGGAAGAGAATGAGGAAGTACCCGCACTTTCAAATGCCACAGCTTCGTAACCGTCAAGGCTCAACTTCACATAGTGTTCCTGCTCCCTATGGCACAATATTTTTCACGAGAGCAGTGTTAAGAACTGGGCTTTCACTGCCATGTAAACCAACAATAACAAAGCAGGAAAAGGAGCGTTGCACCTCTTATAAATTAATCCTCACCAAAACAGCATGTAATCCCTTCAAGGGCACAACACCTGCGTAAGGGATGTTTCCAATTTCTGTCTGTTATTTTTACAAAATCTGCACTTTGACCTGATTTGATTTGTGTGTATGTTTATTCATTAGTTTGTACTGTATTAATTCTACTTTGAAAGGCAGGAGAATGGAGTGGAGACAAAATACAATAAAACCTCTTATTAGAGATGCTCATGTGACTTTATACATCCGCTGTGTTGTGAGCAAGCAGTATAATCATACCATCAAAATCTACAAAAAGCACCAATGAGAAATCTCATTGCATTGTTAAAAAAAATGTATGCATAGAGCTCATGTAAGACATTTTAAATGCCAAACTTGAGTGGGGGTGTTTTGTGTGTGTGCGTGCGTGTGTGCGTGCAGAGGAAAAGCAGCCAATGGTTCCATGTTTTCCTTTTTTCAAATAAAACTTGTGAGTTGTCACAAGGCTGATTACTCCTCTTTGTTGTTCGCCCTAGTTTTTAAAGTCAGCCATAAAGTTACAAACCGCAGAACTCATCAGTGAGTTCAGCGTTAAACACAGAGGATGTTCTTCAAGAATAAAAAAGTTCACTTCATGACTCTCTGCAACCAATAATCCTACATTCTCACCTCGCACACATTTATACAACCACACTCTCCCAGTTCCTTTAAGGTTAAAGTATTAAATGACTTCATAGGCTGGATACAGTTCAGGATGCAGGCATGTACGAGTCTACAGACACAAACAGTCCAGCTCACCTTGCCGTTGAGGTTGGGCACCGTGTTGGGCTGAATGAGCCGCCGTCGTCGACAGCTGACGAGCGGTCGTGTACGCGCAGCGACACATGTGCTGTCGTACGGCAACGGCTGCTGGTGCTTGGTGTCCGCACTCTCTGCCATCCTAAAACAGAGACAACAGGCAGAGCAGGTGAGGCCACAGATCTCACACCTTCAGATTAAAACAGAAACACACTTCGTCTCAAGTGACAACCAAGTTAATTAAAGATATCAGTGACATGAAACTTTTTTTGGCCTACGTGAAAAGATTCAATGTGGCTTAAAACTGAATGCGTCACATACACTAGTAGTTGTCTTATCATCTCTGAGTTAAGCAAGAAAAGTGAAATAATATGATATTAAAGGGTAAAATCCTCCCAACTTAATCCAAGTTTGAGACCTGCAAAAACAGATTTGTTTCCAAATAGATGAGTTTGAAGATTTCCCTGAATAATCAATTGTTAGAAACAGCCCTGTAAACTGTGCAACAGAGGAAAACATTTTACTTCACCATCATTTATGATGAACAGCATTAAACTGTCACATTTGAAATAGTGAAAATGTTAAATATTCAGTGACTTTGCTTGAAAAAAATGACAAAATAAATTATCAAAATAATTGCCTATTGCTTTTCTGTTGAGCGATCCAATGATTAAGCAACTAACAGCTGTAAAAGAAAAAAAAAATCTCATAATTACAAAGTGCTAAAATCCATTATTACTCAAGACCTCCCCTCTTGTGTGTCACAGAGAGTAATGAAACAAGTAGGGCTGCAACATTTTTTTCGGATATATTATGATTGTGATATGATTCACAATTTGTGGCAATAATAATTTTATCAACACAAGTTTCATTTTCACTGAAAAAAAAATATTAAAATCACATCTACAGGTCACCTTGACTCTCAAGCTGATAACTGATTGTTTTTTTCACCCGTGAGAAAGATGGATGTTCGTCATCTATTTCCTTCTTAAAGAGTCATTTTGGCTTTCCATATGTGTCACTGTAACATGTACGCACTTGAACGAAGCCAAGCTGCTGCAAACATTTTTTTATTATCTATTCCATTGTCACTATCAAATTCGTTATGTGACCAAACAACATTTTTGGAGAACAAGATTAGTAGGTCAGGACATCTCTGCAGCTCTACAGTACTCCATCATAATATCTCTTTGTCACATTTTGCCTTTATCAAAACCATGGCAGCTCCTGTGATTCGGCCTAGACATGAGGTAACCGTTACGAGCTGTACCTGCTGAGGACGCCGTTAACTGGTTGTGCGTTTTGACCTTTCAAAGGGCCGGCCTCTGCGTTGGTGACGTGGGCGGTGCCTGTGTGCTCCAGCCGTTCTGAACCACCATCCTGCATCGACAGATAAGACAAAACCAGTGAGATCGCACCTCGTATTAACTGGCACAGAGACGCTGTGTGACCAACCCAGCATATTTAATGAAACTACATCACAGACTGACTGAATCATCCTGGTCCTGTGGTCTTAAATTATTCAGGCTAGATTTGTGGAAAAGTGCTGGGTTCTCCCAAAACTTAAAAACCTATTCTGCACTGTCATCAAGAAGCTTCTCTGCCAGCTCGCTCCACATGAGCTTTTAACTCAGGAATTAACACAACTTTCAATCACATGTCTAGTTTCTAATTTCTCTATACTGTTTATTCAGAAATCTTTCCATGAATGCAGGTTATGTTTGTTTTATATCAACACTGTGACTCAGCAAACACACAATGACACCATTACCACAAGGTTAAAGTGAAAACTGACAGTATGACTAAACAAAATACGGCAGTGCAAATGTAAAACAGGAGAGGAGGCCACTCCTGCAGTGGTGCTGGTTTAACTGGTTTAGCATTTGTACAAACAACACAAACATATCCGGAGACCTGTGAGAGATCCTGTGATAAATTATTTGGCAATAATCTGGAAATGAAGGTTGAAGGAGTTTATTACACAAAGGCTTGTGTGTCTGATTCATTTCAGACCCCAGAGACAGGAAAAAAAACAACTAAAAACAATTTCCTGTCAACATTTCTCTTTTCATTTGCAGCAGATGATTTGACAAAAACAACTTAAACCTTTCATTGATTGTCAGGTAGCTGATGAATGAAGTCACCTGCCAATAAATGATCACAGGCTCGTGCTGAGTGAAGGCTGGTTTAATCTGGAGACTGATTTCTTTCATTTCTTCTACAACAAGCATTAACAGCAACGTAAGTGTGATTTTAGCCCACACTCACATTGTATATTAATTTTGAATGGGCTCACATGTTATTCAAGCAGCTTTTTCACTGAGAATGTTTGAAGCCTCAAGATTTAACCTCGCACTGATGTTTTGTGCTGAGCCTTTGTTACAAGAAATGACCTAATTTACAGCGTCACTAAGGCTTGTTCTTCCCACTCTACTCATTCACAATAACTGTGTTCTTTAAACAAGTACAACTTTACCCCCCAAAGGCCTTGCAGTTTTTAATCATTTCCACGATGTATCATCCAAAAAAGGACAAGCAAATTCTGTCATTTCTGCTACAAAGATTATAAAAAAAAACACCTCAACATCCTGGTGAGGCTTATAAAGGAGGATGCAACACAAAATCCCCAACACTGAAAGCTAGATTTAAGATTTCCTCCAACCGTGGATGGGTCTTAATTGGTGAGTCTGCTTTGAGGCAGCAGATATCGCAGAAAAATTTGGTTTCTACCCACGAGACAGAATAAAGCTCAGCTTCTGTTGAGTTTCACTCTGCTTACCTGAGTATTTACAGGCTCAGTCTTCACTTCTGCCCCACCTGCAGACACCATGCTGGGGGGAACACCTCCCAACTCTACTGAGCCCTACAGAATCAAGACCTGCGTGTTACACTTCCACCCCAAAGATAAATATAAGCACCATATTGATGTGACTAACTGATCAAACAGCTCAGACGACCGACATACGAATACATACATATGTAACAGAGGTGTGAGCGACTGACCTTGCTGGCGCGGATCTGTCTGTAGATGTCGGTCTGCTGTCGGATGCGGTACTCCAAGTCCGAGATGTGGGCCTGGAGCCAGTTCCAGTGGCTGATGATGGCGGCTCTCTCCACGGTGTAGCGGCTCTCCGCCCGCTTCCATCTGGGGGTAAAAGAAAAAATAGGTGTGAGTGCTTGTTTTAAGGTCGAGAGATGAAATTCTAGATAAAATTCTGCACCAAAAACTGTTCACCACTGATGATACATATAAATGGAGTGATTTAGAGCTGCAGCGACTGAATATCTTTGGGTTGTGGACAAAACAAGACCCTAACCTTAACCCTGAAGCTATTTAAAAAGGACATCATCCTGGGCTTTGGGAAACAACATTTAACAGATGTAACAACGAATTGATTTATCAAGAAAACAATCAAGAGATAAGACAACTATGAAAACAATCCTTAACTGAGGCCCAAAAATCAAAAGGGAAATGTGATCCATTTTCTTTTTGCACAAATGGATAAAGTACATAATACTTTTGGCTGCAAAAAAACTGTTAAACAATTGACAGATTAATTGACAATGAAAAGAATGGTAAACCACATCCCTAAAGAGCTTCCCTATTTTCTCAAGACTAACGTTAAAATCAAGAAAATTATCAGCACGTTAATCAACATTATCACCCATGGCCCTAGTGTATAGGCTAGTTTGATAAATGCCTGACCTGCCATCATCACTGCCCTATCAACATTGAAACATTAATTAAATATTTAGTGAGTCTTCACGCATTTCCCCTGTCAGACTGCAGAGGTCAGTGAATCAGCATATTACAAAGCTCCCAGCAATGTGAACAGCAGGCACCCTGGAAAAAACATTCCAGAGAGAAACAATAAGACCAGGCATCCATCTGAAGTGTGGGACAGAGATAAAAATGGGGATTTTCAGTGCAGTGATTTATTTCGTGGCAGAGAGTGGTTGCCAGCTGAGAACAGAGTACTCCATTTTACCAGTATGACACACAGAATGGGCATTTCAAAGGCAGACATGAGAGGAAAATGTCTGCTCTGCACCGTGCAGCAGCGGCCACAGAGGGCGCCATTTCATCAAACTGTGGGCTGCAGCGACCGTGGCTGAACAATGAAAAAAATGACTCAGATGGCAGACAAAGATAGACCTTGCACTTCTCTGCGCTTTCCCCACCCTCCACCCGTCTCTGTTTTCAATTTCCAGAGCTCCACCAGGATGGAGGAAGTCGAGAACGGCTACTGCTGCGAGAGGGAGAAGGGACAGGGGAGGAAGAGGGGGAGCACAAGAAAGACAACAGGGAATGGGAAGCTCTGGCAGCCTGAGGAGGAACAGAAGGGCTTTAAAAGCAATCTACAGGCCACAGGGTGCTGGAGGGGGTGGGGCTGGGTCAGGGAACAGTGCGGCAGACACTGGGATCACCAATAATCCAAGCAGGCATCCTGTCTTATTGTGGAGCTGAGCGGAAGGAGAGTTACTGAGGTTGCAACGCAGACATCAGCCACTAATCAGAGCAGTGAGAGATGTCTTGATTCCCGTCTTTACTCAGCCACCACAATTACAAATCTATAGCTCGTTCACTGCACTACAGGAACAAGGACATTGCTGCAGTGTTAATGACAATTCCTGTTGCTTTTCTATAGACTGGATCTGCACAGATAAACAAACATGCCACTGAATGTTCACCAACACTGCAACACTCCTGAACACGCCCAGGGTTTGTGCATTAGATCAATGCACGGGCAATTCATTTGCATCCCAGAGTCCCTGTGGAGACCCATCTTACAATAACACGGGTGGCCCAAAGTGTGCCGCACGATCTACTGCACAAATTAGTCTGAGACTGTGAGCTGTGATTCACCCAGAGGTGGGTGGGTGGACAATTGATACAACAAAGGGAGGACAGGCCAGGTGTGGTGTCCCTCAGGGTGAACTGGAAGATGATCTCAAGGAGATTCATACTCTGTTTAGAAAGGCGAGCAAGGCCCGGGTCCATATAGCATTCTGTTTTTTGGGCAGAGGCGCCGGCTGAGGAGGAAATGAGAGAAAAGGTGCTGCACGTGCATCTCGTACCTATGACAACAAATATCTTGACAACCGCCGCTGTACGATCAAAGGTGCAGTACGTGGGCGCATGACGTGCTCCGTCAGAGACAAAAAAATATGGTGAATATTATAACTGATGTCAGGAAAAACATTAAGAGCAATGGTGACGTCACCGGCGCCTCTCTGAAAATTTGAGAGATTTTGAACCCGAAGCAGGTGCACAAAATAGGCGGAGTGGTCAAAAAAAAAAAGAGACTGGGCGCTGCGCCTTTTCACTGGGTGACTGCATGCTGCTGCAGACGCTCACTCCTCATTCGGAACAATTTAAAAAGATGCAGACAAAAAAAAAAACACCATATGGCCACATAGATCACAGAGCACGGGGACGGAAACTGATCAAGAAAGAGAGGAAATTAAGGTTAGAGGAGGATCCCAACCCGAGCTCTGATCTAAACCAATTAATAAAATGAAAACTCATCAGTTCTCAGGCTACAGCAGGAAGAGCTAAATCTGTAGTTTAGTAAAATATAAACACATAGAGGCCATTACAAGTCCAATGACCTTAATCGTCATAGAGACAGAGGAGGGGTCAGCGAGCAGCATTGAGGAACCCCCCCCTCTCCCAACACCAGGAGCTCCATCCCCCTCTAACCAGGACATATTTTCCTCCCCCCTACTCCCACACACAAAGCACCAGCGGCAATCACTACGGCCGCCGTTTTCAGGCCGTCAGCACATTCTCCATTGTGGTGCTTCTCTGGATGCAGCACATATGTTGTATGGTGCTGGACACCCCTGTACCATACAGTCTCCTCCAAAACCAACAAACCTAGATGCAGCTCATCACCATAAAACCAAAGTCTGAGATGACGTGATAAACCTTTGCACCAAAAATTTGTGTGTGATATTCCTTCATGCTACCAGACAGAATGATCAATCAATGCCAAACTATGGATTTTTGTCAACAACTCATTCCCTTGTGGTTAAATTTGCACTCGTACAATTGTCTTTCTCTACACTCATTCATCCTGCCCTCCATAGTGTGTGTTTATTCATACTGTAGGAGTGTGTACTTCCTTTCCATAGACACACAATTGACTGGTACAAGATTACCGCTCCACTTAGTATACGCTTGTAAGAAGCAGCGCAATTATGTTGTACATTTCATAAGTAATTCTCTAGAAATTATAATCATGCTCAGCCATTTTTGGTTTCTCATCATTTGTCATCACTCAGCACTATGAGTGCATGTTCAGCAGACTGTATACATGCCACGATGAAGACCTGGTGGTTGAAAAATGTTGGCTTTTTTCCAATGATCACCATGAGAATAAAAGCTCTTTAACATTTACCTCCTTGTTTACTTCATATTATCTTTTAGGGAGTGCATGAATAATTTGGGATCTCCCTTTTCTCTTGAGTATCCGACACAATCTATACTGTGTTACACACAGCAACCAATCATCTTCTCTCTTTCTTGGATCATATACAAGCTTCTTTATGAAAGGGCTACCCAGAAACAAGACTTCTGACAAACCCATTTAAACCCACATTCCACTATGCAGACATTTAGACACAAGATGGAACTGACTGCACTGCAATTTGTTTGCTGCTGCACAGTTTTATCACAATATACTGCTGCTACAAACTGCAGCAGGGAAGCCTCCTAAGGAATGCAATACAATTCAGAGTATCCCAATTGTATCAGGTTTTTGGTTATTCTGTTTCAATGATCTTATCAAACCCTAGTTCATGGAACAATAATTAGAATACAATGTGACAGGAAAACCAAAAAAACTGTTGTGTAGCTGTGGTGGCAGTAGGTAATGTTTGTTTTTTGTTCTGGGTCTATCCCTGTTTATCTTAGTTTTGGTTTTGGTGTTACAAGTAATTTACAGAACTAATATTATTAAATTTGTCAAGCAAAATGACTTAAGGGCTGCCTCTACAAGACAGCCATATGCTTCTTGGTATTGTGTGTTTTTGTCTTGTTATCCGGATTATAAATGTTCAAATTCCCATTTTAAACAGCCATGATGGTTATGTTCTCATTCTGGGTGTCCACCACTCCTGAATTAATCTAAAGAAAACACTGGACCAACCATACAAAATGATAAATATTTTTAGGGCAAAACAGTGCGCACAGACCATATTAAATATGATGAAGGCAGTGAACTGAACTGCCTCTAAACAGCACAAAATACTAAGCCATCAAACTCAAGTCCATCACCGGTTGCTGCTCATTTCTGGACCGGTGCTCAGCTGTGTCCTCTGACTCAGAGCATAATGCAAGCTGGGGCTGAATGGCTTGGTACAAATAAATCAGAGATTATTTTGACATTTACTAAAATAGCAATACGACTCACAATTAGCTGGAATGATCATTTCACATCACTATTTCCATGTTCACTGGAAAAATATCAAATCATAATGATGTGATATTTGTTGGGGTTTGTGCGGCACAAACATGTTTTATTAAATCTGAAGAACAACATTTGTAGGCTGCAACATCTCCGTAGCATTATTATTATTATTATTATTATTATTATTATTATTATTATTATTATTATTATTATTATTATTATCATTATCATCATTATCATCATTATTATTATTATTATTATAGAATTATACCTCATTATGCTGTCTGTCACATTTCATCATCAAAAAACTTCAGTTACTGTAACAGATATTGTACTGAGCCACAGTGCAAATTCAAATATATGTCAAATAACTGTGCAGCCCCAATATAGACAGTTGTGAGTTATAGACAGAATTGCAGTTGCATCTGTCCCTGTTCCTTACTTACATTAATTTTATTCACCAAAAAGAGTTGTGGCACATCTGCAGACATATCTGCTGCTACTGACTGAAAATAGTATTCAAATATCTATATTTTGCTGAGAATTGCAACGATTAGGAGGTAAGGTTTCCCAAATGGGTCGCCATCCAACTTTCTTTAGAGACTTACAAGACACAAGGTTACACAAAACTGCTACACCAAAGCAGTGATGCAGGTTATATTTTCTAAATGCAGTCATTGGACCACCAAGGACCAACATATTTAATGTAGACATACATATAAAGCTGATAATCATATTGGTGAAAATCCAGCCACTAACTACAGACAGTAAGACAAAGCCAAATTGCTTTCATGGACTTAAATGGTAACTCCACAAATTTCGCACACTGAAGTGTGTTTACAGGTAGTGGGGAGGACTACTGCAGATGTAAAAAAAAACCCCCAAAAAGTAGTATAAAGCTTTTTGTGGCTCCAGAGGAAACTGCATGTAATCTGATAAATTGCGTCCAATGATGTCACTCAGTGGCTAAGTTGCATTGCGTTACAGATATCTCTTGTACTGCTGAATCAAATTGTTTTTGAAACTGTGCATAATGAGTGCTATGCACCAGAACACGCTTTTCAAAACCTGGTGCCTACATTACCCACAACGCCACTGAGCTTCTTCTGGAGCTACAAAAGTTCTTGCACTACTTTTTTTCAGATATGCAGCAGTACTGCCAAGACCTATTAACACACTTTAAGATACAAAATGGGAGAGGCAAAACTAACTAGTGTATACAGACAAGCGACATATATCCAATATCAACTCTAATCGTGGGAAAAGATCAGGACTGTTTACACAAGGCAGTTATCTCGGTTTTAATGCGCATTAGGTGAGAACTAATGATTCTTTATCATAGCCATGTTCATATATTGAAACGTGAGCTCTTTGTACAAAAATCTTTCAGAGGAACACAGTTATGAATAGAGGTAAAACAAGGTCTGCAGACATTTTGCTTTTCATATGAAATGCAAAAATACCACTTTGCAATTATGCCTCACAACCCATTCAGTCATCATTAATGCTCAGTAACAAGAACAAGGGAAATCAAAGCAGCAGCTGTCATTTTAATTTCTTTGTTCTCTAGAGTCAAAGACTTTCAAAGCACATTAAAAGAGCTGAAAATTATCTAAACACTGAAACATTTATGGGAAATGAACATTGCCTTATTTTTCAGGTTTATTGTAATGTGTCAGGATGGCTGGCTGGTGCTTCATGGGACAGCTGGTTAAACTCTTCTCCTAGTGGAAGAAAGTGCTCGGCAGCAGTGACTGTGAACGAGGCAGGCCGACAGGGTGTGGGGCAGGAAAAACTAGAGAGGGCAAATGCAGCCAGAGAGCTGCAGCAGTCATTACATAAAAGAGGGGGGTTATGTAACGCCTGTGGGTTCGTGTTGAGGAACTTGGACCGAGCTAAACACATCCAGATGTGTCAAACCGGTCTGAAACCTATACTATACAGTCACTCACATACATTCATAAATTACACACACAGAGACACACACAGGAATGGAAAAAAAAGGGGGAAAAAAACGTAGCTAAGCTTCTCAGACTGCAGAGTAATGCTGAGCCATAAGCATGAAAGGCACGCTGTAGTCTCAGCCAACCCAGTTACCCTAGTTCGCGGGCAGCAGGCAGACAGGCATTTTAACTGTCTTACTGCATGAAAGATCATACAAACTTGTACCCTGGATCACCTAAACCTGGTTTCATCATCTAACAGCCAAGAAGCCTGCACAGTTAGGTACCTTTTAGTGCTGTTAAGATAACAAAATTCAGACATTTCATTGTTCTGTCTATGACTTATTATGTAAGCTCTGAGATTTCCTGATGAGCATTATTGTTGCCTCAGAAACCAGAAACGGTGCCCACTCGCTTCTTAACACAGAACAACCCGTGCTCCATGTAACATGCCTAAATAACAGACATTTCAACGAATATCAGAAAGAGTCTCTGTGATTCTGCAGCTCGTTTAAAAGCAGACTTCAGCTGTTGAGCTAGCAGCACCCACACCCTGTAGAGGCCATTGTGGACGTCACATTCACAGACAGACACACACAGTGGCTACAGCAGAATGGCCCTGCAGCATAAGCACGGCAACAGATGTTGGCTGGCCCCCAATCCTCTAAGATACGGGAAACCACGTCTACAGTATAGACAGGGATGACAGGATTAGCTGTAAGCAGTGTTGCATCCAAACAAGCAGCCCAAATAGGTTATTTTCCACACTGCTGTAAACTCAGCTGACGTTAAATAATTGAGGTGCTGCTGCCTGAAGAAGACGTTACATTGTCTGTAGTGTTGATCGTTGTAGTGCTATAAGCCAATAATTGGTAAGTGAGAGAAAATGTCAGTTGTGAAAATGTGGCATTATGGGTATATTCACACATACACACACACACACACCCTACTGCTAGAACAATAAAGTGTTCACAGTGAGGTAGGGTTTCTCCTGTGCAGGGCTGGGAGCTGAAAACCAGTTCTTTATGTGTTGTGGGATGGATGATTATACAATGTGCATCAGACAGCTGCTTACAGGCATTACAGATGGACAGTTTTAAATGTCCATGGCAGCTTTCACTCCCTGTACAGATAATTATTAGGCTTACGTGTGCTACCACTTGGCAAACATTTGCGAATCTGTACGTGACAGGTGCTTGTGACAGCAATACAAAAAACTTTCACAAGTGGCTTATTCAAAACATCGGCGCACATTAACGAAGCTCTACAAGCCTGTTTTGATCACTTTGCTGTTCAAAAACAGGCTCACTGCTTGGCTTGTGGTGTTATCGACCTGCAGAACCTACAGTTCTGGGCCCGTCGTTTTACAACCTCTAAGCTAAAATCTTCACTGTAGCTGTTAAGGTAAAAGCATTACGGAGGACCTGTCTTACATGGGTGCACAGGCTCAACCACATGTCAAGGGTGTAAATAACATCTTCTCAAATCAATTATGGATCTCTGGGTTTGTGGAGGCTTGGATTACACTGGACGATCGGTATGGAGCCATTTTATGTTTTTTGGCTGTTTTTTTTATGCTTTAAAACAACTCTCCAGCTGCTTCAGTTGTTAAGGAGAATGCTTCAACAGTTTATTGCTGAAAAGCTTCAGCAAAGTGACTATATTTTCATTTTTGAGTGAACATTTCCATTCTATAGACCACCGGTTTTACTTCGGTGTTCCCAAAAACATGCGCCACACCTTGGTTATTAATAATCACAAAATTCCTTTTTGTTATGTCTGCCTCATTGTTAAATGACATTTAGTGAACTGAATGTAGGCCAGACACACAGCGCACATGAAAATTCAAATGTGCAGTCATTTATGCATTGAAAATGTCAGAATACACTATTTGAATATCAGATTTAAGACTAATGTTATCGACATTTGTGGGGGATGCTTTAAGAAAAGCCCTGCCGCTGAATTTAATTTCAACGAAGCTTTTCATCCAGATGTAACAACAAATTATTCATATTTTACTTATATCATTACTATTAATAAAAACTTGTGGATTCATGCTGTTGAGAGATGGGGTTAGGGCTTACAATAGCATAATCAGATTATTTAAACTCTGAAACTGTGGGTCTGGAACTGCAAAGTCAAAAACTGTGGGGGTTATGAAGGGCCACATTTTTTAGCTTTTTGAGGACCACTCATGGAACCTGCACTTCCTTGGGCTTTTAGCAATACACCTGACTACTGTTTAGTTTATTGGATAAGTGGTTGTTGAGACAAAACCAAGGACACACAGACGGACAGAAATTCCTTCCTTCATCTTACTGTGATTGTGTAGCAAGTAATACAGGTCAGCTAACCTCTTGTGCCTTTATAAAACATGGCTGAACCAGTTGTCAAGTGCACTCAGTTCTGGGTTATTGTTTTAAGTGAAAAATGACACTGGGTTGCTCAACAAAACTCCTGCAGGGAAGGCAACATCTCAATATTTGCTTCAGCAGGCTGTTATGTGGGTCAGCATCTGAAGATCACAGTAACTGAGTAATCAGTCGACTAGATTCATTGTAATATTTGTTCAGAGCTTACTGACTCTTGTGTCTTCCTCATATGGACTCACACAGCAAGCTAATGTATTACAGTTATCAGTGATTAACTCTGTATTATACTGAACCATACCGTATACTGTAGCACACTAGGTCTGGCAAACATTCTTAAACAGGTGCAGGAAGAACTATGTATTTACTCTTAAAGTAAAATGGTGTTGTAGTTTATGAACACTCGTTAAACATTCGCAAAAAGGGGCACTATGTAGTCTTGGAGAAAAAAGGCAAACATTATTTTTTTATATATACACAATATAAATGAAATAGTAAGTATTCTCTAATATCTATTTTTCCAATACGGGATGAACGAGTTGTTCTCAGAGGAAAATAACGTCCCCAGAAAACCGCTTGAAGCCTGGAAGGTGGAGTTTTCTAAATATAAACAAAGCAGAACTGAAACTGTTGTTCTTTGAGGTCAGTTTGTTTATTACGTTTATTGAGTCAGGGAAATTAAGCAAGTTTGTTTACCGAGTGTAAATCGCCCACCTTTAACAACAGCTTCTTTAATAAGGAGTACAAAAGCAACTATTTTCTTTTGTGTTGGGGGTTTCATATTCACATTTGGTTGTAAACTTCTTTCACAATTCCATGGTACTGATTCTCTAACGAACAAGCACTAAAAATGTCTATACATTTACGGGAACCTATTTCTACACACTGAGGACTTAGCAGTCGTTAACAGCAGTGTTGTTGTTGCAAGAAGCTGTAGCTGCTTCACAATAAAACCCCCAACAATGGTCGGCCGCTGGAGCACATTCATGGTAAAGCTGGAACAAGACGTGTCACGTTTGCTGGAACAGAAGATTTACTGCAGCTCAGATTGAAGAAGATGAGAATAAAACAAGATCGCAACTAGCAATTTTGCCCGGTTGTTTAAGGACTGTAAAAGGGCGCTAGGTCAAGATCAGAACACACACACAAAAAAAAGCAGTGATGACTGTAATGAGCTCTGCAGGAGTCATGTTACCATTGTATTGAGGTAGCTGCCTTATCCCTACTGTTGACTCTGACGAATAACCTCCATGTCTTTAGGATTCCTGTCAGTCTGTTACAGACTGCTAGAAATCTGGTTGGTCTGCTTGAGCTCAGCAGACAACCAGAGCATGAAAATAATGAGCGAATAGAAACATAATTACTTTGGTATGTAAAAAATGCTGCTTGATAATGTATGTCAATCATCTGAGCTCATGTACTGTCACCACAAAAGGTTTAAATCTTATTTTCACCTATAAATCAACCCACATTCATGAACATCACGCTGGTCTATAATTAATGTAGCCTTAAACCTCATTTCCTTGGCGTGGCATTTATATTTATGAGGTGTAATAGTTTAGTATGTGTTGGTCAAAACCAAATTCAGAATGATGAGGACGTACCAAAATATCATATCCAATCATTATGTTCTTAATTTAACAAGAAACTTATCTTAGCATTTCCACTTTCATCATGACTCTGGTGTAGCTGACATGACAAATATCCTTCACTGTTCTCCACCATAGTCTATATACTCCTTAATTATTGTGGAAAGCACCTACAAATCCCAGGGGATCGATTTTCAGAACCCCTCTTTATAAATACATCTTTCACTTTCAGTTTAGAAAATAACCTAACAAGAGTGAGGATGCACAATTCATGCTGCATCACTGGAAGATTGCTTATGATTAACAAACAAATTCATCAACTGAATCCATAATAAAAATGTGCTAATACTCCACAAGTCTCAGGATACTGGGAATTCAGATGAAAAATCTCATAATTTCTCTGTCCCAGACAGCATAAATTGTTTTCTGCTACAGTGGGACTTCAACTCAAATACAGCCATAATATTTAGTTAACAGCTCAAAAGCTTTTATTGCCTTGATGTGTAATTTTATGACTACAGAATCCAATAAAACATTTATATCAAAGAGGACTATTTCAAAATAATTCAACTATGTTGTAAGTCATGACACAGTAAATCCTACAGCTGTTAGGCCTAAATTTCTTTCCCATTATCAAATGCTCTGTTTCAGTCAACAAACTTCATCATTGCAACATTTACCTTCACTATCATAAATACTTATACACTACAGTTGTTATCTGAAGATAAAAGCACTGAAAATGTTTAGTGTTACTCCATTTGTCAAAAGAAGTACTCAATATTCAGGTTATGAAGAGAAAATGTCGGATTTTGTTTTTAGAATTAAAGATGTGACACTCAAAGCCATT
This sequence comes from Acanthopagrus latus, assembly GCF_904848185.1. Lineage (NCBI taxonomy): Eukaryota > Metazoa > Chordata > Actinopteri > Spariformes > Sparidae > Acanthopagrus > Acanthopagrus latus. The sequence goes on along the minus strand of NC_051058.1, from coordinate 18,946,861 downwards.
TTTGTTTGCTTCCTTTGTTTACATGAACCAGTCGTACTCATAATGACATGTCACTTTCTCAGGCCTCATGAATGTAGCTCACTCTCCATTCTGCTTCAAAATTAAATGCTATGAATCTGCACACTTGCTGGTCCAACACCCCCTTTAACCTTCAGTGGCAAAAGACACATTATGAATACATTACAACAATTTCTCTACTTTCTTATCATGCATGCAACACACACACACAGACGCTTCCTGTTACATTGTGGGGATATTTAGGTCAAAGGTCTAAAGTCAACACAGTGAAGGATAATAAAAATCAGTGTTCTGAGCTGTGTTGTTAATAATCTACCCAATCCTACACAGGCCAGTAAGTCCATTAATGCTCCTAACCCACCTGCTCTATTTTTTTTCCTTTCACACACTAATGACACAGGAAAAAAAAAAAACAGTACTCTGGTGTGAGCTTCTCATGGAATACGTTTGCAAGCTCCTGCTGTGGGTGAACCTGCCATCACAACATTCTGCATGTAAAAACATAAAAACCCACACCTTCTGCAAAACCACCGCCAACACCCCCAACTCTAGGTTTCTTCTCGGTTTCAGTTTAAATAAAAACATTCACCACCTCTGAGGGTGCTCACTTGTCCGCTCTGCAGATAAACAGAACGTTCAGTTTCAGCCTTGGCCCTCTCAGGAGGAAGCACTGTGTGACGAGAGAGCTTTTAACTTTGAGTCCATTCGAGCCTGTTCGTTCTCTACAGGATGATACCACCCACATAACTATACATGCTCTCTGGTCGAATGGTATCTCTACCCCTTCCTGGGGTTTGACCCAACCACTAGTGAGGCAGACCAGGCAGTTATGATTGTCATTAACACCTGCTAGGCCTGAATAGCATATTGCAGGGCCTGGAAATACAGGGACGTTACCAGGACAGTTGAAGAGCTCAATGTACTATGGAAATGTGCGTGTAATGAGTTACTTGGGCATGAAGAAATCAATCCTATTCAATCAAAAAATGTTTTGCATTTTCACGAAAGCTGCTTTAAACATTCAACTTGTGTCTGAGCAATGAATTCGAAATTAGTGCAGAGTCACGGACATATGTATAAGCTTGATGCCTCTGTGGCTGAGGACAGTGTAACTTACATTTTCACATGTCGCTGCTCGATGTCCACTCTGGCCAGCTCCTCCTCCTCCAGGTCAGAGTCCCCTCCAGAGCTACTTTCTGTTACATCTGAGTCAAAGGCGCTTTCTGCTGAATGAAGGTTGGCAGTTCCGCTCAGATACAGCCTCTCCAGTTCCAAGGGCATGGAGCCGCCTTTCAGGAAGCGACGGAGGCCGTCTCTGTTGTTTGAAGAAGAGTGGCGTCCAGTCCTCCATGTAGCTGTAGGAGTCGCCGTCTCTGATTTGCGGTTACCTGCAAGTAGCCGGTTGAGAGCCGAGTCCAAGAAGCCACCCAGCTGCTGCTGAATGTGCCGCTCCACCTGCTTGGCCTGTACAACCTGAAGACGTTTGCGCAGGCGCCTTAGCCGGCTTTCAATTTCAGCTTGGCGGCTGCTGTTGAGAAGGGTACGCTCCCTAACGTGAGCATCAAGGCTGTCCGAGGAAGAACTACAGGGCAGAGGAGGCTGTGGTGCAGGTGAGCAAGACGGGGAGCCCTGCTGGCTGCTACCTGGTCTCTCCCTATCAGAACCCTGTGGCTGGCTGGTAGGCATGTGTGAGTCAGCCTCCTCTAAATTTGCTTGTTCAGTGGGGTTAGGGTTGTCATGGGTAAAGGGGGAAAGTGCGACAGACTGATGCACTGGTGATTCAAGGTTTTTTCCATCTGTATTTTGAGAAACCCCAGAGGAATGCTTCTGTTTAAGGGTTCCTTTCACCGGGATGTGCCCTGATAAGGTTGCTGTCAAGGTCTCTGAGTCCAGGGGCAGGTTCTGGGTCTGAGAGTCTGTGGTGGCAGAAGGCTTATCACCATTCACTGCAACCACACAGCCAGGGCCGGACATAGTGGCCAGCTTCTTGGCCAGGCCATTGACAGGTGCCATGGGCTGGCCACCTCCGTTGGTGCTGCCACTCATGAGGCTTTTGAACTGGCCGCCAGAGAGTTCAATCGCCTGCCTCTTCCTCAACAGGAAGTCTCCTCCGCCGTTGAGCAGGGAGCTGGGCAGTATTCTGTGGCTCTTCAACACAGACTGTTTGATGAGGACTCCTTGCAGCTTGATTGACTCCTTAGTTGAAGGGACAGGTGTCACATCAGAGCATAGGTAAGAAGCCACCAGCGGCTGGAGCTTGCCCAGGGCCGAGGCCTGAGCCACTGAGTCGGCTTGGGGCTGTGGTTGCTGCTGTTCCTGGTCGCCACCACAAAAGTCAAGAGGGCACTCTTCGGAGGTGGCCTTGCACTTGGCGGGGCCGCTGCTATGGATAAGGATGTTGCTGGCGTTACCGTTGTTCTCTGCACTGGCCGGTGAGAGACTTGAGGATGGGGCAGCCAGTTTGAAGCGGATGTGGTGAGCTTCGGCTGGGGCGTCGGTGAGAGCGGGCGCCATCGCAGCCATGCAGTGCAGAGGGACGGGCACCGCGGCCTGCTCCACACCACCCGCTTACTGCCCCACCTGAGGACAGCCTGGACATAAAGACAAAAGAAGGGGAGGGAAGACAAAAATAAAGTTAAACAAAGTAGTCAGAGGAACTCAAGTGTGATTTAAACCCATTATTACATCAAACTGTAATCCAAGTTGGTGTCTGAAGGTGTTAGGTGGAGACATTTTCCCATCAACATTTAACAGTTAACATTCACAACCTTGTACAGTAACAGACCCACAACCACATAGTGTAAACTAGCATATACAGGAAAAGAAGTCAAGTAAGGAATGAGACTTAACCTGATAGCGTAAACACATGCTCAAGGAAGAACTGACAATAAAACACAAGTTTGACCTCAAAGGGCAGAAAGTGTGTTTTATGTATAAGTGGATGAAACATCTTTCTTTGACTTCAATTAAGACATTAATATGCTTTTACATACTTACATACTCCACACTATATATTATTTAGGTGACAACATGAAGACAGCCTGTACCTATATACAATAAAACAAACAACTGAAATACTTGCACTACAGGTTCTGTATGGCGGTAGTGTGAGTGGAAAATTACCAACCACTGCCAAAAAGAAAGCAACATTTTTAAAAAATCTGCCACGAAATATAATAGATTAAAGTTATCTAACATACTGACTTGAGAGCAAACCTATAATGAAAGTCTACTACTAATCCAGTTAAAGGCCTAATGAAATTAACTGGTGACTCAGTGACATTTTGTTGACCTACTGGTTGCAAGTGTTGCTAAAATTGATCCTATAAATGGAACCAGCAGAAACACTTCAGGTGGAGAGGACGACCATCTGAGATGATCAAATACACTCATCTCTCTGTGCATTAACTCAGCTCTCACAATCACTCCAGAAAATGTCATCTTATTCCACTGTAATCACAATAATGCTTCTGTCTGCAGAGACCCTCTTCCGTGGCTTTAACAAAAATACAAAAACAAAATTAACAACATGCACTGACCTTGTGAATGGGATGCTAACGATATAGATGGAATGACAGCAGACATCTGAGCTACATCTCAGGCCAATAAATAATTCCAACTACACCCATGCTAGTGTGAACAAGCCCTCATTGTTGTTTACTTACAAGGCTCCCCTTTATAGAATACGCTTTGGAATTTAATTCAGATGAAGGAGGACACAGGAAAAGCAAATGCAGATTGTCCAAACCCCACTGCCCTATATGTGCCCTGGTAAGTCAGTGTGTGCAGCAGGGCTCCACACAGGCAGTGTAAGTAAGTAGGTGGATTTAGGCCCCAGCATTAGTCCAAAGCACATGATGTCATCCTGACCATATTCCTGAGACAATTTCAGCTGAACTCATTGAACCATCACGATTTTCTACATGTTATTCCCAGCGAAAACGATTCTAAAATGCACTATGTAAAGAGAGAGAGAGAGACACACACACAACGAAAAGATCAAGGCGAGGTATTGCTTCCGTGATTAACATGTCATGAACACCGCCTGCCTCATATACGTATCAAACTTTTAAAAAGCCTTCCCTCATTTGACACAGGAGATAAAAGCGAGCTGCATCTCCGCGGATCGTCTGCAGGCTCAGATGAATGGAGGCTCAGTATTTCACCGCAGTTTCTAGTCAGCGCGCACTACGCCATGTTGGTATTTCCGAAGCAGATTATGCAATGCAATTCATCTACCTAAAACCGCCCATTCCGCTCCTAACACACTTGTTCATGCTACATGCAAGGAAACTAAACAACCAACACCAGTAAATGCACAACCTTTGGATTCATCATGCATCATAATACCGGGCAGTAATATAAACTGTAATCTTATCGCCAGAGATGCGACAAAAATGTCCACATCCAACGTTAGCCAACCATAACGTAATCACCAAAATGTCTTCCTGATGTTTACAAAAAACATTTCATATTTTTAAATGAGGGCTGGCTCCTCTGTTTTAGATGCGTACACGCGTAATAACGTTATTTCATAATCTCTCATTCTCAGCAGCTTCCGCGGAAAACCATTATAAGATCAGTGGTTTGTATCGTGAAGCCGTACCAGTAAAAATAAATAAATAAATAAATAAATTAAAAATGAAGAAAAAAATTTACCCCCAGCCACCGATCGTCACATCACAACCAAACTGCGCGAAGCGAAAGATAATTATCTGTGTGAACCATGTCACTCTATACACTGCGTGCAAATTAATGCGCTTCGCTTCTGTGCTAACGTTAGCTCGGGAAAGCTGCTGATGTAAGAAACACAACCTGCTGGAAAGCTAGCGTGAGGCTCCCATAAGCCAACTGCAGTGAAACGCTACCTACCCTCATCACATTATCTATCATTTGGTAGCTTTCCTTTCTAGTGGCACGACTTGGCCATTTCTGTTTTTTGGGGGGGTTATTTTTTTTTTTTAGCCCACTTTGAGCTCTACGCCAACCTCGTTAGGCGAGTAAACATTTTAGACACTAACTACGTAGCCTACGCTCACATCAGTGCTAGTTTTTTCTTTTCTTCCAGTCAATAACGCCTGGAGGATTATTTATTATGCGTTAAAAGGCATGGTTCACACGTGCAATTAACGTCAGAGTTAAATCCAGGGTCGTGAAACACCATGAACGGAGAGAATCTGGCCATAATAACAAGACACCTCGGTCGTTATGCATCACAACTTATTTTAAAACAACGCTTTGAGATCTATTGCAGAGCGGAGACATGGTGTGCATTGCAATTAGACTCAGGAAATAAATACAAGGCAGCCCGCTGTAAATCTACGGGGACCGTCGTTGGCCTTCAGTACAGTATGTGGTGGGTAATCAAACACTACGTAGCGTTAATGCACATATGTCAAAAAGTGAGAACTTGGGGAGTAGACCCTGCCAGTCTAGCTAGCTTCGCTAACAAAGAAAAAGGAGGAACCTACCACGTGACGAGGTTGCACTATCCGAGGGAATTTCGGCAACAATCCCCTGCAGTTTTGGTGGAAAAAAACCAAGGGTGCTAACACAAAAAAACACGGCTCGATTCGATCACTCTGCCATTAATTAGTCCAAAAATGCAGCCAGATTGCCGAAAGGGCCCGGTTCACAGAGCCGCTCGGGTTTCGTTCCGGATTCGGGCAATGGGCGAATCAACGATCTACACCTTGCTCGCCAGCTAGCTCGCCTCGCCGCTACGGCGAATATAAGACAAGGCCGTGAAACAGTCCTTTCTACCCCGAAATACTTCAAACGTAGGCGATTTCACCGCAATCCTGTACCAAAAATTCCGATTCTCAGTAAGCGGAAGGTAATCCAGAAGGCAGTTTGACGCGAGCCCTTTTCTCTCGTTTTAGGGAGAGACGCTTAGAAAATGGCGGCTAGCTCCTCTCCCTCGGATTTGAGTCTGACAAACATAGAAGGGCTGTGTGTGTGTGTGTGTGTGTGTGTGTGTGCGCGCGTGCGTGCGTGCGTATGTGTGAGTGTGTGTGTTGCTTGCTGGTAGGCGGGAGACATTTCTCATACTCGCCACTAGAGTAAAGGGCAGATAAGAAACGACATAAAAGCCCAGAAGAAGATACCACAGGAGGGCATTGTCTTCAAAAAAACACGGCGCAGTGTCAATATTGCACATGTTAGACACGGACTGCATGAAGGTGGTTTAACTGGGAGAACATGACCGCTGCTATTTTTATGTCTCTCCTCCACCAACGCGTTTAGTAAATACACCATTATGTTTCATGTCGACCTACATTAAAAAAAACACTAGGATTATCCATTAAAAAAAAAAAAACCCTGTACACACAAGAGAATAACCTGATATCTACAATCTAAAGAGCCCAATAATGATTATAATAAATGCTGGGAATTACAGGACAGGAGAGGGGAGGAGGAGGGGGGGGATCACCCGTTTGATCAAACTGGGCCGAGTCGAGACAGCCTGGCTCTCCTGTCACATTTCATAGGAACTAACTCGCCCACCACCACCACCACAACAGCACCAGAACAGCAGCAGCAGCAGCAGCCTTACACCTACAGCCAGCGGCCACGTGAAGGAGCTCTCCTCCACCTGATGGTTAAATGCAGCCAAAGCCTAAATACAACAACAACAACATCCAGCTGTGGGAGAGCCGGGCTGGTGGAAAGCGGTAAATAAAATCTAATATGTACAACAATCAAAAAGCTACAGCGCCTACACTGATTACTTAAACTACTGGAGTGGACATTAACACAACAATATTATTAAAATGCAATTTAATCTTTTGTTTAGTCCATCTCAGAGGCGGTTGATTAGTAATTTGGGAAAGGGCCGTGCCATATGTCTACATTACAACACTACTGTTATATGAAACTACATATCATATTGTTATTTCCTGGTTTTAAAAGTTGCATCACTTTCTGAAATGACTAAACTGTTTTATTTGTTTGAACACTTGCATTTACCTACTTAGTCATTACTCATGATTATTTATTTCAAATTCATGACCGTACCAATAGTCATCCCTGATGACATAAATATCATATTTCATTTGTCACCTAGTCCTATTTATGAGGTGATTTTAAAGAGATTTTAAAATGCCTAAATATTCCAATGTTGTGTAAAAGCTATAATTTAAGGCTGTAGCTTGTTGGTTGTGTTGGACTGGATTAAAACTGAATTTAATAATATAATATTTCATAATACTCAATAAAACTTTACATACAAGCTTTGTTGAGTTGGAATAAGACTCGAAATCAACTTTTTCCAAAGTGGACTTTTGAATAGTGCAGAGTATTGTTTTCATGTGCCACGAAGCACTTTAACAATTTAATATGGTGAATAAAAATAACAATTTAATGTTAAATGTTATATAACCACAAGCAGTCGTTCAAAAAGAAGAGTCCATTTTGATTTGAATTTGAAACTACTTGATCAAACAATAAGATAACAAGCTTTCAAGTTTTGACAGACATTGGGTGTAATGGACACATTAGTCTGTATCAAATAAGTAGTTAGCCTCAGCTTAAAAAGATCAAAATTTTTGCAGGGCTGTTGTGTTGGACAGCATTCTGTTGTACAGGTAGTCCTTTACATGTGTCCACCTCATGTAATCCTGAAAACTAGAAATTGGACTTGTATCTATGAGGCCTTTTATTAGTATTCAGCTATTGTGACTTGTACTGGCAGATACATAAATTGAATTCCTTGAAATTCAATAGCATGCAGGTCTATATTAAGATCCTAATAGATTTAGTCACACAATGAAAGTCTGTCTTCAGCCCTGCGGTGACCAGATTTACATGTGACACTGATAACGGGGGAATTGTAACTCGGCTCTTTGATGTTTCATTCTGCTCAGTATTTGTCTGCAGTTATTATTAATAAAGCATGATGTTACCGAGTGGTGGTGGAACACAAGTTATAGTTCACTAAGTAATTTATAGATCTTTCACATTTTAACAGTGTATTACATGGTACATAAAGAGAATTGTTGGATGTAACTGCCCTGTGTTTTATAAATTAAAACTATCCGTTTTGATATGTTATTGTTACAACACTGATTTGTGCAACTCTTCACAAAGATCAGTTCAGTATTTACAGTAGAGATGGAAGAAAATATCAATACGGCATGCATAAAACATGCATTTGCCCTAAACAGATTCCCCTGACAAATGTACTTACTAGAGCCACCATTTAATGACTCCTTATGGTGTAAAGCTTCTGTAAACGTAATTTGCAAAGGTTGAAAGGGATGTATAGTGAGGCACAGTGGTTTACTTTAAAGAAACAAACATTTTAACTGCAGAACTGTTCAGTCTTTTCAATAATGGCACACACTGACAAGCTGAAGTCTGCGTGTGTGATGAAGGGGCACTAAGCTAAGACTCTAGCTTTTTATACTTTTTTTAAAATTTCAGTTCATGTCAAATTTTGTGAAACTGATGCCACAGTTCCGTGAATAAATACTTAATTCCTGCACTATGCCATTTTAGGGGTATTTTGTATTCTTTAGTCTGACAGATAGCGTGCTGTATTGTTAGATGAATGTCCTGCAACGTAGATTACTGCAGAATCACTGTATTGTGATAGTTTTGCTTCTGTGGACGACGAATTATGAGGTATGATATAATTCCCACCCCTAATATACAGTACTGATATCTTTATCTTTTCCCGTGAGGAAGTTTAAAGTTCCATTAGTTGCCTATTTGTACTTGATCATTTGTTTACGGTTGCTTGTGCTTATCCAGTTTATCTGCTACAGATTTTGCATAAACAATTTCTTATGACTTCATGTATCCCAGGAAATGCTTATTGCGTTTGATGACTCATAATGCATAAATGTTCATAATAAAGTCATTAATTAAAGCCAGGTAATCACCAGAAATGGGTTACGTAGGTGGTGTGAATTAAAAAGGCTTCATTGCCTCTGATGAGACAGTGCTTCTGACTTGCTGTATATCAATTTTACTGATAAGTGATGCAAATGAATGCATAGCACTTATTTCCTGCAGGGTCTTGCATGGCCTCTGTGCATTATCAGGCTACAGGGGTAGACATGCATAATAAATAAGTAATTATCAATGTGTGTATGTGTGAGGGAAAGAGGGGGACCAACTGTCTATCAGTCTATTATATCAAAATCAAATCTGCATAAAACTCTCAGGAGGTGATCAACAAATGTCAGGATCAAAAAGAGCTGATGGCTTTGACTGTTATCCATTAAATAATCCAATGAGTTGAGGTAATCCTCCTGTGCTATACTGGGAATTGTTTAAAGCACCCATCCATCCATACATCCATCCTCTGATCCTCTTCAGAGGTCAGAACAGCAACAGGCTGGGGAAAAGCTGAATATGCCTCCCGCTGCTTGAACTCCTCCTGGGTGCTCCTGCTGGATTTAGAGGGGTCCCGACACTTAATGGGAGATGTAATCCATCCAGCATGTTTTTTGGTCTTCTCCTAGTCGGACACGCCCGTTGTAACTGAAATACCTCCACTAGCATGGGATGCGTGTCAATCCGAATTAGATGCACCTCGTGTGGCTTCCTGCCAGGCCACAGGGCAGCTGTCCCTGTTGGGGTGGGCCATCCGAAAAAGGCAACTCATGTCTCGTCTCCGCAAGCCTCACTTTCTTGTTCTAGGTTCAGTCCACAGGTGAGGACTGACGGAGAGCATCACTCTCAGGTCCCGTCAGAAACGAACAAAAATGAAAAAGCCAAATAAGAATATTCAGTGTTGAGGAATACCTTTGACTCAATTGTTGACATACTCCATTCAGTTATCCACGGGTCCATGACTCCAGTTGCCACACATGGGGGTAACATGGCAGCTGAAATATAAGGAGAATAAAAAGACGAGCATTAATTAATCGTATACAAACACTTGAGGACAGAGCCAGGCTCGGTAAATAAAGTTGTCAACTGTTCTGGCAGCGCTGCGAGTCTCAAGGATTTTCTTTACGTCCAGCTGGCAAGCTAGCGCTAGCTGGCTATTGTTACCTACAACGAACGTTATCATTGCAAATTCATAATGAAAAAGTTTTACATGTTGAATAATTTTGACACTGGGCTTTGAAACTCAAAAGCAAGTTGTGAGGGGGGTTTCTTTATTGACTATCGAGTCCAAGAATGTAACGCCAGTGATTTTTGTGATACAGTTAACAGTACTTTCTCCTGACGCTAGTTGAGGAGCTAACGCTAGCCGAGCTAATGTTTGAGACTGAGGTGCACCGACGTAGAGAGCTAACGCCGAGCGGCTGGCCAATGGCAGGCGAGTTAGCTAGCAAGCTAAGCTAATGCTCGCTAGCTTGTTTGCTTCCCGATCCCCACACTGACTTCTCAATGACTACCGTTTTCTGCACGTTTGACAGAAAAGTGCGGGGAAAAAATCCAACCTGCACAAATCGAACAGCAGAGGGTTCAGCCAAATGACTAGTTTTTCCTGACACGCGTAGCGTTCATTTAATTTAGAGAAAATAACAAGACAAAATCTTACTTACCTGCTTGTCCTGTTACTAACCGTTTACGACTTGATAACAACCGTCCCCCGCGCTCCTATTGGTCGATTCTTCCATTCGCGGCTTCCCATTGGCCGCCGCGGCTGTCAGTCTTTACAAATGCCCGTACAGCGGAAATGTGGACGAAAGTTCATAGCACGAAACTTCAATATCCGAAAATATTGTTTTCATTTGAAAATGTTTCCCCGAGTCCCACAAGCTCTCCACCTTCTTAAAATGGCTGCCTCCACCGCGCCAATACACGAGTGTTGTTTACACCGCAGCCATGCTAACTACTCACAGTCCAACCTGATGTATATTCACTCAATCTAACTAACAATACCTGGTGTTTCTGATGCTCTGTCTGTGGGACTTCACTCATAAAGGAACCTCTGGCTTCCACAGCACAGCCAGACACCAGCTGACAGACACAGCTGATGTCTGCAAGATGAGTTTGTTTGTTATGTTCAAACTGATCTTATTTCTTGCTTTGAAATGTAAACAGATTTGTGCTGGCGGGGTGAGATCTGGCTGGTCCAGACCTCGGGCCTAAAAAAGCGGGACAGGAGGCACGAGAGGAGGCTTGTACTTTGTGAGAGTGGAGTTAAGATGGAGCCGGTGGAGACAGGAGGGGGATTTATGCAAAGAGGCAGAGGATGGGTGTAAATCTAAATGAGGCAGTGCTGAGGCGAGGGGGATGAATATCCAGTCCTCAGATGTACCCGTGAAATGATTGAGCGTTCTTCCTCAGAGTGTCGGTGAAGTTTCAGTCTTTCAGTCTGACCCCTCAGTCACATTCAGAGTGGATTAAAACGACCCCCATCCCTCGTGCCTGGCAGCTGAGCAACACGGGCCTGAAGTAGACGATGACTTTCTCCAAAACTGATGTGATGTTGATACTAAATGTGGGGATAACAGCTCATTAAAAAATATTAGTCATGCTTTGATTACAATAATGTTTCTTATGCATGCAGTGTTGGCACCTGTATCCAACTTCTTCCTTACTTTTCTGCGAATGAGCTGCATAAATGTGAATGTCTGAATTCAGACTCTTTACTCAAGTCAAAGTAGAAATACCACTAGTGATGGAATGTAATTAAGTACAATTTACTGGAGTAATGATAATAAAAGTACTATATTGACACATTTTATTTATGGAGCGCCTATCAAACCAGCATGCAAAGTGCTTTACATCCATGTGATGAATATAAAATACCAACGTGAGACATCAAATATACAGGAAGAGGACAATTTAAATCTAAAGTAATTGACAGAGTACTAATTAAAGCCAATCAAATGAGATAAAAATCAAGATGGTATAGAGCACTGTTTAAATTTGTAGTACTTAAAGGTCCCATTTGTAACAAAAGTAGATTTTTCGGTTGTTTAAACGCTGGTGCTTTGGGATTGTGGGACGGGCCGGCCACCATCCCTCTGCATCAGAATCTACTTTTCTTATAAATACGTCTTTTAATCACACTAGTGTTTTTAATGATGAACATCTAGATCCTTTCCTCGAGGTACAGTAGCAACGCCACCAGTGATGGAATGTAACTAAATACAGTGCTATCCTTCAGTACAAACTTGAGGAGCTTGTTCTTTAAATGATTGTTTCTTTTTTTGCCACTTATATTAAATTTCAGTTGGAAATACAGTTTCTTACTCCACTGAGAGCTTCAGTTACTTTACAAAAGAGGATTCATGCAGTCAAAACGTGTGCTGTGTTATAAAACAACACGGCAGTTTATACAAATAGAGGGAACGTATCTACTTTATTAATCTGATAATGCCTCACTGAGGAAATGAGGTTGTAAAAGCTGCATTGATCGTAGGTCATCGTGGCGTTCATGAATGAGGGTTTGATTTGGCAGGCGAGCTCAATTTGAAATAAAAATCCAGATAGAGCAGATTTGAATATGTTGTTGTTTTTAACATATTGGAACAGGCATGATTGAACTAAATGTGGCTGTTGGGCCTTGTGTACACGCTCTACTATTACAAAAAAATTAAGATTAAAACCCTCACATGTTGGAATCATACTTTTTTTAAATCAGCACTAGTTGAATTTCCATCAGTTGACTAACTGATTAAAGAAAGTGAGACAGAAATCACCAGATCCTTTTATCCAGAACCACACCAAATGACAGTGAGGTCTTTTATTGGTATTAATAATTTTACTCAAGTTAAGTATCTGATTACTTGCTGCACCACAATGTAAACAAATACAGGTACATTTAGTAAAACTCCTGCATTCAAATACTATTTGATTAAAGTACAGAACTGAGTACTAGAGTGTATACCTCCGCCAAGGCCCAGCGGGCCCCTTTAGGTCAATCAAGCCCGATCCAGGCTCGAACTCAACACCCGGCCTCACTCTGAATTTGGGAGGTTTCATTTAAGACTACAGCCCTCACATCCTGTCAACATGTGACCTGTGAGAACCTGCGACTCGTCCTCGGATCAGAACCTGGACTTGTCCTCTCTGTGTTGGTGATGTTCGTCCATCTCAGCTGCAGTACTGTGGACGAGATGCTCAGCTCAGCAAAGCTCCGTCTGGATTAAAGCTTCTCCGCACTGATTCCTCTCCACCTCCCTTCTTCCTCTCTCTCCATCCTCGGCTCGTCTTCAGTCCTTTCAGAAAACATCTCAAGTCAACATCACTCAGAGCTGTAATCATGATACCAAGTCCTGCATTATGTTTGGTTGATTGGTTTATTTGTGTGTGTCAGAGATGGTTGTTGTCATGGAGTACACGGATCATTAATGCTCATCAAGTGACCGGTGTTGAAAATGAGCTTCGGCTGTGTACAGGTATATATCTGACTATTGAAGTTACTATTTACTTTGCAGATTTTGCAGAATGTCCTGTCAGAGTAGTGCATTTTTTATTTAATACTTTATTTCAGCAATCAGATTTTTTTTAAAAAAAAGGAACATCAAATCAAAAACAGGGGGCATTTACTTTTCCCAGAGTAGTATTACAAAAAGATGTCTTTACTTTTACTCAAGTATCACTGTGGGGTAGTACTGACAACACTGTATATTTCATGCAGTGTTGTTAAAAGTACCCAAAAGTCATACTTGAGTAAACTGTTAAAATATTACTTTGGTAAAAGTGAAAGTCTCTCATATATATGGTACTTGAGTAAAAGTCTTAAAGTGTCTTATTTTACATGAACTTAACATGAATGTAACTTTTATGTGATTGTTGATATAGTGACTTAGATAAAACATTCACTCATTTGGCTCTGATTGCAGCAGGTGATCTGAAAAGCAGCTAGTTATCAAATAAAATAAGTGTAAAGTAGCAGAAAATGGACAAACTCCAGTAAAGTGACTCAGACTTGAGTAAAACCGTCAGTGTTTTCTTTTATTTTTGATCATAATGATTTCTTAGATGTAAAGAGGTCGTGACACAGGAAACATCTGGCTGTAGCTTCAGTGTCGGGACACTAGATGGAGCTGAAACATCACATTCATCATCATCATCACTCAGCTGCTGGACTCACTTCTGATCACACATCAGCATCCATCAGCTGCAAACTTTCATTTATTAATAGTTTATATCATGTTATAATAGTTGTGAGCAGATAAAAGAACGTTTTATGTGTTTCTTAATGTGAACTTTTGTCTCATGTGAAGAAATATTCTATACGCTAAACTGTTTGTTTTACTTTATTATCATCCATCATCTGCTGTGATGGAATGAAACTAAGTGCATTCAATCAGCAGTGAAAATAATCGTTAGTTGCAGCACTAATATATATTGTGTCAAGTACTCAGTCAGACACATTTGTCAACACCTGCAGGGACTTAATATTTATAATGTATAAAATATGTATAAAATGTTCAAAGATTATTTTCAAAAGATTTTTCAACCAAAATGTTTTTTCCCTCCTGAAAGGACCAGTTATATACATTTATATACATTAATCTGTGTACAACTGCATTATAGCGTGTTATAAATGCTAATTAGGGGCCCAGAATACTTTAGACAGGTAATCATTTGGTTGAATAACACATGTGATGTCTTGTAGAGCGAGAGTCTCCCACTATTTTTTTTAAATCTTCTTCATTTTTAAGAAGAGAAAAGTAAAAATTATCTGATTCCAGCTTCTTACATGTGAATATGTTCAGGTTTTTCCTCCATTTTTTCACCATTTTCTGACATTTTGTCTATAAGCACTAATTGAAACAGATTAGTCAACAGTGACAAATAATCATTAGTTGCTGCACTGATGCATCATGTCAGGTTCTCTAGTCAAATATCTTAATCTTAATGTTTTTAAACAGCTTCGAACCAAAGGGTGTTTTTCGACCTGATGGAGCTGATAAATACATTAATAAACACTTAAATCTACATACAACACTTTATAAAGAGCTCATAAATGTTAAATTGAGGGTCTTTAAGTGAAAGCATTGATTTATTCCCTTTAGTTCACTTCAGAGTTGTTTACACCCATGAAAAATAATATAGTAGTTTTCTGATTCCAGCTTCTTAAATGAGAATAATTTTTGCCTTCTTTCCTCCTCTGTGACAGTAAAGCGAATATCTTTTGGTTGTGGACAGAACAAGACATTTGAGGATGTTTTGGAAACATTTTTCACCTTTTTTCACCATTTGCTGACATTTTACTGAACACACAGCCAATCAATTAACAGAGCCAACAATTCTTTGTGTTTTCATATAAAAATATTGATTCAAAAGTTTATTTTCACGGGTAAAATGTCGAATTTTGAATTGCTGAGCTTGTTTCTGACCACAAAGTGTTTATTTCCATCATACATGCTGAAACATAGTCACCCTGCCGTTCCTCTTCAGTGTCTGTGGATAACAGCTCGCCTTCCTCTCCATGAAGGATCATCCAATTACCGAAACACAGGTGAGACAATAGGCAACGAACGCTCTCATCAGCATGATAATGTCTATTCATGAGACAAACGCTACTTCCTGTGTGCGTCATGGTGTTCTGCATTTTGGTTGTGATTCACATTGACGTGTTTGGTGTTTTCAGAATCAGCGTGTGTCGTGATGGATCAACCTCAGAGACCTCCTGTGCTCAAATTGAGCTCAATTTCCGCCGTTTATCATAATGTCTAACTGCCGAGCATTCATCGTTCCCTTCAGCTTTACGCTTTTTCAACTCATCTGATTCCACACAGTCTGTTTCAGCTCTTTGTTGAAGCTGCACGATGGGTAATGTATTCAAAACCTGTGCGTTTTTTCTTTTGGCAGCACCACATAATCAAACATGAAAACGCTCCAAAACCCTCAGCTGGACTGGACATGATGGCAAATGTGATTTGGAGACGTCCTCTGAATCTGAATGATGTTTGACTGCACGGGATGAGTTTGTTTGTTTATGAGGTCAGAAGAGTTTAAAGTTCACAAACAAACTCATCTTTATTTTCAATTCCAGACTCAAAAGACACCAATTATGTCTGTAGGAGTTTTTCTTTTGGGGTGGAGGGAAATGTGTGTAAAACGATGCAGGAGACATCTGGAGTGTTTCCGCTTGATTGAAGGAAACAGTTCGCTGGAGGATAAAGATTCAGTCGGTGTCTCCTCACGAAAGCCTGCAGGAGGAGCGGCAGACTCTGAAGCGAGCCTTCGTAGTGGTCAAAGCGTGTTATTACATCGTCACGTGAAAAATATTTTTTCCCATAAGCTTACACTGAAAAAGAAAAGGTCTGTCCAACTGTAGGTACATTTCTTGGAGCATCACAACCCCGTGAAATGACTCGTTTCACTGTCATAATTATTTCTATCCAGTACAATGTGGAAAGTCTAGAAGAGCTGCTCAATTCATTCTGGTTCGGAAGGTCACTGGTTCAATTCCCCTGGTCTGCATGCCGAAGTGTCCTAGATTTTGTCCTTGAAACCCAAACTGCTCCCGATGTGCTGGACGACACCCTGCATGGCAGCCACGGCCATCAGTGTATGAATGGATAACTGTAAGTCGCTTTGGACAAACGTGTCTGATAACTGCCCTAAAATGTAAATCTTAATGTAAAAAGTGGCTTCATATGCTTCAGTCCAGCGTAATCCAAGTCTCCAGGAGCTGTGGGACGTTAATCATTCCCTTAGTATACCCCCGTCCGATGAGGGCTGGTATGAAAAGCAGCTTTGGAATCTGAGGGCTTCTGGAGGCTTGGATAACGGCGGATGATGGTGGATGGAGCTCCAGTTGTGCATATGAATACCGATCTTTGATGGTTGCTGGAATGCAGTGCCAAAGGAAAATCTTTTCAACGGCAACGTAAAGCGGCAAAAAATGTTAAAAACATAGCGTACACTCAAACAGATATGTATTTCAGGTGTAGTACAGTTTCAGAACCACTGCTTCCTCCACATGCGGCGTCATCTACTGCATGTAACACACTGAAGGGGAACAAGTACCGCACACAACCCCTCACCGTCACTTCAGGTACCTCAAAACTGTACTTAAACACAGTGATTGAGTCACACCCCACCGCAGCACACTAACACTGTCATCATGTAATCATCGGAGCCGCTCTGACTGTTACGCTAATGAGAGTAAGACTTAAATCATCCTGACTGAAGTCTAAACACTGACTGTGATGATGAGCGGCTCTCCCACAGACAGAAGCTCTGATTGGAAGCATGAACGGCTTTTAAAAGTTCCCCCCGAAGCGTCTCAGTGGGTGTCTGGAAGTGTTTACACGCGACTTCACATCCAATTAAGCGACACAGTAAAAAAAAAAATTTAAAAAAAATAAAGAGGCTCGACATCAAAACACATTTTGCTGAAACCCCTCACGAACGCTCGTCACTGTCGACATCTGCGTCTTTGCATTTAACTCCCAGAGTTCCCTCTGTTTTCTGCCCGTGCATCGGCGTGACATCACAGATTAAAAGCAGGAGCAACTCTCGGAAAAAAAAAAAAAAAAATGGTGGATGTTCACTTGGGCAGAAGGATCTTATTTAAAAGCTGGTGTTCAGCAGCTTTCCCCCTCTGAGACGCACACACACACACACACACACACACACACACACACACACACACACACACACACACACACACACACACAAAGCTTAAAAGGATCACACAATGCTGGAGAGGTATTTCTTGTCTGCGTCTGTCTCAGGGGGGGACGCTGGAGACGAATGGCGCTGCGATCTGGGTCTCAGCCTTTAAAGCCCGAGCGGCACTGCGGTGAACGTGGATACATCTCCGTGTACGAAAGCACAGCGCCCATAAATGTTTCATTCAACACACAGTTTATTATCTCTTCACATCTCTTCAAGTATGAAAAAAAAAAACCCAACAATATTGCAAATAAATAATAATAAATAATGTCGTGAGTTACATCGTGACTGACCGACCACCACATGGACCACAGAACCATCAAGAAGTCGGTGTCGATTATCCTTTTTTTTTTCTCTTTCCTTTCTTTTTCTCTTTGACCAAATGTTTTCTTTTTTTCTTCTTTTTTCACTGTGCTGGAATGAAAACACGTCACCAACATCCTGTGCTGCTGATTCCTGCTGACGTTCGACTCTTTTTAAAGGTGCAGTGTGCAGGATTCAGGACGATCTACTGTTTTATGATTCAATTAATTTAAACAGGGAGGGATTTTAATATCTTTGTTGTTTGGACAAAAGGGGGGGGGTTAATCAGTTGGTTGCAATCTACAACCTCGCCACTAGATGTCACTGAATCCAACACACTGGACCTTTAAAGGGTAACGCCACCCATTTTACACATTAATGCGTGTTTACAGGTCTTGGGGAGTGGAAAATAGTGTTATGAAATAGTTTGTGGCTCAGGAAGAAGCTGTAAGTAATCTGATCTTTTAGAAATATGCTTGATGGGGCCTCTGGAGATCATCTCGTCCTGGGCACAAGCAGGACTGCTGGCAGCCCTGGTCTGTGGGTTGGAAGTGGCTGTTATAAAATAATTCACAAAGGTTTATGGGATGAGTAGTGCTCCAGTCTCTTCTCTCTAAACTTTATATCAGAGAGTTTAACACTTGCCGCCTACGGAGCAAAACATTTGTCGACAGCAGCTCAGTTTTGAATGTCAAGGAGGAGTTTGGTTCAGTCTGTGGGAGTAATGGGACAAGCAGAAGCCGTGACAGGCCAACTTCTCAGCGAGGTAACAAACTCCTTTCCCCTTCAGTAACATTAACTGCAGCAGTTTGTAATGGTACAGTCCGTTGTTCGGCAACGTATTGATTGTCAAAAAAGGAAAACCATGGCGGGGGCAGTGGACAGGTAATGTTATCTGTGTTAGCCCAGCCATCGCGTAACACCGACTACCATGGAGAGCTCTGAAATTGAGACATCTCCGGAGCAACTCACATGAATTTGTGTGATAAATATGGAAGTATCTGGGGTCCATTTATTAGACATTTTAATTCCATTAGTGGAAGTCCGTGCTATGTTATATCCGGGTGGGACACTCTTTGTCATGTAGGTTAGGCTCAGGCTGAAACTTTGGTGTGTATATTTCTGTCTGGTCTGATTTTGAGGTATGTTTGGTAGTTGGATAATAAAACTCTGAAACGTCAATGGAGTGAATGAATGGAGCTGGAGAAACATTGAAAAAGTAGGTGGCCACTGCTGAGCTCTGTCTTTGGGTATGTGGGCGGTGGGTTTTTGAAAAAGAAGAGAAACGTTTGGAACAAAAGAGGCGATATCTCTGCTTTTGCTGTACTGACTATTATCATGTGTCTATAATGAGTCAAATCCAAGAGTTTAGCAGGCTTTAATGTGTAAAATTGGTGGACTTGACCTTTATAGTTTCCCCCACAGACTTTTCTTTTTGGCTAAGTTCCTTCACATTGCAAAACCTCAAAATAACTTTTCTTCTCAGTCTGTTTTTAACCCTTTTTAAACTTTAACCCTCGGATGACTCAGGAAGCAGCTGCACAGGCTGCTCAGATGATGAACGTTAGAATAAAACAAGTCACAGTCGCATGTGAAATTCTGTTGTCTTAAATAATCCCACAGTTCATCACAACCAGAGCTCACACATCACTGGAAAGGGTTTAAAAAAAAAACAAAAAAAAAAAAACAAAGAAGAAGAAGAAATCATGAGTTCAGGGCGACAGAAAGATGAGGTTCATATACAATTCGACATAAACAGCAGTTGATAAAAATGCACAGGTGCTAGGCATACTGGTATCGTAGGAATGTGGACTGTGAATTGCTGATCACATGGATGATGTGCCCATATGATTCACAGTGTGTGGTTTGTGGTTTTTTTTTTTTTTTTTTTTGGTTTACATTTGTGATGACTCCTCTGGATCTTCCACCCCTCCCCCCCCCGCTGCGGTATTTATATATTTACAATGAATCAGTAAACAGAGTTACTGCTGGCCCGCTCGCACGTCGCACTTCGAGTCGAGCCAGCACCTCAGAACGTCTCCGTGCAGATACAAGAACCGACGGTTCTCCTCGTCTGCTGGCCGAGAGGCAACGATATATAAGTCTCTTTGTTCGGCTGAAGAGTTTTGTTCCACAACGTTACGGACCGAACAGGACTTGGACAAAATAATCGTAACGAAACAATCACGTAGTAGCTGCTTTCTGTCACCGCGAGGAAAAGGCTGATAAGAGGAACTTGATTTAAAGCTGCAATAATCAATAACTTCTCTGAATGAGTAATGTGAAAATGGGATGACGATGACATTCAGCTCCTGGTTTTGGTTCACCAGCCTGCAACTTTAATTATTTTGGTTCAGCTATTTACCATTTTTACACCAAAATAAGCGCATATAATAAATCGCCACAACATGAGTTTTCCTTCTGTGATAGCAGCTCATTACCGCCCGTGTTTATGTTTCTTGCTGGGTGGCGACCTCTGGTGGATGTAATCATAATTACAGCAGCAAAGGAGGAGCAGCTTGTAGAGCAATAAACGGTTAAACAACAAGTGAAACATGAAATCAAAGAGATATATCAACGTACGATTTAGTTAATTTACGTCCTTTACATCATGTACTGCAGTTACATACGCATTAAAGGTACATTCACGACTGAATTTACATGATAGTTATTTCTAGCCAAACCCCTAAATGTGTTCCCTAAAACCGTCTGAGTGGTTTTCTTGCCTAAAAACAACCAAGCTGCGAGCGTATGGCACCACCAAGGTCCGGTACATCTGACGCTGGTTCGCTGTAATGTTCATGATGATTGGATGTTTGATTTCATAGGTTTATTTTCAGACATTAAAGAAAGGCTAGGGCTAGCTGTTGCCCACTGCTTCCAGGCGTTATGCTAAGCTAGGCTAATCACCTCCAAGCTCCAGCACTCCATCATGAACAACAAGACGGTGGTGCCAATCTTCTCAGCTAATTCTCACAAAGGCGGCGAGCGACTTCAAACCTCACTGCTACTTTTGTTCGTTATTTTGGAACAAAACTCTTCAGGCAGAAAGTCTGGAATGTGTTTTCAGAAAAGTTGATGAGCGTAGCACGACGGCAGCAAGCTGACTGAGAACGGAGGAAGGATAGCATAACACAAAATTAAACAAAACACCAGGACCGGACGACTGTTTGTGACGGCGAAATTTAAAAAAAAAAAAAAAAAAAAACAGAAAAGAAAGAAAATACAATCTGAAATTGTCTTTTTTAATAACTTAGTCACTGCTCCTGTGGGATCTGAGTCCAGTGTCCGCTGGTTGGAATCCAGTTCAGTGCAGTCCAGCAGCACGAGCTCCGAGTTCTCACTGAGCAGCAAAACACAAAGTGTGCGAGCAGGAAAACGACAGAAGAATTTCTATGGCAGGCGAACATGAGAGAATACGAAGTGCTGTACATTCACGTCCAGAGTCACGCAGATCCGAACTCCGCTTGGTCACGTGCATCGTTTTGATCCACCAACCTCTCGTTTCATAAAGTCTGCAGTGTCCTTTATCCGCGTCCCCGTCATCCATTTCCTCCTGAAACTCTGTCTAACGTCCCTCCTGAGGTTTCGGAGACTGATGCAGCCTCTCTCTCTCTCTCTCGCTTCACTCTCCAGCTCAGAAAGTGTTTCAGTGTACTCCAGTGATGTGGCAGAAAACGATGACGACGACAGCCAGCAGCGGCGGCGGCGGCGGCGGTGGGGGGTGGTGGTTTCTCCCAAAAGCACGTCTGTAGGACAAAGCCGGTCTCCTCTTTCATAGCGATGTGGACTGCTTGATGCTGTGAAAGCTGACCCGTGAAGGTGACGTGGGGATGGACATGGCCTGGGTCATTCTGGCTCGGATGGAGTGCTGCTCCTGCCACCGGTGGAACCGCTTCCTCACGGCTGACCGCACCTGTCAAACAAGGACGGCGGTTTATTGATCTGCGCGTCGACTAAGTTGTGATTCATGTGTTTGCTGATACATCACTTGCGTATGCAGAGTGAAAGACAAATAATAGTTTTTTTGAAAACACACACGGAGATCATTTCTGAAAGACTTAAAGAATAAAAAAAAACCTATTATTTGTCTCTCCAAAAAACTATTATTTGTCTTTCCAAAAACACACCCGTGTACACGGATGTTTTTGGAAATACAAATAATAGTTTTTTGATTCTTTAAATCTTTCAGAAATGATCTCCGTCCACACAGCACACCTGAAAACACACATCTCACGGCCGTCCAAGCACACTGGACAGCCGCACGCTGCTGTAAACAGGAAGCAGTTTGTTTACTCTGGTCGGTTGCGTAGTTACACAAAAATATACGACGCGCGAGGCAGTGAGACGTGTCGGCTCTCTGCAGGATCTTTCTGGATAATACATCAACAAACCGCTGTCAGCAGCCGTTGTCATCTCCTCTCCAGGATTTTATTATCAGTGTCTGTTTGTGTCTTTTCTAAATATAGGCTGTTGTTTGTGTGATCATGGTTAAACTGATCCAAAATTCGTTCTCATCGCAGCAATACAAAGACATTCAGTTTGTATTCAGTCGCGGAGGAAAGAAACCAGAAAAGATCAACTTTTAGGAAGCTGGAATCAGAGAATGTCTTCTAAAGAACTGACTCAAAATGATCTATCTATTATTAAAGTCGTTTTTTGCAGCTGAAAATGGAGGCAACTGTGTTGTCGTGGTGCATTTAGTGTCATCTTATTGCACACTGTTGTGTTACCTTGAATGAATTTGTGGATTTCTGTGGTTTGAACATTAACGGAAACATTGGGGAAAATGTTGGTAAACAAAATATATACAAAAAGAGCTCATTTTAATGCAGAATTGTTACATTTAACAGCTTTATGTCAAAATTATGACATATTAAGTCAAATTTTCTGAGTTTAGTAAAAATTAGTAAGTGTATCAATGATTTTTATTATATTTTTGCATATTTTTTTTAAATTAATCTAATTCATTTATATTTGTCTGCACTCTAAAACTGAGCTCCAATTATTTGATGTATTTGTAAAGGATAAATCTATACTCACAACATGTTATGAATCACTTTAATTATGATTTTAAAGGCTTCGTCCTCTCCAACATTCACAAAATCAATCGTCCCCCGCGTCCACCTCGGTGCATCCCTGCCTGCAGTGATCTCAGTTTACTCTCAAAGAGCTCCGGCCTCAGATCTGATCCAGATAAAATACCCAACGCTGTTTTAACACGCTGTAATATTTTTACAGCTTGGTCCATTAGCGCGCTAACCGGCGTTTTGTTTGGCCGCTGTCCTCCAGAACCAAAGTCGGATCATTTAATCCTCCGAATGCTCTGCTGCTAAATGTTTTCCTCTGCTCTTGAATGTGACCCCGGGAATCCTCCGTTCATCTGTCTCATTTCTTCCCCTCCTGCTTTTCTGCTTCTCTCAGCCTGCAACTAAACACTAAATCAATATCCTCTGTAAGCTACACATGTTGGTTAAGCCCCTTGTTGGAGCTACAACACGCCTCATGATGAGATATTCATTCATCATCCAGCCGGCGAACGCAGTGCGGGGACGGTCACCAAAGGGCAGCAGTCAGCTGATATTACATCCTCTCGCCATTCAAGAAAATAACAAGTAGAGAAATGATTACTGTGTCTTCAGACGTCAGCCTCCGCGTTATGATTCAGCCAACGAACCAGCCGGTCTGCTCGATGAACCTGAGGATCTAAAATAGACCTCATTACCGCGATGGAAAAAGGTCAAGTGACACTATAATTATCCACACGTCTGCTTTCTGCCTCATTTGGCACCATTAGGATCAATTCAGTGACGTCAGGCTGTATTTCTCAGTTTTTAGCCAAAAGGGTAACGATCGAAACTTTGGCGAGCGCGCAATGGCAGTTAATTTACGCTTTTGGGTAAAAAGCTGCCGTTGACGGGAGAAAACCTTTAATTTAAAAAAAAAAAAAGAAAAGAAAAAAAAGCTACTTCCTCAAGCAGCTTCCAGCACGAACACAAACTCTTTAACCAGAGTTGGAACAGTTTTGATAACTGGTTTTCTGTTTGGACTCTAAAAGCACCAGTAGAGTCCACGCTGAGGATGCACGGTGTGGATTTTTTTCAGCTGATACGTTACATTTTCATGCTTTTTCATGCACACCTGAGTGTAAGAAAAGCTGACGTGTAGTGAGCAAAGACACTGCACAGCTGCGGTGAGATCTTGCTGACTGTTTCCCTCGTGTTGTGCTCTTCCTGTCTACACTGCGTGGCTCCACACAGGTGCAGCAGTTTGACACCATGAGCGCCACATCAGCGAGTTTGCTCTTCTTCTTCTCTGTCTTCTCTTTGTGCTCACAAAACAAATTTAAAGGTGCATACCACCACTTACTGTGTGCAGACACTGCACTTTTTAAGGCGACAAAAGCAATTTGGCTCCGTATTATCGGCTTAAATTATCTGCTGATAACCAATAATGTACATTTTCCGTTACTGGGATGATAATTTAACCGTTCGATATATATTGTACATCCCCAGTGGTCCTCGCTCCAGATACGTGGTGATCCCATGAACATTTATTATCTCCAGAGATCAACCTGACAAGTCGGGTATTTAAAGTACACTCACAGCACCGCTGAGCTCTGAGCGTGGCCGAGGTTTATTCTTGATCCGAGAGGAGATCTGCCATTAAAACCTACAGCTTAGTGATGTCTTAGCAACATCTGCTTCGCCCCTTCTTATCACTTTTTTTCTGTTAGTGTTAAAAAAAAAAAAAAAAACCCAAAACAACTAAACTATGAAATAACTGTTTACATTAGCGCGCTTGTTTGCTTGCGAGGAAACATCTGGTGTGATTGTGCAAAGAGGGGCGGTGGATTACAGGCAGGGTGGAGTGGAGGATTATGAGGTTTGGTGGAATGATATCATTTTTTGTTATCTAAAAACACTTTAGTCCGATTGGACATAAAAACCGTGTCCGTCCGTGAGCGCGCATGTATCACTGTCCATCTCCCAAAACGGACACCAAACCCTAGAATACCACGAAGATCTCAGTCGTACTATTGAGACTAATAAAACTACTACTACTCCTCGTTAACATTAATAGTAATAACGTCATGCATTAAACATCAGGGCTGCATTTCTTCATGCATGCATATTAATCCATCGGCGCTATTCTGAGAGGGTTTCACCCCCCTCCCGATCCGTCCGCGGAGCCAAATTCGGGCTGACGCTGTCATAAAGCGTAGAAAGTGATGTCACTTATGTCAGAACATGACAAGTCTTAATTGTGCCCTAAATATAAGTGCTCCGAGCTTCATCACTCAGCAGCAACCGCCACCAAAAGGGAGAGTTGAGGCGCCTGAAGAGAGGTGTTCAAAATAATAATCCAAAAAGGAGGAGGAGGAGGAGGAGGGGGGGGAAACAGAAAATGTTAGATCAATTAAGCGGATGTGAATGTGCTTACCTCGCTGTTAAGGAAGCAGTAAAACACGGAGACAAAGAAGCCCTGTGTGGGAGAGGAGGAGGAGGAGGAGGAAGAGGGTGTGGGGGGGGGAGATGGAGAGAGGAACAAAACATCATCATCAGAGAGGACAGCGTTCAAAACATCACAACGGCCTGATCCTGTTTTAATCACACTGGTTACACTCATTCAATCATCTCTGGAGGGGAGCGCTGTAATGCCACTGTACACTCATTACAATTACTGAGCCTCTCTATAAAAAAAGATACGCCCACACGATAACATTATACTCTGCGCGTGTCTCTGACAACCTGCTCGCTGAATCGTACCTGGAAGGACTCCAAAAACGAGTTGAAATATATGAAGACGATTTGGGAGATCTCGTCCTCTCCCGGGTTGACGAAGAACAGCATGTAGGTGATCCCCAGGAGAGGGAGAAGAACCAGCGTGGCCTTCACGGCTTTCCTGCGAAGAGATGACGACACCGGTGATGACACGCACATGCACACAACTGTGTCGGGAAGACGTTTGTCTACAGGCACCGGACGGAGAAAACACTCAACGGATAGAGTGTAAAACATGAATTATTGAAGGTGTTTACGCTGAAACGCTCCGTCTCTTGAGCTACATCGGGTGAGGGTTAAGTGTACCTGTACTGGATGGTCTCTGACGTGGTGGAGGCTCGCAGCTTGGTCATGAGGATTCTCACGATGTTGAACAGGAAGATGAAATTAATCTGCGGGAGACACAACACAGGCAGCGTGAGGCTCTTTAGAAAGACATTACAGCGTCTGTTAATGTCAAATAAAAGGCTGGTTTATGTTCCGGAGCCACTGGGATCAACAGTGGAGGAACCGTCCCCCCCCGGCCTAGTAACAGCTCATATAGGAACAATTAACAACATTTAGAAATAAAGAAACATGTCAAACAACTGGAAAAATGATTGATAAGATTTTTACGCTAACACAGATTTTGTTTTAATCCTTTTAAATGAACAAAACAGAAAAGAAACATCCCGTGGTCACAGATCAAGAGCCAAACAGGATCTCATCTCAGAAAAACTGTCTGGTAGTGAATGAAGAGCGACAAATTCTGTTATTGATCCCCACACACACGATGTTTGGGAATTAAAAAGATGATTTGCCATCGTTTGTCGTAATTAAATTAAAAAACTCATCTCGTTTTGTGTTAAAACGCTCACAGAACTACATCGCCTCTCTCCACACCAACACGGTCGCCAACTCAGCTCAGAGAAGGTGCTAAAAAAGATGAAGATCCCAATAAATCTGCTCATATTGACAACTGCAGTTACGAGAAATGAGATTTAACATACAGAAGCAGGTCTACAGCCCGTGTAGTCTTATCATAATGTATTTTTCACAGTCTGAAATTTCATTTGTTTTATTTTTCTTTTAAACTGACAAACATCGTGTGTGTGATTCAGGGCACAGATTTCCAGTTTAGCTAACTTAGCTTAGCATAAAGACTGGAAACAAACGTAATAAAGGTGAGCGTGTCAACAGCAACAACAGCAGCTCATGTATTTTTAATTCTTTAAGTACATTTAGTTGGCGACACTCATTTTCTTTATGGTTTTAAAGGCTGAAATTTGAGTGTTTTCCCACTGTGGCATTATACCTTTAAATACAAGGATCCAGTTGCTTCTCTGTGGCAGCAGGATGGTGTATGTGGATTTAACTCTAAATAAACTAAGCTGTCCTTCAGTCTGAGCAGAATCAGGCTTCAGCTGCACAGATCAAACGCACGTACGATCAAATCTCTTGTCGGCTTTCGTCGGCCTCCGCCTTCCTTCCATTATGGCTCCAGGCAGCAAACCGTTTCTTGGCTATCCGAAGTGCTCCTTGAGAATATGTTCCCACATTGTGATGAATGAAAAAATCAATAGGCTAACTCGTGCAATAGGTGTGAATGATGTAACGTGGGAGCAAAAATAGCTGCAGGAATACTTTCCAGGCTCAGCTGACCCGACCTTGAGATGAACAGATGCATGGCAGTCTTTCAAGAACCGTCCACTCTCCTGGTCCTTAATAACCCCAAGTATTAGTGCTTGCGTTAACATTTCTAATAACATCCTGGGGGCTATTTATCCGTTGCAACACTACATCAGTTTTTCACTGACATTAAAAGCCACCGATTGGGAGGCATGGAAAGTTCACAGCCGCAGCACCCTGGCGGGAGATACCACAAATATTCTGATGACCGGACGATGATCCTGCAGGATCAAGTGCTAAGCAAAGAGATACAAGCCTGAGAGAAACTCGCTATTGAAAGCAAGACTGGAGATTTGTTTTCTTTTTTGGTGAAAGAGGCAAAGAGATATTAAAGGAGGCAGATGTGTGCTTTAGGGGAGAGTACGGCATGAGAGACAGCACAGAAAGTGCCTCTTGGAGGGATGACTTTTTCAAACAAGAAGGGAAGATGAGGCGATGTGCTGTTTTTGACAGGGATGCGAAGGTCACTTCACCACGGGAGAGCCAGCAGGGACGAAATTGTCCAAACTGAGCAGAAAAACGGACAAATCGTCACAGCGAGAGGAGAGGTAGTGGTCAGAGTGTGAGAGCACGCATGTGGATAACGACTGAGGACAGTATTTTGGAAGCCAGGCCACGAGGGAGTTACTGTAGTCCAGACGAGAGATGACTAAAGCTTGTACATGGAGCCGGGCTGACTCCCCCGACAATCTCCGAAATCTGCAGGATCATCCCCACGAGCCCGGCCGGAGGGCCGAGCGTCTGCATCACAGACTCTTAGCAGGGTGAGGAAGAGTCACAGAAACAGCTGAAATGCCGAAGGATAGGGCTTACATGTGGATGATGTCTGGTTAAAGACGTTATAATATCTTTCCTCTTTGCTGTTACTCAACATTCAGCTCCTGAACGTGGAGCTGGATGCTGATGAGTGTGGCTTTCAATCAACCCAACGAAAACAGAGCGGGAGATAGTTGTTTACATGATCCTTGTTTATATTAATTTTTTTTTTTGCAGCAGGAATCAGAAATATACATATGACGACATCATCACCACACATGATGAGGAAAAAATGGGCAGTGGTGCCAGAGGATTGCCCCAAAATGGCCGTGGGGAACGCTGTTTACATGATCCCGTTCAAATCCATCTAAACTAATGAAAACTATGAAAGCTAACCCCTTCTTTCTGCAACAGGAAGCTTGAACTTTAATCTTCCGCCTGATCGTGTTGAAAGTGCGTAATGATGTCATCATGTCACGTGATGTAAGCAGGAGAAATGGGCAGTGGTGCCGGAGGATTGCCCCAAAATGGCGGTGAGGAACACTGTTTACGTGATCTTGTTCAAACTGATCTAATATAAAAACTATGATAGCTTGAATATTCATTCTTTTGACAACAGGAAGCTTAGACTTTCATGTTGTAAGTACATGATGATGTCATAACATCTTGTGACATACGTTGTAAGATGTGATGAAAGTGCACGGAGGTGCCAGTGAGTGTGGGGAGGGGAGGAAGGGAAGCAGGTTGAAAGCTCTCAGAGAGAGACAAAGCAAAGTTGTAGTTGTAGTTTTCTAACATGTTTTGTAAAGAATACTGAGCATAATTTCAATAACTGATGTACATTCGCTTCTAGCTTTGGTTGTACACATTTCAGGGATATGAAGCACTTGACGATACTCCAAGAAATGACATCACAATGATAATAAATACCAAAGTAGGCTCTGCTGGATCGTTCCTACCACAGGGTTTAAAGGGTTTACTGACGACACACAGCCTCATAATCCTGAACACCTGATAAAATAATGAACGCGTGATAATCCTCCCCTCAGGGTGCGAAAATGACCCCATGTTAGAGGTAACTCCTCACAAGACCGAACACATCCCTGGATTTCATTCTTGTTTTTCAGCGAGGAATCCAAAAGTATCCTCGCGCTGCACGTCTCCAACAAGTCATACCCGACAACGGCTTCACATTCATCATCGCTAACGTGAAGAATGTGTTGCGGCTTCCAACGTTTCACACCTGCCGGGCTTTTTAAAGACATAATGAAGACTAATTGTCAGAGGACAATGCTGCTGCTGCTGCTGCTGCTGCTGAAGGACGAATACAGAAAAAAAGACTCTTACCACCAACACAAGAATCATGGGACCCTGGTAGATGTAGTCTGTGTAGACGCCGGCTCGCTTCCCAAACCAGCACCTGAAATGTCAACAGAGGCAATCAGCCATGTTCAGCTCTGACAGGCCGACGTATTTATGCCGTCAGTCATCGTTCCCCGAGAAGAATTCCCCTCCGAGTTCCCTACGTGTTGGAACTAATTTTCTAATTTGTGCTGATGACTGTAAACACATTTTCCAGTCTGTAATTGTACTAGAATATAATTTATAGGGCGTAATTCAGTTCACAGTTGAGTCCTGCGCATCTTTTTTTTTTTTCCTCTGCCAGTGTAACGAGACTAATGCAAATAAATAAAACGGATCTCGTCGCAATAATTAGCAAGAAATTAGGCGTCTCAGTCTTGAAACGAGAAGAAGAATGAGGCAAGTTGCTGCACTGGAAGGGAAGGAAAAACTGAAGGTTGGTTTTAAAACGCTTGAAATATGAAATCCTGAAATAAAGTCCAGTCACAATGTAAATGATGTTTCCAGGAAGTTAAAAACTCTGAAGCGCCATTAAAAATACTTTTTTTTTTTTGCTGCTGTTGGGCCTGACAGTGAATAGTTGAGCCTTGTAGTAAATTTGAAACAAACACTTGAGGAACAACCTTGACGCAGACTGAACAAAAAAACAAAAAAAAAAAACCCACACAGCATCTGAATGTCAATTAAAAACTTTGAATCGTGATGAATGAAGCTCTGAAGTGTCCAGAGCAGCTCTTATCACTTCAGTGTCATCTCTTTGTGGGATTTATTCACATAAAACAGCTAAAAAAACAAAACAAAACTGAATCTCACCAACCTTGTCCTTTGAGGACTTGAATCAGAGACTTGATCAGAGTGCAAAAAATGTTTTTTTTTCACCTTTCCTAACAGCTCCCTCAACACTCGCATCAATCAGGCACCCAGCACTCCCAATCAGAGCGCAGCTGGCCACGGGGTTCACGTGTAATTAACGATATTGTACGATGCAAATGTGATTAAAGCAGGTTATTAATAGACATCCATCTCTTTAGAGCCAAACAGCGCTTGACTTTGCTCCTTGTGCTTTCATCACACCGACTGTTAGTTGAGTGTCTCAGTAGGATCTTAACATCACAAAAGCATTTTTACTTCTCGTTGTCGTAGTACAGCTTCCCGATGGCCCACGCCACGATGATGGGGAACGGTATACCTGAGGAGGGGAAAAAAAAAAAAAAAGACAGTGACAAAGTGATTCTTCTCTCATCTCTCTCCGCCATTCAGATCACAAATTATCCCTCCAGGGATCGCTGCAATATGAAATCCTTGTCCTTTCTTTTTTTTTTTCTTTCCAGCGTTGCACCGGCGCCTGCCAAACGCTGTCAGGAGCAATTGTTGCTGGTGCGCCGTGATCCGCAGATGCGCGCCAGGACTTGTCACCATCTGAATCTTTCTTTGTGAATGAATGAAAAGCTGGAGTCCGGTTTGACGGTGATGCGGAGTGAGCGTCTGGCTGGCTGACTTGAAGGGGCTATAATAAGGCCGACAAACAGCCATTACTTACATCTAAATGACACTAAGAGGAGCCATGAAGACGACGCTGCCAGCTGCCGCGTCACACGTGCAAGTCTCACGTCTCGGGAAAGTTTCCACATCATTAGCGATACTCTGTCATCAGCGGAATGCTAAAAACCTCGGGAAAATGAAAAAAAAAAATCTCGGCTCACGGCTCCGGATTACTCGAAAAATGTAATTTGTCTTCTTGTTTTTCACGTCTCGTCCGCACCGCCCTGCCTTAATATAATATCTCTGCTTCTTGAAGACCGAGTCAAAGCTAAGCGGAGCAAATAAAATCTGATCTTATTTTTTTTTTTTTTTTTCACGGCCCTTCTTCTGAAATGTGCTGCCATCTCCTCTTCATGCGGAGGCTTCACGCTGCCCTGGGGGGGAAATGTAATCCAGCTGGCACAATACACCTAATCTCAGCAGCACATAGTTTAGTTTGACAGTGTGAAACGGGGTGTTAGTGAACTCCACACCAATACATTTCCCAGCTGCCACACGAAATCCCGCTTTCTCCATCAAGTCAACGGCTCCCCCTTTGTCGACTGAATCTGAATCTGACCTCCGGGTTTTGTTCTGCCGAGATGAAATGCACCCACAGTGACTGCGGTTAAACGAATCGCTGAACAGTTTACGGAAATACAATTACTTGCTTTTCTAATCTCTATAGACAGATATCTGCACATGAATGTGGAAACTGGAAGCAAAGAGCCAGATTTAGATATCAGAAGCGTTCTGGTTTGGTTTTCTGCTTCGGTCACTTTTGAAGCGGACTTCGGTTCCTAGCAGGTGGACGGTCTGCGTGGAGAGTTGATATTTGGGCTCTGAACACCGACCGAGGCACAGAGTGTATCCGTTACCTGGAAGTTATTCGGTGCTGCTCTCACAAGCTTAATCTTCATTAGATGGTAGCTGACGGGCTCCCAGACTGCCTGATTTATATTTACTCAAATGTCCGTGCAATATCTATTCAGCTAGAGTCCGAAGGTGATTAGCTTAGCTTAGCATAAAGACAAAACAACAAAAGAAACAGCTAACCCGGCACCATGTAAGACCACTTTTTGTCCCTTTTACTTTTGTGTTTGCAGACACATGAAACAAGCAGGATATATGAAATTGTAAATTCTTGAGCTTTAAGGGTGAAATTCACTTGTTTTTGTCAAGAGTTAGAGGAAAATATGGATACCGACAAAGCTACAGGTGGAAGATGAACAGCTTAGCTGAGCATCGCTATTACTTTATACTTTTTTATTAACAAACAAGGTATAGCACTTGTTAATTATTAAGCTTTAGAGGGTTCGGTTGATATTTCCAGGGTAGCTGTTTTCTCTTGGTTATACTCTTTATGCTACGCTAAGCCAGCGGTCAAGTCAGTTTCTCCGATGGTTAGTAAAATTAGAAGTTGTAATTGAATTTACACGTCTTTATGCTAAGCTAAGCTAACCACTTCCTGGCTCGCTTTAAATGTATACAACATATATAATAGTTTTCTTCTCATTTAATTCACAGAAAGATGAGTCATTTTTTTCCGTCCAGCTTTACAGGTTTGTTTGTTTTTCTCTTTACTCACACCAGCCGATGCAGATGAACATCCACTTGCGCAGCTTGTCGGTGGAGTAGGTGAGGACGATGGCGGTGTGGAGGTAGCAGCCCTCGCCGAACATCCAGAAGAAGTTGGTGGAGTGGAAATAGTTGAAGGAGGCAGTGACGAGACGACACCAAACCTACGAAACAAATCCTCCCGTTTAACATTTTATAGTTTCTCGGACGTCCAGTTAATCATCTCACTGTCGAGTATCTTTATGCTACAAGTTCTGCAGGTCGTTATCGTGTAATCAGGGAGATTTATAGCTTTACATTTAAATGCAAGGAACTTAAACGCAACACACACACACACACACACACCGGTAATAACATATGACGAGGGCTCACACAATTGTGGTGATTCTGTGGCCTTCAGAGTTGTCAGATCTGAACCAACTGAACATCTATGTGAGAATTTGGAGCGACGTGTCAGATTGTGCTCTTTTTTTTCCTTTCAAAAGATTTGACACATTTGCAGAACGGGTGACAAGCCGTATTCAAAGTCTTCTGGAGGCTCATGGCTATACAACACCTTGAAAATCACATTACTGCACTTTTTTTTTGTGTGTGTGCTTTAATTTGACGCCTATTATTCACCGTTCGTGACGTGGCAGAAGTCGTGACTTCTCAGCTGCTGCACCGTCCTTGAAAACGCCAACGAGGAAGAATCTCGCAAACTTTTTTAGCAGAGAGAAAGCACTTGAAATGTGTCGCCTGTCGTGCTTCAGCAATCGAATACATTACAGCTGATTAATGATTTTCTTTCAGTGCAGGATGATCATTTTTATTCAGCTAACACATGTAGAACAGGACATTAGAAACCGTTTACAGGATAAATGGCTGGAACGTCAAGTTGTTTAATTTCCGCTTGGGGATGAGCAGAAGTTTTTATATCTATTATTTTTTGCAATATTTATTAACAGACCAGCCTCAGAATTGAGCTTCAGATCAAAAGAGAACTATTTACAGAGCAATTCTTCATAAACTCTAAGAAATAACCGTCAGTCAGCGAGGATTTTCCTTCATCGCGAAGACGGATATCGACGCATTTTACTCCAGACAGCCCTCATCAGAAAAATGACCATGTAGGTTGACTGTGAAAGCAGCTTAATACAGCCGAAATTTACGTTTCTTGCAAAGCAGCGACCTCTAGTGGCTGTATCACTTATTACAGCAGCAAAGGAGGACGTCAGGCAAAGAGGTATAAAGAGCGCTGAGGAGGAGGACGGAGGTGGATAGTTGGGCCAAACTGTGTTCGCGTCTGGTGTGAAAGAAAACGTCAACGTAGAGTTATTTTAACTGACTGATGATATTAAGTTACGTTACGTATGTTGTGTAACTCAAGTTGTGTGTGTGTGTCATGTAAACATCAATGTTTTCCTAAACCTAACCAAGTAGTTTTCTTGTGTAAACCCAACTGATCATACGATGAAGGTCCAGTTTGCCTGTTGTTCATGGAAACGTGTCAGATATTGTTTTGGAGTCATCTGTAATAGTTGTCTAAGTTATGAAAATGTTTTATTTTATTCAGGTTTTTACTTGAAAATGACACTATTTGTCCCGGATACACTCTCAGCCCGAGTTGGATACATTCACTGCTGCTGTCGATCTTTTCGTGGGACTTGTTGACCATTAAATTCTCAGTGCATGTTATCAAAGATCAATAGGTGACACGTACCACGTTGCTTTCGTGCACCTCGGGGCTCATGGTCAGCTGGACGATGAACCAGGTGGCGTTCCTCAGGATGAAGGCGGTGATGAGGTTCCAGTGGATGATGTTCCTCAGGCAGCGGATGCTCCTGCGAGACGGACCAAGAAAAAATAAATAAAAGGAGAATAAAAGACTCAGTGGCGGGGAGAAGAAAATGACTTCAGACGGAGAAGAAAGAAGAGCGATGACAGAAGAACGTTTCATGTGGAAGCAAACATGTGAGCAAACTGGTGGAAGTGATCCGCATTAAATCTGCGCTCTCGTGTATTTTAAACAAAGACGTTAAAGTCACTGTGTTTAGCGTTTTTCTTTTTTTTTTTTTCCCTCCCTCAGCTGTGAGATCAGCCTTTAATTAAGCTCAGAACAACACAAGATGACGAATATGAATAATGAAGCGATTTAGCCTCAAAGAAACTTTCCCCATCAGTCCCCGGCGCCCCTCACCTCTGATATAATATGAAGTAACATTTCATTCCCACTGTTTGTGCTCCCCGTTTGTGTCATGTCCTCAGCGTCTGATGTTTTTTTTTTTTTTTTTAATGCTGTAAATAAATCGACCTTAGGATACAATTAAAATGTGCTTAACTGCCTCAGAGCGAGCGGCCGAAAATAGAAGCACACGAGTCTACGGACAGAACAAACCAAGCTCGGTCGCTGTAGTGACAGCTTCATTTGTTGTCACCAGCTGACGGCATTATCAGCCGGCAGAGGCTGCTTCCTCCTCTGCCAGCCATGAATGGCATGATTTATTTTTCAGCAGCATGAATTCTTAATAGGTGTCACTTGCACTGGCTTTGTGCTGACGGAGCAGACGAGCACGAGCAAGAATTTTCCAGCGATGTTGTATTATTCCATTTTAAAAATGTTACAAATGTTTTTGTATAAGCCGTGCATCTCTTAAAGAAAATAACGGCCTCATTAACACAAAACAAGCTGCACAGAGACGCTGCAAACAAAGGCTGTGGTTCTGAATAATTACAATATTACACAGAAGTGAAAAACATCCTCCAGGGTACAAAAAAAAAACAAAAAAAACAAGTAAACTTATAATTCATAAAGCGTGTTGTCCCACAAACCAGCAGCTAGGTCTCCCTCTCTGTGCTGCACTGTTAGTGGAGTTTCCATTAGTGTCACAAAGGCAGCGGCTACTGAGCCAGAAGCACCGAGAGGGAGTCGTATTCATTACTCCTCGTGACCTCGCTTCCATCCTGCCACCGGGGTCGGCCCGGCCCGGCCCGGCCCGGCCCGATGTGTATTAATCAAGAGGAGAGGGACGAACACTCCCGCAGACACGTCTTTGTTACGGCTCAGAAATGAATGGAAATGTAAAAGTAGCAGGACAGAGTGAAGAGACTCGTTTCAGTAAAACTACAAAAGCTTCAAAGTAAAGTGCTGATTTGTAGAATGACCCGTTTCAGAATAACACATATAATACTGAAGTTAAATTAATGTGTTCATCGTTTTATTACTGCAGCTGATGAAGCTTTTAGGTCATTTCAATTATTTTACTTATGGATGCTTAACTTATAATAACACATCATCATTTGCTACTTTATTCATATTTTGTATTAGTCATCTAAATCTGCAAAGGAAGTAAATAAACGTAGTGGAGTTAAAATGTTTATAGTTCTGTATTAGTGTGACTATACTAATAACATAAGTCACAACATTACACTTTATTATTCCTTCCTAAGGGAACAACGTATATTAATAACAATACGTTTTATTTGACTTATTTATTATTACTGTCTTATCTAATCTCATCTAATGAATAAATAAAAACAAAACAACTAATTAAAGTAATTAGGGGTTAATCAATGCAACTTTATACAAGATATACATACGACTTTGTCAGATTTTACAGTGTTTGGCCTTTACATATAGTTTATACTGTATATGTATTTATATTTGCAGTTTATCAAATATACACACACCTAACAGCAATAACACTGTAACATGTAATAGTGGTATAATATCAAAATAAAAGAGAAAACTATGATATAGCTAAAAATATGATATAAAAACACGATTATTCATTTTTATTGCTTATACTTATGTACCATTGTGCAGTATATAGTTCAGATATCATGGTTGGTTGGATATATCTAGAGGATTTCTTTAATGTGTTGCCACAAAAATAACCTTGACACGAATCAATAATTATGATTGGAGATAATGATGATGTGTGAAGAAAATGATGCACAAAAAAAACAAAATAACTGCTCCAAGAACTGTGCTGCAGGTGGAACGATAATGTTAAAACACCAGAACGGTCGCAGGATGTTTCATTTTATTAAGTGTTTCGACACATCGCCGGCATTTTCCACAGCACACTTCACTTTTTTTGAGCGTCTGTCCCCGTTTTACCTGAATTCATTACATAAAATGGGACACGAAATTAAGCTAAAATGGGACATTTTGTCGAAGTGAAACCAGCATGTTTTCTAGGCTACCAGATGTCCCCAGAAATCACTCTGCATGCTGTGCTATTGTGTGCCAGATATTTTTAGTATTTTATTAGCACCTATCTACTCCTGAGGGAGCCATATAGGTCATGGTGACGTCAGAGATAATGCAAGTTATGGGTGCGTTTGGTCCGCAAAGACACTGATGTCAGCCCAGGATCTCAATCAGACATCAGGGGAGGCATGAAATAGGCGTATACGGCTCTTAATCATCTTCCTCGGCTTGCTGCTTCTCACCCTTCAGTCTCCTCCATCACCTTCTCTGGCCCCTCGCTCTTCATCATCCTGTAATGACGAACACAGTTGAGCCATATTCCACACATCATTTCATTCTTCAACACCCCAGACGAGTGGAAAGAAGAAGCCGTCTTATCACGTGCTGACAGAAGCTACAGATTCCTAGTCTCTCTTCAAGATTCCAGACTTCGGCGACTCTTTCCAGAGGACGGGGATCAGACGCCCCCCCGCCCCCTCCCCACGCTGATGATATACATCCTCAACACCCAGCTGAGTTCTCACAATAAGGCCAGAGGGTCTTCAGCTACAGGCTGCAGGGTGACGGGAAATGTCTTCGGCACGCTGTCAAGCTGCCGCCGCGTCTTCTTGTCCTCCCGCTTGAGACAAGATCGTCCTGGACTTCCTGCACGTCGAGCATGGCGATACCTTCCTGCAAGCCTCCGAGACATCCTCAATTTAATCATGTCCGTGTGTGTGTCTGTCTAACATCATCAACTCTGTCATCTTTCCACTTCCACATTTACTATAATATAACTACAAAGTCCCCATTAAATAATCAGCGGCAAGAAGATATTCTGTAGGTATGTTATGTTTGTAACTTCCTGGAAAAACGTTCAAAATGTTGATGACTCATCCTGCACTATCAGGACATTTACTAATTATAAATTTAATAAATGCTTTTTTTACAAGTAACATGTTACAGCGATCAATCAGCTGTTTCATGGGAACTTTAATCCATTTTTTTCAAGATGTTCAAACTATTGGTCTGCTTAAAATAAATGCATTCTCCAAATGAACGCCCTTATTTTTAAACGTATCGCTCCCGGGAAGCTCACATGTCACATAATCCATTCCTGCGTTCCCAGACGTGCTGTTTGGAGAAGCGGCTGCATTGTGTGCAAAGTGAATTGATCTTCTTATTGACCCCCCCCCCCCCCCGTTTTTTTTTTCCTGCAATAAAATACTTTACGAGACGTCAACAAGATGCAGAGAATAGTCCACAGTTGCAAACACAAGGAGAGGCTGATACTCTGATGCTTGATGAATAAATCCAGCAGGGCGGGATAGCGATGGAGGATACTTACTGGACATTAAATGATCAATAACAGCAGAGAAAATAATGTTCTCACTCTCTTCAGCACTGATTCACAGCAAGACTGAAGCTGAAAATCATGAGAATTATTAGAGCAGATTGGATTTTAGGGGAACAATTTACACAACTGTAGTTGCGAATGATCAATT
Organism: Acanthopagrus latus; assembly: GCF_904848185.1. Taxonomy (NCBI): domain Eukaryota; kingdom Metazoa; phylum Chordata; class Actinopteri; order Spariformes; family Sparidae; genus Acanthopagrus; species Acanthopagrus latus. Next base: position 18,908,639 of record NC_051058.1, on the reverse strand, counting down.
AAACTAGCTTGAATCTGTTGTTTTGGTCCAAGGTAGCATCTGGGCTAACAGTTCATGTTAGCAAATCCCAAACAACTTATCTTTTCTATCAGCTCAAATGTTGATTAATATTGATTGATTAGTCAGCAAATGAAAAGAAATAGATAGACGGAAAATCCATCAGACCATATTTCAAGGTAAAACAATTAGCTATCGTTAGACACCAGCTAACGTTAGCTTCCATGTGCTCCCTGGCTAATAAGGTTAACATTTGATAGTGTATCACCATAAACATCTTGGAGACATTTTCTTTAAACTTTCTAATCGTGTCGGTATCACGGACTAGATTTAATCAAGCTTACGACGCATGTTGCTAATGCTAACGTAACGTATGTAGCGGGCATGCCTCTCGTCACCGCCGCACTTTACACACACCGGCAACAAGATGATACAACACCTGGAGTTTGAACCACTTTACTGCTGAACTATTTCACGAGACAGAAACAAGTATTACTTACTGACGACACTGAGTTGTTGTCCAGGTGACACGGACGCTCCTCAAACAAACTTCTGTAACTTTCCCCTGCATGTTCTGAGATGATTTTGTCTTTGCTCTGAACCGTCCTCTGTAAAACTCGTGTGTGGGGATATAGATGGTGCAGCGATACGACGGGTCAGAGGTGTGTTTGTCGGCAGGAACCCTGTTAACACCTCCAACAGAGGGCGATTCCGGTTTAATTTATTAACGCTGTCCTCTTCCTGATCTGACAACACAGGTGAGGCAGGTGAGGGTAAAGGCTAACCGTCGTCTGCGGCTACAACATTTCAGTGCCTGCCCTCGTGCTTCCTGAATCACGGCCATCTGAAGTATTTAATCAAACTACTCTCAAGGTTAAAGCCTGACTGCAGAGGAAAAGGAGTTACTCTGAGCTTCCAGTGTGAAGAGGGAAGACGAGGGAAAATGTCTTTTTATCTTCATGGATTTTCTGCGTCTTGTGACTCAGATGGATCTCTGGAGAAAAATAAAGCTCTGGAATATTCCAATTAATTTGATGCTGATTTGCCAATTAAAATCAAAGTCAGTATTTTAAAATCTCTTGGCAATAAATTCAAGATATTTTGAATTAAACAGGTCTGTTTTTTTTTTTTTTTTCTGTTTGGGGGACATGATTGACAGAAAATCTGTGTAAACAACATTTTTTTTTAAAACCCGTTAGCTCACGTTAGCATTCAACCACTTCCCAGCTAACATTACCTTGAAGTGGTCCAACTGTCAGTCACCAGGCACCGAATGTGATTGATCACCGAGTGGAAAGATACTGACAATCCTGAAGGACATTGGGTCATATCTCTGGGTACAACAGCATATTAGATAATATATTTTATTGTATGTTAGCTTCTGCTAGACTGCAGCTAACGTTAGCATTCAACCACCTCCAGGTAAACGTTATTTCTAAAAAATCAGTGCACATTTTGGACAGATATTTAAACCCAGATGTACAACAGACTAATTTAATCAAACTGTTAATGTTAGCTTGGATGTCATTGAATGCTAACATTAGCTAATGAGCTGTCAGAACTGTTGCCTTGATTGATCATCAAGCGAAACAGCTGTGAAAATCCTGAAGGACACTGTGGGTTTATTTCTGTGTCAGATCTCGTTAGCTTCCGCTAGACTTCAGCTAACGTTAGCATTCAACCACTTCCAAGCTAACGTTATTGTTTGATACACATTCCAAGATACAATAGGAGAAATTAAAACTAATTCTAATTCTTTCACTGTTGTCTTTTCAGTTTCTGATCAATCAGGAAGAGAAATGCCAACAATCTGTCACATTCCCACACTCTGTTGATGAATACGGTCAACTGACAGATTTATTTTTCTTCTTAGAAGCCTCGTGTTGACTTTGAAACTTATTTTTGGAGCTAGTGATTTTTTTTTTTTTTCCCCCCCTGTATGTCACATTAACAGGAGCTTAGGATGTGCCAGCTGCCATTTCTGTGATTTCAGGATGAACTTTTCAGCGCTCGTCTCTTCAGCCCTGATCCCTTTGTGTCAACATCACTCTCCATCACTCTGGCGGCGGCAACCTTCCCTTAAATGGTCCTCAGTCTCATTAAAAAGAGAAGAAGGTGAGTGATAAACGCCAAAGTCCTCCACCGGTCCCGATGCCATTTTTTAGCCCGGCTGAAACCGGTCCTCCCCCTCTCCGCCTTTCCCGTCCGAGCCACTCTGGCCCACAAAAACAAGGCTTGTCCATAAACGCCGTCCTGTAAAACGTCTATTTATTACGTCTCTCCGTGTCCTTTCACGCTTTTCTCACCCCGGTGGTCTCCCGGGGATCGATAGCAGTCTCGGCGCTGAGGGTGTTAAGACCTTTTTTCGGATCGTCGGAGAAAAAAAAAAAAAAAAAAAACCCACCTCCACCGGTCGTCCCAGCCGACCACACGACTGCTGGTGGAGATGGATATATTATTCCCATTTGTGGGGGGAAATGTGCCCTAGTTTTTTTTTTTTTTTTTTTTTTTTTGCGGGTGTCTAAACCCCTTTACATCTGCGGGATTGAGATAGGGAATGTTTCATCCCATGACCAAACGGTTTTTGAGTAAGAACGAGAGGCGCTTTGAACGAGGGATCTTAGGAATACTGACGTTCCCGTCACATCATGGATGTCTGCGGGATTATCAGCGGACTGGTGGCAGCGAGACCGACACTTACCTCAAGCACAAGAAGAGGAAGAAGGCGATGAGCAGCGCCACCATGGAGATGCAGTGACCCAGGAAGTTTATGATCACAGCTATCTGGTAGTGCATCTTGCCTTTCTTCTGCAGGGAGATAAAAAAAAACACACACACACACACACACAGGATGAGTCCTCTGGGTGTTTCTGCTGCACAGAAAACAACATTTAATAAAGACTGAAAATCCTCTTTTAATGTTTTTCATCTTTATGTTTCCTGCTGTGCTTCTTTTCTCAAACGGAGACGAGTTCAGAGGCTTCTGAGTGGACGAGGTTTTAAAGAGGCAAATAATAAACTGTGTACATTATTAATAGTTCCAGTGTTTATTCTGTTTGATAAATGACTGTCGAACAAACAACAGGAAACATTCTTACACGACCTGATATCAGAAACCAGCAGCTGTTTGTAACGACACACTCGCCGACCACTGCTTCTCACCTCTTTGTGCTCATTTTGTGGTCGTTCGTTATTGTTTTGCATCTTAATGTGGTTATTTTGTGTCACTGCAGTCATTTGTTTGTGTTTGTGGATGTGTTTCTGTCTCTCTGTAGTCAGTTTGTGTGTCACGGTAGTCGTTTTTTTTGTCTCATTGGTTATTTTCCATCTCTTTGTAGTCGTTTTTGTTTGCTTGTGGTTATTTTTTTTGACTCCTAGTTGTGGTTATTTATGTCTTTGTGGGTGCTTTAATCTCTCTGCAGCTTTTTATGTCTGTTTATGGTTGGTTTCCATTTATTTCTGGTCATTTTTAATCATTTTACTAATTTTGTGGTCAGTTTGTGGTTGTTTTCTATTTCTTTGCAGTCCTTCAGTCCATTTGGGATGTTTTTTCATCTCTTTGTGTTCATTTTTGTCATATTTTATTGTTTGTGCTCATTTTTTGTCTCGTCACTTTTCCATTTCATTCTGGTCGTTCGGTTCACCCTCCATTTCTTACTGTTGTTGTTTCGTGTCTGTGGTTGTGTTTTGTCTGACTGTCGTGTATGTTTTTGTCTCTTTGCGGTTGTTTTTTTGTCCGTAGTCATTCTTCCTCTGTTTGTAACGGTTTTGTGAGCATACCTGGTTGTTTTTTGTGTCTCAGTGCAGGTTTTCTGTCTGTTCACGGATATTTTTTTGCCCCTTTTTTGTGTTCTTAGACATTCACTGGCTGTTTGTAATGTTTCTTTGTCACTTAGTGCTTGTTCGTGTGTTCGTGGTCATTTTTTAAAAATGTTTGTAGTCATTTCCTGTCTCTTAATGTAAATTTTCCATCCCATTGTCGTCATTTTTCGTCTGTTTTGTGTCTGTGTGTGTTTTTTCTATTTCTTCTTTCTTCTTTCTTGTCTCTTTTGTCTATTTGTAATAACTCTTTTTGTCTGCTGGGTGTTGCTGTGTCTGTTTGGGGTAATTTTCGTCATTTTGTGAATCTTTTTTGGTATGTTTTTGATAATTCTTTGTCTCTCTGCAGTCTTTTTCCATCTCTTAATGGATCTTTTGTGCCATTGATATCATTTTACGTGACTTTATGGACACTTTCTGTCCCTCAGTGGGTGTTTTCTGTCTCTGTGTCCGTCATTTTTGTGTCCCTGCTGTCGTTTTCGCATTTTATTGTGGTCATTTGCCTCGTTTTATATTGTCTTGTTGACTTTTCTATAAGAAATGTCAACCGTCCCTCCACACAGGAGCCTGTTCAGGATTGCATCCATGATAATAATAATCAAACTGTCACCGCTCCGACCTCCCTCCTGGTATTAAACATGAATATCGGGAACGTGCACACACTCACATGACAATATCCGCACGAGGTATTCTGTTACTCCTGCCGTAGCCAAGTATTTTACGCAGAACCTGGACACATCTTTCTCTGAATCTCTTCCTAAGACCACTGTCTGTGACTCAGATATCCATTGTGATCGGATTCCCCCCACACAACCAACAGTAATCTGCGCTGTAAGTGGATTTATGTAACCTACTGGTGTCTACGCCGAGATTAAACGTGGGCATGTTTAATCCCCGCGCCACCCGCCCCGAAACACGTAATCTTCCCCATTCACTTTATTTTGGTGCGGCGGCTCGAACCTTTAACTCTTTCTAAGTCTCCAGTGGACGAACGACGTGACACCGTATCTGAAAGTATCTGATGCCGCCGACTCGCTCCTCTCTGACTCATGAATGTAAAGCACCTCGCGTCTGTGTGACGCTTCTGTAAATATCCAGAGCGAAAGATATTCATGGGACTGAAAAACGTCCTCCAACCTAAACAAGAAATTGATTATGTGTCATTTTCCTTCCAAGGGACTCGGCTGATGCTTACAGAATGTGACAAGAGCTTTTTCTGACTTTTATTTTTTATCGTTATTGATTTTTAAATTTTTTTTTTACATGAAACGTTGCATCAGTCAAGACTCCCTCGAAACATCTCCTCTCCTTCCACCCACTAGCTGGAGCATCGATGTAGATAAACACTATTAAAAAACACAGTTAATAAGACAAATAGACACCAAAACACATTAAAAAGAGTTGACAAAATAATAAGAATAATGATTAAAGAGAGACAGATATTTGTTGGACTATAAAAAAAAGTCCTTTCCATGAAAAACACAATATGATGATTATAGAACTCGTCATGTGAGCGTCCTCTGCCCCGACATCTGTAACATTAACCTGTTTTTATTTATTTGCTGCATCTTTACTGATTTTGAACACGATGAATTCTTCTTCATGACGTCAGACTCGTTACTACAACAATTTATAGACCACAGATTAGAAGATCGGTGACCATTTCCACAAGTCGTGGGACAAATGAGGGATCTAGTGTCGGATCTAAGAGCCAGTGATCGAGCTCCTCACAGTATTTCAATGTGTTTCCTCAACCTGAGGTGTGTTGAGCGCTCCGTACTCCCACTGCCAACCTGAGCTCTGATCGTACAGTTCGACAGGATGAGGAGCAAACGAGCTGATACTGTAATCCATCTTGTCCGAGCTGAAGCTGATATCTCTCACATGAAGCCTGTCAGTGGTCTGATGTTGTGCTCATAAATCCAGAGACAACACGCTGGCAGTCAGATCCAGGATGCAGCCGGGAACAGAAGAGGTGGATCTGAAGTGTCGTCTCCTCTGAAGGCCGCTGCTGTGATAACCTCCTCCAGGCGGCATCACGCCTCCCCCCCCGATCGCTCTCCAAGAATCCTGCCTTTTGTGCGTCTTGACATCGACACAATGTGCAGATGTACTAATGGAGATGATGATGCGAGCTTTCAGACAGTGTTGCTCCTTCACGTTTTTTTTCTTTTTTCCCTATCACACATAAAAAAGTGACGACTTGAGAGACGAGTTCAGATCTTTTACACGTCTCTCAGCTTCTCGACGATCACTTCTTAAAGATCACACATGTTGTGTGATTGTCAGGAGGTTTGAGGAGAAATGATCACATTAATGATTATGAGTCTTTATAGTATTGTATTAAACAGACTGGAGGTGGTTTAAGCTGCCAAAAATGAATCCAACCTCAAGTATTAACTATTTCCCCCCTGCTGCTGGACCCTGGGAAGACAAACTTGTTTTTACAAGCAGTTTTTAGGCATTATAGATTAAATTGATTAAATTATTTCATCTCTATTGAAGTTAAACTGGAAGCTAAACTGGAAGTCTGTAGTACGCTCGCTCTTTGGGCCGCACAGCACCGCAGATCTGGGTGTGTTTATATTCATAAATCGATCTTTTTCTGGCTTCATGCGCCACTGAGCAGCTTTCAGAGGAATTAACGGGACTCTGCCTCTAAAGCTGAATCCAGAATTAATTGTTGTGAATTGTGAATCATGACTTCCCCTCAGTTTAGCCCGTCACTGACTTAAAGAGGGACACAAATGATTTAATTGTGCTGCTTTTCTAGACTCTCCAAATGTTATTGGACCAAATGGATCAGATTCTGGTAGAGAGACATTTCACACCATTTTACAGCCGCTTCCTTTAAAACGTGAGCTGGTTTCCTGTGTGTCATGTGATGTCATTACATGGTTTCACAACTATTTAAAAGTGGCTTCAAAGCCTGGCGCTCCTCCTGAGGGTTTGGGTAGCACCGAGACCCGAGGCTAAACCCAAAACCACGACTAACACCGTGGTTAATTATTCTTTGAGCGTCTCAGCTCCCCTGGAATTACTCGTCTCGCTGTCATAATTTGAGCCGTTCAGTCCGATAACACTTGGAAAGTTGCGTGATTCAATCGTTTCATCTCTAGTGCAGTTGGCCGGGCGCCAAACCAAACGTTTCAGGTGTTTCCTCGTGTGGACGCTCTGTGGGCTCATTCTCACAGAAAGCAAGTCGAGCTGGTTCGACCAACGAGCAGTGGACGGGGCTCTGACTGCCTCGGCGGTTGTATCCAGACTTAATTTCTCCCTTTTGAGGGTCAATTAAAGTCTCAAGAACTTAATTTGGACCACACAGCGCTGAATCATAAACCACTCTCTGTACCAAACGCAGAACAGACCTTCAGCACTGGAAGAAGAAAAGATCAGACTCATATTAGACCACATTAACTTATTTTCTGCTTCTGTTCTGGCTGGATCCGACCCCCCCCCGCCCCGGGCCGTAGTGTACCCATATGTGATGTGGACCCTGGTCCTTGGAGTGGAAACACAGTCCCTCCAAAGGTTCCTGGTCTCTGGGGAAAGTTCATGCGGCGTATGTAGAAAGGACAAAATCAAATACGACATTGCGCAATTGTTTTTAACCGATGCGAACGTTTTATGTCTTGTTGAAGTCCAAAGCGATACTACAGGCCGGTTCTGATCCGGCCTGGAGTCCTTTGCTGTGCGTCTTCCACCCCATTTCCTGCCACCCTCTCTAAGCTGTCCTGTCAAATAAAGGCTAAAAAAGAGCCGATAAAATAATCTTTAAAGGGAAGAGAAAGCGTTGTAAAGCTCATCCGCAGCTAATGTGAAGCATCAGCAGTCAAATCACGTGGGTATTTTCATCCTGGGAGTTTTATGTGTTGCTGGTGTTTTGTCTCAGTAAAAAAAAAAAGAAAAAAAAGAAACCTAAATGCTTCTAGCGGGACATTTCCCTCAGCTGCAGTAAAATACATTTTTCTACCAAACAAGGACCGTTCATTTTCCATTTTCCCCGCTGTCTTTCGCAGCAGCAGGATGAGGAGATTTCACTGTCGGCAGGAACGATTAGAACGACTAAAAGAGTGATCACAGATTGAATGATGACACTATCGGCGCTCACGAGAGCGTGTGTGCAGTGATATAGACCTGACAAGGAAAAAAAAAATAAAAAAATTGAGTCAGGCAGCGAACAGAGACGGACTCGAGCCGGACCCGGCTGACACATCAGCACGTAAATCAAACCAACAGAAGGTTTTAAGATGGAGAGCTGGGGAGCCGCAGAGGAGGAGGGGGAGGACGACGAGGGGATAATATGAGACCACCAGCCGCCTCGGTGTGTGTGTGTGTGTGTGTGTGTGTGTGTGTTTGTGTGTGGGCCCGGAGTCAGAACCCAAACCTGACTCACCTTCCTCCTGTAAGAAACAACAAAAGACACTCATCGTATATTTCAGAAAAATAACCGCGAGCAAGTCCCAAACGCAAAAAAGAGGATTTTTATTATTTTTTTTTCCCTCAAACAAACTTTCCCATAAGCCTTTGAGCCACGCGGTTTCTCTCCCCAGTGGGAGCTCAGAATATGTGGTTCAATACAGGCTGAACTTTAAAGAGGAGCCGCCACCCCCCTTCAATTTTCCCTCATGTCAATCACCTGGCCGCAGTCACCTGGTGATTTATTTCACGGCTACAAAAGAAAAGAAGAAGAAGAAGAAGAAGAAGAAGAAGAAGAAATCAAACCCACATTTTAAAAAGGTCAGACGCTCTATATCCATCTTCCGCTGGGATCGATCCCCCATCAGACGCTCTGAGTCTCGCGGAAAACACTAAATGAAGGGTCTCAGTCCGCAGCGCCGTCTTCCTCCAGCTCGCAGATCTATAACGTTCGGATGTGATGCAGCTGGAGACCGAACTGACACAGCAACATGCGTGTTAGACAGAATCCCTCTGACTGTGAGGCGACATTTTATATTTATCTTATTGTTAACGAATCCCACAGAAATCAGCGAGAATCGACCGTGCCGACGAGCGTCCCGCGTGTATCAAAAGCCGGATGAAACTATGAGAGGATCGATCATCCACGCTGGGCGACGTTCCTTCACTTTGAATCAGTCTTTCATTTTTCAGGATTTAAACAGTCTGCCGTTGAGCTCCTGGACGTCTGTGTGGCTGCGGGTGGAAAAACAATTAACCCAGTCTGAGTTTAGCAGTTTCGATGAGAATTCAGGTTTTGATGCGCATCACATCACGGAGATAACTCTTGAGGGGAAAAGCTCGACATTTTGTACAAAATGCCTATTGATTTTTATCACTGAGCGCTGGATGAGAAAATCAATACTGCTCTGATGTCTGCGCGTCGAGGAGTTTGAGTCGGGGAGGTTTCACATCGCTGTTTGTGTACAGATCCTCCGAATCAAACGCCTCAGTCACCGCATCTCCGTCGTCTTCATCACAGCTGCTGGACGATCGCCGCCTCAGCTCCCGCTTTGGTGAACGTACTCGCCGTCGTTCAGCTTCTCCACAGTAATGTGAACAGATGAACCAACCCGCCAATTTAAGACACCGGAGACGTGTTTGTCAAATGTCAAACGTCGTCCCAGCGCACGATCTAACAGGAACAAGTTTCTGGAAGCAGACGGTCTGCAGATTAAAAACACATTCGCACCATGTGTTTGTTCTGTATCACTGCCAAAATAAAGAAACAGAAACATCAAAAATGTCGTTTTTTTACTGCCACGCTGAGCGACACCGGGGTGAACGTGCTAATCTTCAACCCTAATCATACGACGTGCGTTGGCAGTTAAAGATATCTGTGTCTCAAGAAGCGTTCGATCATTGTTTGGCTGCCGTCGAGTTTAAAAGAGAGACAAAAGTAAAAGACATTAAAAACCTGTCGTGACATCCAACGCCTCCGTCTCCATCACCTCTAATATAAAGAACCTGCGTACAAACACTGATGCAGGTGTAAAACAGGTGTTACTTAACTAACTCGACCTCTAACAACGCTTCTGTGTTGACAAGACAGATTTGGTTAAAACAAACGGACCCTCAAACATCGACTAACATGAACTTAAATGTCCACACGTTTCTTAAAACCAAGATTCAAGCGTGCAGATGTTGCAGATGTTTAGAAACTCTGAATAATGATCACACACACACACGTCTATCAGTTTTTGTACCATCATGCAAAAGAGACAAAACTAACAGCTGCTGACTCGTATCTCTGCCCCGTTCACAGTGTTCTCTGAAGCTTAGCAGCCGACCGCCGTTTACAATCTGCTTCCTGTTTACTACTGCACGCTGATATTTGAGTTTTCCGCTGCATTGTGTGGGGTATTATCTCTAAAACACTAGTCTGAATGAAGATCTCTTCATTCTGAGCCTGTTTCCAAAATAAAAAGATACTCAGGCTGTTGTAAATGCTAACTACAGCTCCAGATGCGAATCAATCCACAGCTGAAAATAGTCCCCAGCAAACGCAATATTTCTACTCACTGTTCATCATCAAGGAGCTGAGACTCACATGTTGTTGGTCTTTCAAAAATATAGAATGAAGTAAATATTATCTTTGAAGGATTTCAGCAGAAATTCTCCCGAGAAAAGGAGCAAATGAAACATACAGACGTACTGAACCAGCGCAGGATTACGGTGTTTGTGGAAACTCAGCTGCTCAATATTCACTTTCAGCAGGCGGCCCAGTTCAACACAAACACGCTGCGTCGCCCACTTCCATTATCACATTTTAAATTTCACATACAATACTTCATGTCACAGCCTGATTTAGGTCAGACTGTTCCCGTCTGAGCGCTTTTGTCCGACCCTAATTTTAAATCAGCGGCCTGGTCGCCGTCACCAACGCAAACGTCCAGGTGGAGGCTGAGAGCAGAGACAACAACACAGGTGGATAAAAATCTGGAGCACAGCGGGACGTGAACGCTGCTGCTGCTTTAACCAAACCTGACCGGCTGTTTTTCTTTTTTTTTTTTTCTCTCTCTCTTCCTCTCTGCTTCCACAAGTCGCTCTCACCGCTCGGGGGGGGAGGGGGAGGTGGTGGGCAGCGCTGTTTGGAGAAATCACTGTTACGGTTTCCTTTTTGAGGAATTTACCGAATGAAAAGAGGGAATAGCTGCAGGTTTGATCTGCAGATTTCAAGCTCCCGCCTTCCAAAAAAAAAAAAAAACAGCCAAGCACCCACACACACACACACACACACACACACACACACACATGAAATCTTTGGCTGAGACGACGTTTAAGCCGCTTTTAATGCGAAGAACATTCATTGTGCTTCGCTCAAGTGACGCTCTCGAGGCATTTCACAGCACATTCGGCGTATTTTTAGCATTTGTCTGACTGTAGCGACCCGTCACGGCCGCGGGGCTCCGAACCAGACCTCGATCCATATTTACTATAAATAAGCCCGGAGTCACCTGCTGCCAACCTCGCCTTTTGTTGTTGGGTTTTTTTTTTTGTTTTTTTTTTCTGATTAATGTATGTTTCATGCTCAGAGGGCTCTATGTGGAAACGCCTTGTTAATCAGGACACACACACACACACACACACACACACATATGAAGGTCTTACCTCCTCATGAAGTATGGCCTTACACATGGAGTAGTTCCCCTTCAGCGCCCACGTCCCATTTGCGAGACACTTCCTGTAAACATTATCTGAGGAGGAGAAGAAAGAAGACAGAGGAGCTGCTGTTAGATGCTTCTTCTTCTTCTTCTTCTTCTTCATTTTTTACAGATCTTCTCATTTGTTCGGCCTTGTACCGCCGCAGATGTACAAGACGCGAGTTCCTGCACGATGCGTAGTGGCACCGTGACCTTTTTTCCTTTCTTTTGAGACTAATCGGGGGAGATATCATTAGAGGAAGTCTCACAAGCTGTGATTTTTCACACGTTTTTCCCGCTGTCAGGACAGTCTACCACCCCTCTCCCTCGCTTAAGCTTTGTTGTTACTCTGTACATTTCAGAGCTCACAGTTAACGCCGAGGCCCTCCCTTACTCACCATCCAAGGCAGAAACTCATCGAGCTCCGATTAAAGTGCATATTTATTTATAACATTTCAATCTGTAGCTCCTGCGTCGCATCAAAAGAAAGACTCAGGAGAGCGAAGCAGCATGAGGGTGTCAGATTTCCTATTAAAATAACAGTATTGTTGCTGCTGGATCATCTCAGAATAAAAAATAAAAAGTGGGGGTCGGTGTGAAGGTTCTGACAAGTGACGGGAAAAGTGATATTTTTCCCCCTGTCGGGCCCGGGCGTATAATCGCACACATTTCTCTCGCCCCGCGTCTCGAAATAATCTGGAACAAATTTCACATTTGTCATCTCGCATTTATTATTTCCCGAGATGAAAGAAAATGAAATAGTCAAATGGGACCCGGCGGAGTTGAAATACAGCAAATGAGGCAATTTAAAAGTTGAAAGGAGAGATGTCAGACATTTTTTTTATTTTTTATCGTTATTATTTGGCGCGGCCGCCTGCAGGGGGAGGGGGAACAGGTGAGGCCGATGGATCGTGAATAACACGTTCAAGACTAAAGCTCGAGGATCAGCTAATTTAATGACGAGCACAGGTGAAAATTACGTTGCTGGAACGACATTCAGGTTTTGTTTTTGTTTTTCTGTCGGCGTGGGACGATGGTGACAATCAGCAGTGAGAGCACGTTCGAATGTGTCAGCTATTTAATCGCTCGTCCCCGTTACAGGAAACGTCTCTCGGTGAAGTTCAACAGACAGCTCTGACCCCGAGCTCCAGGCGGGGTCGACTCGGGTCGCTGGGCCGCCTCCTCCAGTCACAGCTGAGCCGGGGAGGAGGGAGACGAGCTCGCCGCTGACACAGTTACGGCTGCGTCGCTTTGTTTGTTTGTTTGTTTGTTTGTTTGAGAGGAAACAGTTTGAAGGCTGTCAACATCCAGACGTAATGAAACGCAACATCAGTCACAGGGAGCGCTTGTTTGTTTTCAGGAGGTTTGTGTTGGAAAAACATCGAGCCAAATATTGAATTTCCTTCTCCGCAGGTGTTCTGCTGATCTGATGTCCAACCCTAACCCACATCACGACAAAATGAGCTACTTTATCATAAACACAATATGGATCGTTATTGTTATAGAACGTTTTTCGATTTTGGATATTGTGAAATGTCATAATTGTCGTATTTTCCTGGTTTTAAAGGCTCATTAAAGTGAAGTTGTGTTGTTTTCTGAAACTTACCAGACTGTTCGGCTTATTTTAATACTTGTTTTTACTCACGTTGTCATTATATCCACATAAGGGATGATTTCAGATCATAAATCTCAGCGTCTCGTCTCATCCAAAGTCTGAAATATCATGATATTTGATTTGGTCTCAAAATATCGAGGTTTATATCGCGTATCGCGATACAACCACAAAATATTGTGATTTTAAGGTCGTATCACCCAGACACAGTGTAACATTATAATTTCTTAACGTGACAATATTTTATTAATCTTGTTATAACATAAAACGTTTTGCGTGATATTAAGATAAATATTACATTGCGATATCAACAACAAAGTTTCTTGTTATAATGTGATTTTAGGTTTTGTATTGACACGAAAATATCTTGCTGGAACATGAAACATTTTATGTTACAACAATTAAAGTTCACGTCATAACAACGCCTTAGTCATCTCGTTGTAACATGAAAACGCTGCATGTTATAACAAGACATTTTCACAATATATTATCACTTCATAACATCTAAGTCTATGTTATAACAATCTAAATAGAACATTGTTTTACCAAGAAAAGTTTTGCCTTGTAATGTGATAAGCTCGACATGAAAATATCTTGTTTTGACCTCTAAACAGACACAAATTGGTCCACAAAGCTCCGTTTCATCACAGTTTGCCCCATCTGATAACTTTTTTTGCATGTTTTCATATGTTTGTTATATATGGGTGGAATTATATTGAAAATGTATGATTCTCCTTTTTGCAGGAGGCCCCATGAAACCCCCTCCTGGACCCTTGGTGGTGCCACGACCCGCTTTGACAACCACAGCAGCGAATAACACAATAAAGCACGATAAGTGAAGACAAAGAGAGGCAGGAACACCTCTCCCCTCAGTCAATTATCATTTATAACCACCAGACTGAGTCCATAAGTCCATTTGGAATTGTTCTGATTTCAGGCTGCTGTTATAAAACCGTCCACGTTGCAGACACGCTCTGTTTTTGTATGTTAAACCCCAAAATGGAAAAAACAAAGCCGTGTATTAACTGAATCCTCATCAGCGCGAAAGTGACCCGAGATGAGGGCCGATCACCTTAAATGCACGTTTTAGTAATGAGAATTTTTTGGGGGGGATGGGAGGAGGGTTAAGAGATGAAATGGTTTGGATTGGGTCGCCTGAGGGCAATAATGTGCAATGAGCTGGGTAAAAATAGCATGTTGACAGTGTAAGGGGACTGTCATCCCCGATCAAGATTACCTAGCTCGTGATATTCCCTTAACCCCCCGACGGAATATCCTAGAGAGCTTTAAAACCCGTCTGCGGAGGATTATGTCAAAGTCAAAAGTGAAGACTAATAAAGTTTCTGGAACAAACTACAGACACGACGCACAGAGAGTTCACGGTTTTGTTAAATTTACTGGATTTATGATGAGATTTAGGGATAAATGTCTCCAAATATTTTGTCTTTTTGGGGGATTTTGAGCTCAGTTTTCTTCCATCGGACCAAAAAAAAAAAAAATCTCCTCCACCGAAAAGACAAACACATTACCTCCTCGTTTTTATTCAAATCATATTCACACGATGCTGCGCGGTCGGACGACTTCCCCCTCCGGGCTCATCGTTGCAAAAAATAACTTGCAGGGATCGCAGTCACAACGCTGAAGTCACTTTATTCAGAAAAGAAATAACAACAAAGAAAAAAAACAAAGAGCAGCGGACGGTTTTTCTTTCAGCTCCACCAGCCAAATGTGTGGAAGCAAAAACAAAAACAGGCCCGAACAATGAGACATCACAGCCGACATGCCGAGCCAGAAGCTTAAAGGTATAAACGGTGGAGCCTTCAAATTAAGCGGCGTGACCTTGAGATAGATTCGTTCTGGCACGGGAACACAGAGTGATTTATGGCCGTTAAACCTCTCCATTAAAAAAGAAAAAAAAAAAAACAGACAGAATGTGTCCTGACGTCTGATAACAAAGAGCGGATGTGTCTCTGAAGATATTTCTAAGCAAAATGAAGTCGCTCGTCAGTAACCCTCTTTGTGTTTTTTGTTTTTTTTTAACAGTGAAATTATCTTCTGGCATCGTTTGAATGAGGAAAAAGGTGTAAGAAGTTTTACAGCTGAGTCAAATTAAGGTGGATTTAATGCCCAGGCACCGTTTTATGACCTGTTAGTTACAGTAGAAGTCGTATTTTTGTGAGGATTACTATTGTTTCCATTTGCCTCAGTGCTCATTTCAGGATGCAATGTGTGGAAAATCAGGAGAAGTTGGAGGAATATTTGCTTTTTGATGGGTGTCAGATTTCTTGGCAGCTACAGTTTCACGTTATACGTTATAAAAATGACACGTCTGTCTGCATCCTGTCAGCGCTACGTAACGTTACCTTCGCCTCCAAACTTCATCATCAAGTTAGCTGCTCGTCACTGGTTTTGATAATTACTTACTGGAATACTGAAGTAAAAATGCTGTGAGGTTTATAACCAGTGAGGTTGGAGTTTTGCTGTCACTTTGATTATTGGCAGCTCCTTCAAGCACAGAGGGGCTGTAGTGACGTGACGTTAGCTCAGCTCTAAAAATGAGGCTAACGCTGTTGCTACATTGAGCAGCAAGCTAACGGCTACCTAAGACACTGAGATGATTATTTAAGTAATCTGAAATGACACCATATAAACAAATGGTAAGTACGATTAATGATACGTATGAAACTAAAGTAATTAAACTGACTCTACGGTAACTTAAACGTCACGTACTTCTGTCACAGTTAGCTTAGTGCCTAATGTAAACAGCATTTACCGTTTTTGTAAGCTACGTAGCATTTTTGACTCATTTGACTCAATTTGTTAGCTTAGCTTAGCATAACGACTGGAAGCAGAGGGAAACAGCTAGCCAACCATACGTGACCAGAAATATTAAAACGGTAATTTGTGGTTTTCGACATGTTGTTACTGTTACTCAGCACCTCTGTGATGACCTTCCTGTAAACCTGTATGACTGTAACATAATCTGTGCACACTGTGACTTTAATAAACCTTTAAATGATTATTTTTAGGAAGGAGGGAATGAAGAATACAGGAGATGGTTATGAAAGAAAAAATGTGATATCTAAGTAAGGTACAAAAAAAAAAAAAAAAAACCCTCTCACAGCTCAACAGGAAAGGAATCTTCTCATCTTACTCTGAGCACAAAGCGAACATGAGGACTTCCCCGCACGCCGGAACAATTCCTTCCACCGGCGAATGGGTGAGCAGGTCGGAACACAATAGTACATTCTTCAGAGACTTGCACTCACCTGCAGCTCTAACAGGTCAGGTACAGGACTGTGTGACAGAACGGTGGCGACATATAAACACAAAATACTGCTAAACCTTATAAAAACACACAGTATAAACTCTGCTAGCTTACGACAAAGAATAAATGTCACTGGATTTGTCTGAGTCTCATGTTTTGTGATTTTGTTTGCTGCCAGAGAGCACGAGGGAGTTTTACAGCTGAATTAAATTACAGTGGATTTAATACCCAGACGACACTCTGGCAGCATCACTGTTGTTTGGATTTCTAGTTGTTTGCAGCAGTCGTCTGTTTCCTTTTGGGCTGAAATACACGAGAGGCAAATGTTTGAGGTTGAGGCTGCCGCTCTCCAGCGACACACAATCCAACACCTCTGCAGCTCAATAATTAACATATTCTAGCTGGTTGCTCTAATCCCAATATAAACTGAGAGGAAGAACAACAACAGTTTGTGTGTGTTTCTTTTAGGGGAAGTTGTGTTTAATGGCAAACATCTGTTCAGTGTTTAGAAGCCAAATACAGACACACTTTTAAAAAAAGTGCACGTTGCAGAATTCAAGGTCAGTTTAATAATCATAATACAACCGGGACTGTACAAAGATAGCTGCAATATTATACTTAAAATATGTAAAGAGATGAATTCAGGAAACTTAGTGCCAGAGGGAAGAAGCTGCTTGTAGTTTGGTGCTACGGCAGCCATTATTATTCTTTGGCACTGGAAGTGCGATGCTAGCTGTTTCCCCCTGCTTCTAGTCTTTACGCTAAGCTAGGCTAATCACCTCCTGACTCTGAATCTGTGGTGGCGTTCCGCTGCAGGTTTGTGGTGCAGTATGGGAGAATTGGCCACCCTTATCCTTGAAAAAAAAAAAAAAAAATGGGATGGCAACAAATCACCATAGTGACCTCTAACTGCTGCTAGCTGTACCTGCTGTTAGCTAGTTAGCTCAGCTAGCCGTGCAACTAGTGGGCCGGACCTGGAGCTCAGAGCAGGAAAGCGTCTGTGTTTACATGACCAGGGCTAGCTGGTTAGCATGCTAACTTCAGTGCAGATCTCTGCAACACAATGCACAGATGTGATAAATAAAGTTTTTATTCTTCTTTTAATCATCTGTTGATGATTGCTCTCCTCTAAGATTCCTCCATATTGCCTCTTTGACGTGCAGACATGAGACCGATATCGATCCTCTCATCTCATTCTGGGAAAGAACATGAAGAACTATCCCAGATGTGAAACTCCTCCTTTAATGTACTGAGTTAAATACCGTACATGAACAGAACATGCCCAGCTCAGCACTCGTGTGGTCGTGTTGGGACGGAGGCCAGCTCCTGAGGTTCTCCTGGAATCATCCGTCTCTCTCTCACTTCATTAAAAAGTCCCAGGGTGCACTTTGAGGAGCACGTGTTCGGACTGAACACCTCCTTTTTTTTTATGTTGCTACTGTACACTTCACTCGCACTGCGGCGGCACTTCTCCTGCGGTGCTTTAACGCCGCAGAGAATGGGCTACTGAAAGCGTCGTAAAACGCCAGTTGTACGCGGTCATGAGCTGAAAGGTCCCTAAAATAACTGCTGATGTCATTTAGGAGCTGCTGCCAAAGTGGCAGTTTTTCCAGGAGTTCTATTAACGGCAGTCAGGTTCGTCCGTGGAGCATCTTGGTCGGCTCACGGAGGATTTCATTGTTCGAAGGGATGCACGCTACATGGTACATACGAGTTTTAATCTTTGCTTAGCGACCGGGCCATTGTTGTTTCTGAATGGGTGTTAAAAACAGCGACCGGGCCGTGCCAGGTGCTAAATCCTCCCTGTGGAAACAGGAGCTCGAGGTACATGTGGATGGAACACAGGCGCATTTCCAAAAACCCCGGAGGCTAAACGATCCTCTTTTCATTTTTATTTCCAAGCAGAACAAACCCACCGCTCACCGATCATTTACAGCGCGTCCTCCCCATAGAAAAAAAAATGCAGAACAGAGCAGAAATGTTGCCGTATTTTTTTTTTTCTCCACCGGTGAATATGCTGACCCAAATTTAGTCACACTTGCTCAGCACTCCAACACGTCGGATCAATGGCTGCAGCTAAGACGGATCTTCCTCCTCTGTGCATTCTGAGCAGCTAATTAAAAACATGGCAGCAGCAGCGGAGGAGAAAATAACATATTATCTGCACTAAATTAATTGTTTTTTTAATGCAGGTTCCGTCGAGCAGAACCGACGGTGGGATCCTGAGCTGTGACGCGACGTCTGTTCATGCGGTTCAGCGGTTGTTGGTGGAAGCTCGTATAAGCAGGTTTTTAAAACAGGAGTAAACCCACAAGTGATCAGCAGTCAGCTTCTTTCAGCCGACTAGTTTTTGGAAAAACAGGCAGGTAGGACGTAGAAAGCAGCAGATCTAGAAGATGTTGTCCAAAAAAGTCTAATTGATAATATATATAATAATATTCTGAATTAGACACAGTTGCTCAGGAGCGAGACATCTCGCTTCTTCCTTTTGATGCTGCGAGTCGTTTTTTTTTTTCAGCAGGAAACAAATGAAGTGAACATTTCACATTTTTGCAACTTTGTTCTGCTGATTAACATTTTCTAGTTATTCTAACTGAAAACATAATTGAGTCGGCAGTAGGTTTCCCTTTTTTCTCCCGGTTGCCGCTGCAAAATAGTAGAATATAAACAGGATTTTCAAACCACAGCCGCTGGTTCAAATCTGTCCGACGTGACTGAAGTGGAGACGTTCGCAGGCGAGTCGACGTAATCGAGATTCATCCACGTTACATTCAGTCACGTTTGCCGGTGCCGGCAAGACGTTTTCTTTAAAGGAGTTCAGAGAGAACTTGTTATATGTATGAATATGTTTTGTATGAACAACAGCATCAACAGGGTCGGTCGAGCCTGCAGGGTGGGGATCAGCCAACTGTTTGGCTGTTCTGGCCCAGAACGCATGCTTATGTCATGAGAAACCTCGTCCTGGCTACCAGATCTGGACCACCTGTGGACCATAATTCATTTCTATTGCTGTTTGCGGTCCGAGTGTGGCACCTCAGTGGATCATAGGACTGGAGGAAACTGTCACAGGGTACATAATAAACTTGCTTTTACTTTGAAGGACATTTTATTGATAATCCTCACATTTCACTTGAACAAAGAGTTTTTACGGTGTAGTTTCAGTTCTTTTACTACAGTAGAGGATCTGAATACTTCCTCCACTACTGTCGAAAGTGGAATTAATCCTTACGTAACTCTCGTCTCTCTCCGTGACAAACAAGACTCTTCACTAACGACTCATAAATCCCAAATTTAAGACCGTCTCTGAGTTAAACCAGACTGCAGCTCCATCGCTGACACTTTCCACCTCTCCCAAACACTTCCACGCCGGAATAATGACGAGTATTCAGACGAGCCGCCGTACCTGTGCTCTGAAAACATGCGTCCCTGCTGCTCATGGAAAGGTTTTGCTGCCAGCTCATTTTCATAAAGTCTTGTTAAATTCATCCAACTACTGGAAGACGGAGCGCCTCGTGAGGAGTCGTAGGCGGTCTGGACTGAGGGGAATACATGCCAGTGTTCACGCTGGGTGTGTATTCTGGCTCACTTCTGTTTGGTTCTGCAGACACCTCGAGGGTTTGACTGTTTTTTGGACGGAGCTCTAAAGAGATGGGAATAATCTACTTTCCTTCTTCTGACTGCGAGGAAGGAGCACAGGTAGCTACTTTTCACACAATCGCGTTCAGATCTTTCCCTTCAGATTTATTTCCCGTCTTTGATGTTGCCCGTCCGCACACGTATTAATATTCAACGGATGCTCCGCCGAGCTCATTCAACAAGCGGACGCGTTGCATTCCCTGTGAGTGAGCAGGAGGGTGAGTCAGGGTGAGTCGGGGTGAGGGGTTTTGCCAACCCCCTGACCGGCAGCACTTCTCTAAATAAAACCACCTCCCCTTCAGCCTCTATCTGCTGTGACTGGCTCAAGACCCGACAACTCACAGCAAGTCGGGGAAATGTGCGTTCACACGGGGATTGCTCGCGAACACACACATGAGAATCCACTGGCCTCCCTCTGGGGACCTTTAAGGGGAAAGTCAAGCACGGCATTGTATTGTGAAGGGGTTTCCGGGCGGGGCAAGACGTGTCAAGATAGCCACGCCGGGCTGAGTCACGGGCCCAGAGGAGGACGTGCAGCGCCGCGAGGGTCTGTCACCAATCGGCGGCTGAGCGATCTGGACAACGGCCTCTGGACGTCTGTCATCCCCTCCGTGCATATGCTTCACAACATGCTGCAATCAGCTGAGCGAGCATCAAACGTATCGTGGAGGCCGCGATGATTAGCACGATTAGCGTGTGGTGATCGCTCCAATTAGGGCTTCTCTCTCTGTCTCAGCGAGAAGGTTAACTCAAGTGCAGCTTGGACTTTCTGAGCTGGTATTTCTTCACCCATCTCACGCTGAGGCCGAATTATCATGTTTTTCAGCACAAATAAGACATCATAAAAAAAAGTAATGATTGGGAGGTAAAGAGTTTTAACGATATCTGAAACCTAATTACTAGAATGAACGTTGCCGTTGGTGATTCTCTGAATCTTTGTTTTGATTTAAACTTTGTTTAAAACCCACTGAGCAAAAACAAAAATCCAAAAGACGTCAATCACAAGTCTTTGCCGTCCAGCGGAGAGCCAGACTCAAAGTTTGTTTGACGTCTTTTCATCCAAGTGACGTCCTCACAGGGTTCATAATTAAAGTTTTCATGACAGCTAACATTTACTCCAAGCAGCATTACAAACATTACAGCGAGTATCTGAAGCCCTGATCTCAACCTCAGCAGTCTGATGTACTTTACCAGAAGAGCTATTTATCTTCTTTATTTCATACCATGTTTTGTTCATCCAGCCTTCATCAAGCAGGCTCATATTCCAAGGTTGGATAACTAAAACACAGTGTGAGATAAAGCTGATAAATAGCTCTCCTGGTAACATGCATGCAAGGGAATAACCCTGCAGCTCCAAAGATAACTGTTCTGGAGTAGAGCCAGCGATCCCTGAGCTAAAGTCAGGGTTGGTCCACTTATAGGGATTTTCACACAGTATATTCTTGGCCCAGGATCACCCTTAGCCCTAAAAGCTAACAGTTAGCCTCTTTTCACACAGAATGTTAACCCGGGTCAACATCAGCCCAGGGCTTTACTGCAGGAACACACAGCTGATGTTAAGACTCTGATTACTTTAGCCCTGTTTTTTTATTTTTGTTGATTTTCTGAGGCTAACCCCACAAAGTTAGCAAGCCGAGGCTAAAGTCGGAGTTAGCCCACTCACACAAAATGTGCCAGTGTGAACGCTCTCTTAACCCGGACCTGGACCGACTCAGTTTGACGAAGCGGTAACAACAACAGTCACTTTGCACTTCACAGAAATTTTAGATTAATTTGGATGTAAACACTTTGGAATCGCATTATTAAAAAAGACAGTTAACCTGCATGTAAGCTAACATTGTGATTCAGCCTGCAGCCCTGATTCAGTTACAGAGGACTCTGGACCTGACGGGTTAATGTAGGCCAGTGATGTATTGATCTTTCCTGATAGGATTAGGTTGATAAACTGAGTGAAACCACACAAGCGCACGTCTACTGGTAACTAATTTGGAAAATCCAGAAGTCCAGATTCACAGAAGTGCAGTTTTAACAGTGCTGCTGCGAACGAGCTCAGGCATAATGGATTTACTTCTGTTCACTATTTTTAGCTGCAACAGCTTATTTATAGCGAACATGTTGTAACTTCATCGGCCACAAACATTCAGCCTGGAGCTGCAGCGGTGGAGTGTAACTAAGTACATTTACTCTGTTACTGCTCCACTGTGTTAAGGTTGTCTGACAGCCTCAATATGATGTTTTGATATAAATTAAACAAGTTTAGATGAAACAATTAGTCAAATAATCAAATAAATGTAATAATTGTAATGTTTGAAGGTGTCCGGTGCAGGACTTTCAGCTGTAACTGAGTATTTTTACAGTGTTTTGCTGAAGTAAATTATGTAAATTTCGCCTCTATGTCTGTGCAGCTGTACACAGATTCCTCCTTCAGTAATCTTCTGAATGTTCCGCTGTGAATAAAGTTTCATATCTTCGACGCGGGTCACGACGAGGTCGGATACGCTTTAATATTTGTGAGTTTCCTCGTCTGCTTCATTTTGTTCTGTAACTGGAGCAGAAGCAAGAATTCACATCACTCTTCCTCTTCGCTGCAGCGAGTCTCAGAATCCAATTTAAGATCTTTTTTACTCGTCTGTAAATCTTGTCGCGGATTTGTCTCCGGCTTCAGAGTCGAGCTGCGGCAGAAATATGCTGCGGATCTTTGGCTTTCTTTTCTGCATCAGCGCCTCGAACAAACAGGGACGTTGACTCGTGCACTCGTCGACCTGAACTCTGCAGTAATCTCCCTCTGGATCTGAGACCAGCAGCTACAACCACTCAGGCTTTTATAGCCACTCACTGCGCTGCCTTCACCTAAAGCCACTTAATATTGTCCTAATACTACTTACACCACTATTACTACTGCTGATACTTCCTCTGGCTCACTGTGCTTTACTGTGATAAGCAATTCAACTTTTTTAAGGATTTTCAGGAATGTACAGATTACTATCTACTTTAATTTGATATAATCTAAATATTTAGATTATTTGAAATTATAAAAGCATGGCTGAAATGCTTGCTATTGATATAATTATTTATTTTTTATGGGGAAAAAAATCATATTCATGCAGTGTAAAATGTCTGAAAACTATCAAATGATTCTATATGTGAATGTTTTAGCAACACATTTTTTGGTAAATATGTAAAAGAATAAATGAATGATATTACATGTTTTACTTCTTCTTCTTCTCATTATCTTTATTGTTATTTTTAATATCATGATGGATGTAGTAAAAGTAGTGGTGGTATTAGTAACAGTGCTACCAGTAGTTGTGCTGGTAGCAGTAAAGAAAGTACAAATACTATTTCCTGTGTTAATATATTCATCTATGTCATGTAAGAATACGAGATATAAACACTATTAGACATCCATTTAACCTCCAATGTCAATAATAAGTACAATAATTTATAAATAATATCATATTTTATCTTTTCCTTAACAAACAATGGCATCCACTTGGCCTTAATTGCCTTCAGGATCAATAAACTATCTATCGATGTTTGATTATGACATCATAATGATCAAATGATTACATATGCTCATTTTTTCTAGAAAATGTTTACATCCTTAAATATAAAAAACAAACACATGATTCTTCTCAAACAGTCCAATAGACCTGAACAGCCTGGTCTGCTCTGATTGGTCAGCTACCACAGGCCCGAGCAGGCACCGCCCACCATGCCTATGGGGGCGTGGCTGTTCAGTTGTGACATCACAACATCACAGAGGTGCTGACAGCTCGTTTGCAGGCGGCGTCTGAATAAATGCTTTGTGCGTTTTTCTCCGTGGATTAAACATGTTGATTCTTTCACAGTATTTCTCGCATCTAAAGCTGCAAATAATCAAAACAAGGCAGGACATTTAATTTATCGCTTCTTCCAGAAATGCAGCAGATAGTGTCAGGAGATATTTCAGCCCTGAGCAGTGACTGCTGTCCTCCTCTCAGACTGAAATAAGGGCAACACAGTCCATAAATCACTGTGTTATACACGTCCCGGCTGTAATTCACACCTTTTACTCCAGCGCCAAAAATAACACAGCAAAAATAAAGCGGTGAGTGTCCGTGGACGCTTTTGACTGCGGACATGTTTCAGATCTTTTCTGAAAGGTGATAGGAGTCGGAATCAAATGTTTTTCATACTTATTTATGTGTTACTTTCATCTTTATTTCATTTTGTTCTTATCTTGCTGCTGTTTTTCATGCAGTCTTGGTTCAAATACTGCAAATACTGTCATAATAATCTGAGGTTGTTGAAGTGGTTTCCACGGGCAACTGAGTGTTGTCCAAGTATTTTATTTATTTTTAATAAACCATTGTCCTGCGTCTGAACCTATTTTCTCAGCGATACACGTCGTATCGCTGAGAAAATACAGTTTTAATCTACTGGAGAACACAAATAAGAATATTAATCCAGAATCCTACGAGTCTTATTTGTTTTTTCCTCCAGGTTATATTTTATTTCAGGGAATAAGACTATCACAGATAAATACAGACGCAATTCAAAATAGAAATATCAATTTAAGTCATTGTGATTTTAATGTCATATCAGTTCATTAATTGAATCATTTATCTATTTGTTTATTTACTTATTTGGCAGCGTTGGTCCTCCACGCATCACAGGTTGCAGATATTCCTCCATTTTACTTATAATTATGTCTACAAGTCCAAGATCAAGGGTAATAGCTAAAGTTTTGTTTTTGGAGCTGTGTCATTTCATAAAATTTGCATTCAAAGTGCGTTAAAATGAATATATATATATATATATATATATATATCGTCTCAGCTCTGTGCAAATCATTCACCCGTGCTGTGGAGCGGAGACTCGCTCGTTCGGCCCGACTCTCCACATTCTTTGTGACTATTTTGGTTTGCGAGGCGCGTCGACTTTTAAAATTTAAAGGCATCGCATCTCGACGCCTCAGCCGAACGGCCGGGTCTCTAAACTGCAATAAAATCTGGGAAAGTGTTTTCAAACCCAAGAGATTATGTCGAGCATGTGCTCGTGGTTAAAATGAGCCGATCCATTTAGTCGCAGGAATGTGTTGAAATAAACAGAGAGGGAGACATCAGATGATACACTGAACCCGTGGGAGAAAAAATAAATATGAGAAAGAAGAGTACTGCTGTGTGAGTGTTACTGCTGCAGTAATCTGAGAGGAGATTAAACCCTCTAACAGTTTTCATCAGGCAGAAAATGGGTTCTCTTTAACACCTAATGGACATGTAAGCATGGAAAGTACTCGAGTAAAATACATTTACTCAAGTAAAGTACATTTACTCAAACACTACATCATCTACTCCACTTCAGTTCAGACGGAAATATGGGAAACCATTTTTTTACTCCACAACAATCAATGTTGGGGAAAGCGGTCAGATTATTTACATAAATAAAAGTACTCTGACGGCACTGTAAAAATACTCTGTTAAGTAAAAGTATGTAAATCAGGAAAATGTACTTTAAGTATTCAAAGTAACTACAGTAAAACTACTAGCTGGACCGCTAACATGCTAACCAGCGAGGAACACACTAACACTTGACAGTCACAATATTTTCTCTGAAGTGGACTATTTACTGACATTTTCTCCTAATTTCATTCAATAAGGATTAATTTAACGAGGAGGAAATGCTATCTGAGCTAGCTCACTTGCTAACAGTCACTTAGAAAGCTTGTTAGCTAACAGGGCAAAAAGCTGCACTAGCATGATGTTTTCCTGATTTAACTAATTGTTTTTGTTGTAAAAAATCCTGAAAATAAACTCCGTATCACACCAAAAATGTTAGTCCGTGAAATCGCGCATCAAATATGAAGAAACTTGGATATGGTGAGTTAGCAAACTACTTTAGGCTAATTGGGAAGCTATGCATTATGCTAACTAGCTCGTGACATGCGCACACTTAGCAGTCATGATAATTGTCTAAGCTTCTCTCTAGTTTCCCTTTAGTTTACAATTACTGACATTTGTTCTAATTTCAGTCAATTAATAATTTCAGTCAATTAATAATTATTTAACAGAGAGAAATCTGAGCTAGCTCGCTTGCTAACTGTGAAATAGAAAGCTTTGTAGCTAACAGGGCAAAAAGCTATTTTAGCATGATGTTCTGCTGATTAGACCGATTGATTTGTTTCTTTATTCCTCAGAATCACTTAATCAAATTAAAATGATTAGCCCTAATCAGTAGATGCTATTCATTCACTTTCACCCGGCAACTAATTAGTTATCAAATAATTGTTCCAGTCATCCACTTGCTTACAAACCCATGTTTCTTGAATGTAAAATGCTAAGTTTGTAAAGTAACAAGTAAATAAAGGCTGCGGATTAGAAGCATGAAAAGAAGAATGGTACAAAATCATCTGATGGTTTGTTTCCCTGCAGAAATCTCCTTCTAATCAAGTCATTTTAGAGCATAATTGAGTCCTCTTCCTCAAAACATGTGCACAGATCCAGTCAGAATATTACCGTCTGTTTTCACTTCAAACCAATTTGCTTCAAGTGTTTTATGAAATCAGGTTTCATTCTCTCAGTTTTTTCAGACAGCGTTGTGATTTAGCAGCGTGGACGCGAGCGCAGCCTCAGCCTCAGGAGTGAGATGAATTAAGTGGATTTATTAGAGAATGGAGGTGGAATGAGTCGAGAGGAGGCCGAGGGGCAAGAGGGCGGCGGTGAGGTATGGCCGGATTGGCCGGAGCAGGGTGGATGAATCAGGGGGCCGGAGAGAGCTGGCTGCTGGTGGGCCGGTGAGTTACGAGGAGGATCGTGATTAGTCAGGAATACAAGACAAGGAATAAATTGAGGAACGGTAAAACACGAGGAGGCGGCTCAAGAGCTACGGCCACTGCAGCTGAAACAACTTGTAATGGTAACTTGTAATTTTTTTTTACAATATTATTACTTTTACTTGTGTTGGAATCAGGGGATGTTTGATTATTTGCGTTCAAGATGAGCTGCTAATAGTCAACAAAGGTACAAATAACAAACAAACTAACGCTGCTGCTCTGAGCTGAAATCTTCAAACTTCAGACACTTTACACGAGGAGGAAGCTGAAGTTTGTTCCTCATGTTTGAAGTCTCGGCAGGTCTCGAGGGGGAGAAAAGACACAGCCGAATTTTTCATTTTTTGAGAACAGACGAGGGAAGAAGAAGTGAAGTGGAGCAGATTTCAGAACAGTCTGGTGACATGAAAACCTCATGACTCTGCTGAAACCGGCCAAAGTCGCAGGAATGTATTAAGTCTGACGGGAATAATCACAGGCTCTTATAGTTTCTGGCAGTTTTTAGTACTCGAGTAGAGTTTAAGATAATAACTTGAGGTTGAGATTTACTGTCAAACATGAAAACGACAGTATGAATATATCAAGATATTAAAACAAGCTCCACCTTAACAACATTCAGATGCTGCCAGACGGTAATGAATTACAAATGTCATTACAATAATAAGGTTATCTTGCCTAATGTGTCCTTTTAACTTTAGATATTTCAAGTATTTATTCTGTCAGTCTGAGCAGTCTGAATTCGTCTGTGAGTTGTTGAGATACTTCAGGCTGGACGAGCGACTGACTGAGCTGTGCCGACAGCAGAAAACATGTAAAAGTATCGACAAAAAAGTACAAATGTTAATCAGATCATATACCATATAATCCAATTATTATCACTACAGTATAACTATTAATATTGTAGTTGGTCGAGGTGGAGTGAATTTAAATACCAAGCTTGTGTTGAAGTGGTGGAGTCACATAAAATATCTCTTCTCTGAAATAGTGAAGTACAGCACTCGAGTAAATGTACTCAGTTACTTTCCGCCCCTGAATCGGATTGTTTGTCTGAATGTTGCTGCCGTTTACTGAACAACTTGATTGTGAACAGAAAGCTCTCGCAGCCTTGAATTCAACTGAAGAGCACTTAACATAACAGCCCGGTGCTTTCAGCTCCACGTGATGGATGTAAAACCTTGAGGAGGAGAGTAAGTTCCAAACAGACGCCTTTTAAAAAAGTCTGAGAGGTCACTGTGTTTTTTTTTTTTGTTTTTGTTTTTCTACCTTTTCAACAAAAAAAGCATTTGTGCAGTAAAAATGTGTTTTTCTGAACATTTAGTTCCGGACGTGACGGCTCAGGTGTCGGCTGCTTCGTTAAACGTTCTCCCTCATCAGTGTAAAATATCAAATATTTATGTTATGTTGAATAATAAATTCACACTAAAAATACACCTTGAAGTAGTTCTGCTTCATTAGTTATCCACGGCTTCCCTTCAGGAACAATACCGCAGAGGATTTTTAAGGTTCAGTATGTCAGATCCCGGGAGAGTAAACTCGTCATCATGCTGCATCCTGGACGCTGTTGACCTTCGCTGGTAATGTCAGCTGATGGGCAGTCTTTTTCAGGCTTTTAGGCTATGCTTGAATAGAGATTACGTTAATCCTGAAGGTGAAATGAACCTTGCAGTGTCAAATTACTGTCGAGCTGCAGCTGAATTATAGCCCGGCTCTCTCACTCCCTCTCCCTCCCCCCTCTCTCGCCCACCCTCGGGGTCCTGTGGGGGTTTTCGACTTTAAATTACCAAGAAACACATTTGCTTTTATCTCCCTAAATTTACTTAATTGTGTTTACTGTATTTCCCCTCTGTGGTGTTTGTTTTACCTTCAGAGTGCCGCAGTGCCCCAGATAGATTCACATCACAGGGCGCAGATTCACGTTGGATGAGACTCGCTGCCAGGAGATTTTTTATTTTTGGTTGAATATCAAACTTCTTATTTTAACGACAGTCTAATAAAGACATAGGAGAGGTCTGCGTGGTCTGCATAGGGAGGATGTTGGAGCGGATGAACGGGTCAAACACAGGATTCGACCCGGGAGAGTGCTGCAGGTTTTGTGCATGTGGATCCATAAATACACGTTGGCTTATTTAACTCGTGTACATGACGTAATTGAAACACTTAGACATAGGTAACGTAATCCGACATGACACAATGCGACGAGACACAATGTGACACAGTGTGAGGGGACGTGATATAACATGGCATGGGTTACATACGTGGCAAAATGTCACATGATTTGATTCAACAGGATGTAATGTCACAGTGTGACATAATGTGACTTAATGGGACTTAACAAGACATAGACCATTACAAAATATGACATGTCGTGATGTGATTTTACATAACATGATGTCATTTGAAGCGACATAATGTGATATAATGTGACAAAACATGAGTTGTAACGTGACATCGTGTGATATCATGCGACATGATATGATGACACATGATGTAACGTGGTGTGTAATAACGTGACATAACGTGATATAACGTGATATAATGTCACATATCATGACATGATTTGATGTAACGCAATGCAAAATGAAGTAACATAACGTGACCTAACATGACATAACGTGATATAATGTGACAAAATGTAAACAAACTTGACATGTAGGGTAATAATTTCGTGACATAACGTGACGTACCAAACTGTGTATTAGATAATATTAGATTGGACTATGTTATGTTGTAACAGGGTCCTCAGTGAATTGACAAAATACCAATTGGCAACTATTTTAATTATCAATCATGTTCGAGCAAAAGAAATCCCTCAAAAGGATCGAAGCTTTCAGTGTTTTCAGCTTCAAATAATGTTTTGAATCTTTTTTACTGAACCACGCTGCTTTCAGTGTGAGGCCTCATCTTCTGATTATGACTTCTATCAGTCAGAACTGTGACTTCTAATCTCGTAATAATGAGATCAAGAAAAGGTTAAGACGGTTATCAATCACTGCCATTTGAGACGAGAGACAATGACGACGCTATCTGATTTAATTAGCATTTTTTTCCTCGTTGGTGCGAGACGCTGGGAGACGAGGAGGATCTTAACATCAGTATGTCAACATTGTGCTTTTAGTCCGTGTTCAGGCACAAGACGTTGAGTAGTACGAGACGCTTCGTGGATACAAAGTCATCCATCAGAAATTACATTTCTGTAATGTGTAATAAAAAGTGGTGAAAGAGATAATAAGGCAGCTCCATTATGGCAACAATCATAATCAGGGTTATTTGGTCAATTACAGTTATTTAACATGATTACTTAATGACTTGCTTAGTGAAATGTTATATGATTATTGAGCTTTTAAAAACAAACTTGGATTTCCTTGAATAAAACCCGTCGGACGGAGAGAGAGGATCACCAAAGACATTAGGTTTCATCCTCTGGGGACCATGAATGTCTGTACCACATTTATTGACAAGCAACTGATCTGTGTTTAGATATTTGAATAAAAAACACGATAATTAACCCACTGGTTCCCTTTCTGCAAAAGTCAGACGATCACCAAAGTCATTAGGTTTCATCCTCTGAGGACCATGAACGTCTGTACAAAAGTCAGTTGCTTTAATCTGATATGTGTTGAGACATTTTGCTAAATAACTTAAACATAAACCTGCTGGTGTTGAGAAAGTAAAGCTCAGAGGATCACTAAAGTCATTAATATTCATCCCCTGGTGACCATGAATATCTGTACTACATTTAATGACATTCAGTTGATATGTGTTGAGATATTCCATGAAGAAACACAGATGTCAACACATATTAACCTGCTGGTGTCGAGAGAGTGAAGGTCAGAGGATGACCAAAGACATTAGGGTTCATCCCCTGGGGACCACGAATGTCTGTGCAAAATGTAACACAATTAAATCCAGTATTTGTTGAGATATTTCTATTTGATAAAGAAACAAATATTGATCTTCTGGTGGCACTAGGGGTCAGAGGATCAACAAAGTCATTAGCATTCAACATCTGGGGATCATGAATATCTGTACCAAATTTCATCGCCTTATTCATATTCATCTGAAATGTGTCGTGATAATTTGATCAATAAAACAAATATCAATCTACTGGTGGCACTAGAGTAAATGTCAGAGGATCACCATAGTAACGAGGAAACATCCCCTGAGGACCATGAATGGTCCTCAGGGGATGAATCCTCATTACTTTGGTGGTCAGGATTAATCCCAACCAATCCTGATTAATCCTGACCAATCAACTGTCAGGATTTTGGTTATTCTCCAAACTAGAACGTCTGATAAAATATACATCTATCAGCTCCACTTGTCTTTCCCCCCCTCCCTTTTACTACATCCTTTCTTCTGGCACTCCACGCCGTATTATCCGCAGTCCTACTTTGTGTACACGTTTGGGGTTCTTCTTTTTTCTTGCTAATTTGTATGCTCATGCTAATTTTCTGTATACACAATTACGTAAACAGGATCTGCCCGAGGGGAAGACGAGTCAGCGGTGATGGGGAGGCAGTGGTGGTGGTGGGGAATCAAATTAAATCTTGTTTTTGAATCTATTGTTTGTTTTCCAAATCTGGGCTGACAGCGAGGACTTACTGGTGGTGTTGTATCTGACACCGTAGAACATCTCTGGACAGGGTCGTGACACCATCTGGCCGGCGCTGCTCCTGGGCCAGCAGGTGCCAATGCCATCGATGGAGGTGTCACAGTAGAGTCCCGAGCCTGAAGCGTGAGGACAGAAGGGTCAGACACGGACGTACATTCCTGACACGCCTAACATCTACATATAGCCATGGTGAAATTCTGACAATGCTCCCAAAGATGTTGGCAACGAAACCCGCCGGCGCTGAATTAGCTGTTTGTGTACACGAGCTTTAATGAACACTCGTTGTCTCCTGTGGCGCGTCGCCAACAGTCTATTTCCAGCATTGTTCTCGTCTTTTGATGTTAGTCTTTATAATCTGAGCTCGGATCAAACTTATTCCCCCCCGCCCCCCCCGTGGGGTCTTCCACAACGGCCCCGCTTTGTAGTAACAGCTCTGGGATTCAGTTTTCACACATGCAAGGAAGAGCGACGTGTCCGACTCACCGCTCCACTGACCTGTGGCATTGCTCAGGGTTTGGTTCCAGGAGGAGGCCAGGGACTGCACTGCAATCGAGAAGCATGGGGGGGGAGGAGAGAGAGAGACTCATCAATAACCTCAATCTATGTTTGCTCGGTTCAGATGGAGGCTATGAAAATCTCATTAGATTCAGCTTAACAGCTACAAAGGGTTGAGCATTAAAGGGCAACGGTAAACACTGGTGACAGACCTTTTCCCGGAGCAATAACAGCACGGTAGCAGCAAATATGAATGTAGACGTGCCCCCGAGGGGTCGGGCTATTAATTCTGTAATAACTCAGGACGATTTAGAGGAAAAGAGCCGGAAATAAGGATGTCCTGCGAGACAAAAGTTGACACTTCCGTCCTGCGTGTTCAGATGTTTCATAACCAACCTGTTTTAAGAGAAAATTAACGAATTTATGTAAAATATCAAATGAGCCCGAAGTGGTTTTAAAACTGTCCTCGGGTGAAACAACAGAACCAGCTGTGAGGTATTTACACTTCCTGTCCAAAATCCTCGAACAGCCGAGTGAATTACAACACTTTTATCCGTCTGCTCTGTAATCTGACTTTGATTCATTTTTACCACTGAAGGCATTTTATCTCCTTTATCACCAGCTGTCATAGTTTGCTTCTTTTAACACAATAAATTATCTTTCTCCTCTTTTATCCGGGAACTTCTAAAAGGCACAATCCACCAGTTTTGCACACAAACATCTGATGTGACTACAAGTTTCATCACATCAAGTCATTTCATGCTCTGTTATTTTAAAGCGGACCTGTTCTGCTCATTTCCAGCTTTATATTCAGAGATTTGAGTCTCGCAGACCCTCCCACTCTCTTCTGATTGGACAAACTTTCAGAAGCCTGTCGAGGGGCAGGTGACAGGATTTGGGCTGAATAAATGCATTTTAAAACACTGCAGTCTATTTAAACATTCATACACTGTAATATTAATATTTTATTTATTCTGCTGAGCGGAGAGATCATCATCATCACTTCTGGCTATGATGAGTTACCGTCATTACAAACACAGATTGTACAATTTGACTGTTGGACTTCTTACTCCTCTACATTTCATTAACTTCAGTTACTAGTTACTTTACAGATTACATGCTGCATTGAGCAAAAGTAGCACATGTGTTTTAAAAAGGTAACTTTTTTTTTGTTTTTTAGATCGAATAATCAGTCAGTTTTTTGACATTTACCACCTGTGAACAAAACACGATCACATATATACATAATGTTTGTAATTCACGTGAAAATGTTCATTGTGTACGATGAACATGTGACATTTTATCCCTCTATTATTGGCTTTTTTTGAGTTTTACTCTTGTGCTGCTACTTATTTCCCTCTGTACTGCTCTGTTACCTGCAAATTCGTCCCGAGGGGGATCAATAAAGGATCTTTATCTTATCATCTTATCATCTTAACATTATGTTTTGAATTCCCCCGACACGTGGACAACACAGGCACATCTTATCTTTTCTTACATCCACATGTTAATTGCCAGTCACATGTGAAAATACGTGAAAAACATGTGAGAAAAACAACCATATCAAAGCACTGTATCTTATCTAAATTTGAACATGTGATTTTTTTATTCATTCGCGTTCGAATTTAAGTTAACATGTGAGGAGATTCACTCCACGTGTGACACTTTCAGAAAGGAGAGACTGGATGATGAGTCACAAAGTAATGAATGTGGTTGTTCTCTGCCGCCCTGCTTGATGCTTTATGACACCTGATCCTCCAGAGACTCGTCGTTCTGAAAGTTCACACCCAGTCGGCTCATCACGGAGTCGAGTGACGGCATCGTAGCAAAGCGCAGCGAGCCGTTGTTATCAGCCTGTTCGGATCTACCTGGAACATATTTATGAGTTTCACCCGAGGCAAATTGCAAACAAAGATCATTCCTGCAAATGTGAGCGTGATTGTGTTCTCTGGGCGTGCATTTAATGAGCTGCTATTACCAAACTTGTGAGGTCGCCACAGAAACGGAGCAACATGAAAAGACATTTCCCCAATATCCACACAGAGAAAGTTGGAATCGAGGTAGAGGGTTTGGCATTTAGTGGTCGCGGTCGCGAAAATGGGAAAGGCTGAAAATCAATGCGGCCTCGCGAGCTGAAGTGGGACTCTCAGGTTGGACCCGAGTGCTGCTTTAAAAGCCTGTAGCAGCTGATGTTCGCCCTCGACTTACGTGAGACGTTCCCCGACAGCATGAGCAGAGCTTCACATGTCAGATCTGCCAGCGAGCCTGAAGGCAGGAGGCTGACGACGGCACACACCTGAGAACAGAGACGAGACAGTGGGGGGGTTTAATCAGTGAATCAAACATTAACACAGCGACAGATACAACCTGCTCCTTTAATGCGCTGCTCAGCTGAATCAAACTAAGAGACTTCTGGGTGCCCTTGAGCAACATGATGCATTTATTAACAGCTCCTCGCGCCAATTTGCAGCACTTTGTAGTCTGTAATCATCGCTCCCCGTCAACCACTCTTTCATGTTTACAGATACAAGGACTCGATAATGTTTAAAGGCAAAGGAAATTCCTCGCTGCCTTCCTGGAGGAGGTTGATCGTGTTGTATTGAAAATGCTTGTGTTTGTGCATCGTGTGGGTGGCTGCAGTCAGCCTACTTATCATGTGTGCAGAGGAGGGAGGGGAGCATTAAATAATGCACATAATTAAAAGAAAAAAACTACAGTAAGACGCTCAGGAAGGGCTCACATCTGCCGGGTCTCATGCGACAGAAGTGCCGGTACGATCCAATTACACACTGATGAAACAGAGGAGACCCTCGAGTCAGAGGAACAGCTCTCTCATTATCTGCTCGCCACCACGCAGACGGAAAGTCCAGGTGAGTGAGGGAAGTCATGTTTAGTGGACTTGACATGGGGTCACACTATCACATTTACATTTCTACAAAACATGTCACATCACACCTCATATTACATGTTTACGACCTGACTTTGACATCCGTAAGGTGGAGGAGCTGCAGGTGAGACTGCCGTGAAGCCAGTGACCACAGTTCACCACTGTGTTCCAACATTTGTAAGCATGAAATCAGGGGGATGTTTTTAAGGAGACCTTTGGGACAATCCTAAAACAGGTATTTTATGCAAAAACATGATTTTGAACCCACCCGAAACAAGTGTTTTCTGTGCCTAAACCTAATCAGACCATGAGAACATTGTTGACACAACATTCAATGGAAAGAGGCAACTTAAAGTAAAGTCAGTCAGCCACTACATCATATAAAAGCACAATACATGAAAAGTCAATTATGTGGACAGTACACTACATAAAAACAACACAATACACCGTCTGGAGCCTCACAGAAAAGCAGCGTTGCAGAAACCTCCTAAATGACTGAAGTAGCTGTCGACTTAAAACAAAACAAAAATAAACCAAAAAACATAAAACAGCTCCAAAAGTCTCTGGAATTCATGAGAATTTGTGTGTCAGGGTGAATGTAAACAGCAGCAGCCCGACGAAGTTCACGTGAGCATCAACACCGTAAACACAGAGTCCACCTCTCTTCATTCGGTCCGCCAGTCGAGCGTAACAACTTGATCCAGGCTGTTGTGGTGATCATACGTCTCTACAAAGATGTGGGCAAAACAGTCTCTGATTTCACGTTGTTCAGCATTAAACAAAGCATGATTATTATCCCGACTCTCTTCCTCCCCAGGGTGGACCGGCTGGTCTCAAAGCCTGCTGCTATTAATGCAAATCCTCTGCTCCCTTTCCCGTTGCGGAGCTTATACTTGTTTTCAGCCATAAGACCAAGAATAATAAAATAACAGTTAAAAAACAAAAAGGTGAGTTCTACATCTGCGTGCTCTTTAAATCCTCTTTAATCACGTTGAGATCCTGAGACGTCTGATGACTTCTGGAGGAGCTGCTTTTTTTGTGTGTGTGTGTGAATTTTTAAGGTTTTGTCAAATGACATTTTAGTGGAATTAAGTGTTCTGCATTAATATTTCATATTTCATCCACACACTGCGATCTCAGCTGGATTTACGTTGGACGTGTGACAGCTGGCAACAAACCGGGGAAAGGTCTGGCGACATATCTGTGCGATACGCTGCAGTGGTGACACATCTGGACGGCGCCTGAGTGCCAGCGTCCGTCGGGGCCGTTTGACTGGAAGAAGACACGGCTGTAAAAGGTTTATCCTTTTGGTTTACGTGCGGACTGAACCGGCCTCTCTAATTGACCCCAAACTAGGTTAACACGTCAGTCGCTGCAGCCGTCCTCGAGTCGGCTCCCCCGCGGGCGTGAGAGGGGTGGCTACTATTACCTATAAAGGCAGATGTTTCATTTCCTCCTTAAATAAAACATCCCCATCAATAATTCATCTGAGACCGTTAACATTTCACATCTTCAGACAGAAAGCGGAGGGAAAAAATTACCTGACTTCTGCCTTTAATTAAAAGTGTGTTTTAAAAAGCACATTCATACCTGATGCTTACAGCAGCGTGAAATACCAGCACTGTGTGTGTGTGTGTGTGTGTGTAACCATGTCATATAAAATGCCAGAGTGGCCCAGATTTCCAAGGCGGGCTTCCTGACGGCTCACTGTGTCTGTTTCACGCTCACTGAGTCTCGGGCGGGTATCACAATTCAGCGCCGGCCGTCCAGCTCCTTCCAAGTAATTAAAGCTCGACGGCCGACGGCCACGACGAAGACGACTGGATAAAAAACAGCCCGTTCTCCTGTTAGTAGTACAGGAGTATAATACAGGTAGTACGAGGTATAATACACAAGGTACATTTATTGTATTGACTGTAGTTAATTGAGCAGCGAAGAATAAATAAGCCAAAAAGACTTTTTTGTAGTATCATATATGTGTGTTCTCACTGTAAACTGAAAATTTGGGAGTTTTTGAGCTGTTGACACAAATATTGAGTTTAGTTATTCATGTTGAAATATGAATAAATGAGTTTGATTTCATGGACGTTTTGGTTTCTTTTTTCTGAGGAAACTGATTAATTAAAAAAAAAAAAGCTGGTTGCAGGCCTGTGACTAACAGAGGTGGGAGGTACTTCAGTATTTCTCTCTCTGACAGCTTTGACGTCTCCTCCCTTCATCTGAGCACAAATATCTCTACATTCCTCCCACTTACATTTTCAAAACAGGGTTGTTACTTAGCATCGGAGGAGAATTATGGATTATTTTCATTCCGTGACATCACAAGATGTGATTTCAGACGTAGCGAGACGATACGAGACCGGGGCCTCTGCCTGGATTTTCTTATTTTCTCTTATTTTCCACTCTGGATGCTTTACAAACACAAAACGTGTCTGTCTGACGTCCCTGGGAATGAGACTCAACCGTCAGCTCTCTTTGTGCTGCGTTCAGGAACAGCTGGGACAAATCCCCCCTGAGTGAAGACGTGTGTACATTTGCCTTAGTGGCTAAGCACCGAGGACATAGAATAAAAAAAAGGGTGATATCTGATCATTCAGTCCAGCAGTGTTATGTTAGAGCAGTGGACTACTTTTCAGAATGTATGTATGTTAATCAATAATAACAACACTCGTTAGTCGCAGCCGTTATTTTAATGATTTGAATCGCGGGAAAGAGACAGACGGATTGCTCTGCTTTCCTCGGGGCAGCGAGCGCCGACAACACCGGATAAAAAAATTGAGTTTAGTGAGTCGTTTGGTCGCTAATGGAAACGTGAAAGCCGACAGAAAATTGCGCTCGACCTTCATTTTCCTGTGAGACTTCGTGCCCCCAAACTGAAGCGCACAACGACGAAAAACTCGCCAGTGTATCGCCAGTTTAACTCCATCCGTCTTCTGGTCGGATCATCATCATCTGTAAACATCTTTACATGCTCAGCGGTCCCTCTTCTAACTTTCCCGGGTTTTAATGGCTCTCAGGATGTGAAGCAGGTATTAATATTGCTGTGTGAATCAAACGCGATCAGGAACCGCCACATTGTAAAGTCTCTGTCATCTCCGCGGGACTATCAATATAAGATGTTCACTTCTATTTGGATTCTTTTCTCCTTCGTTATTCAACATAGTTTAGGTCGGTTCATGTGTGTTTGCAGGGCAGCTGAACATTATCAGCTTAAATATTCAGTTCGCTGTCCTCAGTGTGCTCTGTAATACAGTGTCAGGGTTCGTGTGTTGCAGGAAGGTCAGGAGAGGATCCACACAGACACCAGCTGACCTCAGCATGAACTGGATACTGAAGGACCGACAGCCGCAGAGGTGAAGTTCACCTGCGAAATGTCACTGACGCAAACACAAAACGACGGTCGGCTCTCGTCGCTCGCCGGGAGAATCAGTCGAGTTGCAGCACCGGAGTCGCGAAAAAGATGATAAATATTCACACCAGATCGGCTGATTTTCTCCACTTTTTTTAAAAAAAGGCAAAATTTCCTTGTTTTTTACAGAACATATTTCACAATAAGATGCTCTGGATCATTTAGAATGAAAAAAATCCCACTAAATTTACTCTTTTAGTACACTAATAGTCCTGGGAAATGAAATTATAGCACTACGTATCGGTGATAATAGTGCAGGGCAGGTCTACTCTTCTTCTTCTTCGTCAGTTTCTTTGGCAATTTCTGCTATTTCTTATGTTCTGATCCAGCGGTTCCGAGTCGTAGCCCCACCAGCAAACACACCGACCTCTCCAGCCTCCGTCCTGGATCTCTGCTGCTCCTCTTGGTATCACAAATCCTCCAGAACCACCGGAGTGTCTCTGAACGTGCTCGGTGCGACCGCCGGATCTACTGCGACATCAGCTGCTGCTGGCCGACAAACCGACCGCCAGAAACACAAGTCCAGAGTGAGAAAATGATGCAGTTGATGCATTTTGATATACCCAGCTTAATCAATCCATCAGTCTTTATTTGTACGCTGCAGAATCGCAACAAAAGTCATCCCACAACACTTTCCAAATTGAGCAGGTCTCGACTAAACTCCCGGATTAATTTATCGACTTCCACTCTCTTTCTTTTTGAAATTAAATCCTTGTTCTCCTGAAACTCTCTCTCAAACTGAACAGTAATAAAAACAGATCGTTTTTCTTTGAATACTGATGACTCCCGTGGACTCTCTTCCCCTCGTGTGAAAAAACCGTGTCATCGCTGACAGCATCGTGTCTCTGGAGGCTCACGTCAACAACGTTACTCCGTCTGCACGCTTTCATCTACGGAATATTAATCGCCTGACGCAGAACAGCTCCATTATCATTCACTCCCTCATTACATCACGTATTGACCGATGAGACTCTTTCCCTTCTGGTCTCGAGTGTCTCCATGAACTTCAGCTGGCCCAGAGCTCCCTCTCCGTGGATCACATCACTCCGGCTCATCAGCAGCTTCTCCGGCTCCCGTTAAATATCGCATTGATTTTGGGATCCTGCCTCTCACCTTCGGAGCCCTTCAGCCTCGAATAACTTCAGAAATGCTTTATGTCTGCACACCATCCCGCGCGCCTCCTCCGTCCAACCCACGACACCTTCTCCTCGCTCGACTGCCGCGAAGTCCTCAGCCATCACCGAGGCCGTCAGAGTAAAATAGACTCTCTTCGACCTTCAGATCCCGTCTCATAACACGTCTTCTCACGCTGAGCTTCTGACTCCACGTGTCACACCAGCGCCGAGCTGTGAGGGTCATGATTTTACACGTAGTCACGTAGAAGTTTTAGTTTTATTTCGTTGCCTTGTTGCCTTTCATACGTTGCTGTTTGTTTGCTCTGTGAATAGAATGTGTTATTTGTATCGTCATTAATAAAGCTCATTGTTAAAAACTGTAAAACGTCCTGCCTTCATCACACATCTGTTTGTTATCTCTGTGTTGCATATTTTGACACCCTAATATCACCATCGCTTCCCAGAAATCGTTGATATCAACACGACACATAAGAGAGTGACTTCCTGTTATAAATCTGATTATTGAATCCATTCAGCAGCAACTATCCAACTGAATGAATGTTTCCATCTTTCATTGGATGTTCAGGACAGATTTCAACTCAATCCAGTGACAAATAAGTGATTAGTGAGCTTCACAATACGCAAACAAAGAATCAGAAAACATCTGAAATGCAGCTCAGAGGGCCAAACTTCAAGAATATATAGATTAAAGAGTATCTGGAGTCGAGCTGTGGGATTTCACACAGTCTCATGATTCAACATCATTAAAGAGCATGTATGACGTGAACAGGGAGGCCCGAGGTGAGTTAGAGTGGCACAATCATAATTAGTCCCATCTCAGATTTATAATCTCCATATGAAAGTTTGCACGGCGGTACGAATCGGACAACATATTATTCACTGAGGCTGACACGTCCGTCAGGATCTATATCTCCACCGCTGATCCTTCAGAACTGCACGTAAATCTTTCAGCATGCCTTCACTGCCTTCACTTAAAGGAGCAGTCTGTAGTTTTGGAGAGGTGACATTTTTAATCAGAGGATCTTCACTGAGAGAACAAACTGACCTTAAAGGACAAGACAGTTTTATACTCTTTAACTTGGTTTATGTGTGGCGGACCCTGCCAGCTTTTCTGGCTTCAGATAGTGTTCTGGGAATGTTATTTTCCTCTGAGAACAGCTTGTTTATTCAGTCATGTGCTCCTTTAAAGACACTAATCTCAACACATCAGGACACATCGTGCTCCTTGAGACTCCTACAAGATATAATAATTAATGGCTGCAGTCCTTGTTCCAGGTTCTGCTTGTTCAGTGAGGTGATCTGAACATTTGTACACCTTTAAATCAAACATGTATCTTAGTCTGTGTGTGTGTGTGTGTGTGTGTGTGTGTGTACACATGCTCACATCAGCTCCATGTTTACTTGCGTCAATCGTACTTCCCCTCACGTCCACCTGTGTTCAACACTTCCTGCTGGAATTCTCGTTTGTCTTATTTTGTTTTGTCTAATCGTTTTTATTTCTCATCATACGTTTTGGCTGGAAATGAAAAAGAAGAAGAGGAAGAAAAACAGCAGCAGGCGGAACGTAACTGTGATTGTTTGAATGCTGAAACTGCAATAAAACTTTAGTTAAGCTTCACTCAAATTCATAATTATCAATGACCACGACAATTATTCATATCGGTGCGTATCGGACGACGTATATCGACTCCGACACGTCTGACAGATGCATCTTAATAATCACTCGACTGATATCAGGGATGATATTCAGCATTTTTTTTTTTTTCACAACTACCTGTGATTTTTGTGTCAGATTGCTGATAATAAACATGATTGATTGGTAACACAATCAATAGCCTATACACAACACAACAATATGAAACTGCAAGATAACTTTAACGTAAAAGCAGCTCAGAATTGTACTTCAGTAAACTGTACTTGTTTATTTCATCTCCGGGTGTTTGACAGTGTGACACAAAGATCTTCTCTGCGTCCGCCTCTTTGATTATTGATCATCCGAGTCAATATTGGCCCCGAAAGAGCCGCATCGATCGACCCCACTGCAGATACTCGAGTACTTTCTGTACTGTCCTACCTGGAAACTGTGCAGGCGGTGACGCAGCCCTCGAGTAAACGTACTCAGTTACTTTTATGACCTCAGCAGACATGTGATGTGTGTGTGTGTGTGTGTGTGTGTGTGTGTGTGTGTGTGTGTGTGTGTGTGTGTGTGTGGGGCCACTGCCTGCTCTTAAATCACAACAATGCAGGACGCGAATAGAAAGCAGGGGGGATTTTCAGAGAAGGGTTCAGAGGATTCTCAGTTATTCTTAGAGCTGCAGCTCCGCTCCACACAATGAGGAGGAGGAGGAGGAGGAGGAGGAAGAGGAGGAGGTGATGAAGTATTCACCTTCAGGCATCTGGAACAACATCAGCCCCAGAAAATAAAGACACCACATGTCCCCCCCCCTCTCTCCTTCCTTCACATCAGACGACTTCATTTTTTGGGGGGTATTTTTGTGTGCGGTTCACTTTTCTTGTAACTGAAGACAGCAGCAGTGAGAGCGGGGCACTTGCTGCATTAACACTTTTTAATCTCCAGTGTCCCAAATCCGGGTTTTTCAGCATCAGCAGCCCCAGAGAGAGAAACAGAGAGAGAGAAACAGAGAGAGAGAAACAGAGAGAGAGAGAGAGGAGGGATCGCTTTGAGTCCTGCTTCATGTTCCTCCAACACATCTGCAGCTCCAGCGCTCCTTCAACTCATTCAGCGCAGCCTGTTTCTAAATGTTAACATCATAAAATAGAAAAAATAAATAAATAAATGAATAAAACCCTCCGAGGATCACAGTCCTGACTCTCTCTCTCTCTCTCTCTCTTTAATGGATATTATATTTCAAAATGTCTGTGAGAAGGAGAGACCCCTCAAAAAAAAAAAAGAAAAGAAAGAAAGAAAGAAAGAAAAAAGAAAGACCTGACATCTGGATGGGATGATGGTGTTAAATCCCTCCTCGCATCAAGATTACGGTCAAATCCTCGAGCATGAGACTCGCTGCTATTAAGAGACACTCAATTTTAGGAGATGAGATATAGAAAAAAAAAAAGCGCAAACTTACCTGGAGCACATAGAAGCATTTGCGACGCATTTCCAGACGTTAACTCTTCACATAATTCTCATTAAACGTCTTCTGATCACTTGATTTACAGTGGGGTTTTTTGTTGTTGTTGTTGTTGTTTTTATCCTCTGAGTTTTGCGCAAAAATAATTGAAAAAAAGAAAGAAAGAAGATGTTGGGTGAGCCACAGATCAGCCCTCCACAGACACCAGTCGATCCCCCTCAGATGGGTTTTGATGAAGGAGTCCAGCGGCGGTGATCTGTCAGCTGGTCCGCAGGTGGTGACCTGCGGAAATCAAGTCCCTCCGTCAGTGTCTGTTACCGGACTGGAAACTGAATCCGCCTCGGAGAGAGAGAGAGAAAAAAAAAGACGCGCACCATCCGCCCCGGACACCGCGGTGCCCCCCCCCGGCTCTCCTCACTGCTGGCCCCGGACCAGGACTCCCTCCACACGCGTGCTGTCCTCCGTCATGTCCCGCTGCTTCGCATCCAGCTTGTGGCTCCTCCTGCGCGGCCACGGATCGCGGCTCCTCGACGCGCCGCCCACGTTGTGCCACAACGCCGGCGCGCCAGAGGAACAAACCCCGATTCTCTCCTCGTGGAGTTAATTATGCAACATCTACCCTGTCCGGTCCAGATCCTAATCTCTAATCCCGCTGCAATCTAGACGCCACTCCCCTCCCTCCCGCCTCCTGTGAGAAAGTTAAAGGACGGGCCCGTCGGGGGCGCGGTGGCTCTAACGAAGGGAAAACCTTTTAAACATGTGTGCGTCCTCGTTTTCGCTTGACTTGGTGCCAAGTCCGCAGCCAACAGATCTGGCTGAGGGGCGAAGATGGACAGATGGTCCCGCTGTGTCAATAAAATGAAGCTTCCCCGCCGGGATCATCCGGTCAGCGCCATAAAACATGCTCTTTAAAAATAGAATCCAGTGAGAAGACGTCCGTGTGGTCAGATCTGGAGCTGAAACAATCAATCAGCAGGTCGATCAGTATTTAATTAGCCGGTCACTTAAACTGACGGTGGTTCAGTTTGATATCAGTGTACAGGGAAGAGATTCTGAACATTAAATCATAAAAAAAAATAATAAAACATTCTGACTAATATGTTCAACAGCAGCATTTACATTAACTACAGCTTTAAAATCTCCTCAGAAGCTGCGACAGGGAACAACATGTTTAAGGTTTCAGTGACCTTTGACCTCCACAATCTGAATGTAGTTACACATTAGCATCTCTCTTGTGTTTGCGACCACTCAAAGCGATTTGCAGCAGGAGCCAGGACACACACACGCGTTCACACACCGGTGACAGAGGACGCCATGCAGGGCGCCACCTGCTCATCCGGAGCAGATAACAGTGAATAACAATTCATACGCATGCATATGCTGATGTAAGAGCCACCAGGATTCAATTCAGGGTTCCAGCATCTCACCCAGAGGATGCTCTCAATGTGTGGACTGCAGAGGTCTGGAATCAAACCACCAACCCTCCTGTACCTCTCGAGCTGCGGTCGACACCAGGGGGGGAATCTAATCAGCTCACCCTCCAGTCGAAATTTGACTAATATCCCTCAGTGCATTCTTTAGATGTTGTACTCACTGTGACCTTTGACCCTCCAAAATGTAATCAATTCATCCTCGGGTCACGGTGGACGTTAATGCAAAGTTTGAGGAGAATTCCTCAAAGCGTTCTCGAGATATCGCGCTCACGAGAACGGATCAGACAACCCTGGAAAACATAACGGCCTCCGGGCCTCGCTGTCGCCGGCGAGGGCGTAAAAACAGTGGCAGGATTTCCAACAGTGTTTACATTAGAGAGAGAGAGAGAGAGAGAAAAAAACCCTGTGTGTTGAGTTTTCACAGTATTTACATAAGGATAAAAAAGCAGTGTGCAAAGATGCGTGGAGATCAGGGGTTACTCCGACACGCCGGCTGCTGCCCGGGGAGAGAAACTGTCTCCGTGTCTGACGTACTTCAAAAAGACAGCGAGGAGGAAATGCAACGTGGAGAGCAGGGACCCGCTGGTGTTAAGGTCACATGCTGGGAAGTTTATACATCAGATCACATTTAAATGTGTTTAAAGCAGGAAATAATTCACTCAACGTGTGCTGCGACCGACAGAGAGAGAGGGGGGCTTTTATTTTTTTTATTTTTTTATAAAAACAGTGTTCGTACAGCTGAGAGGAGTCAAAGCTCAGATATAAATCAATTTAAAAAAACTACACAAAACAGATATTGTCGGCAGGTGTGTGGAGGAGGAGAGGTTGTGTTCGAGGCGATCCTGTTTGATTTGTA
The DNA here is from genome assembly GCF_904848185.1 of Acanthopagrus latus. Taxonomy (NCBI): domain Eukaryota; kingdom Metazoa; phylum Chordata; class Actinopteri; order Spariformes; family Sparidae; genus Acanthopagrus; species Acanthopagrus latus. Next base: position 18,863,975 of record NC_051058.1, on the reverse strand, counting down.
ACTCAGGGACAGTTTGTTTGTGATCGTGTCTTAGTTGTAATTAAAAATGTCCTGGAATTATATGATTTAAAAGAGGAAAAGTGTGGAGATGTACACTTACCTACATCTACCTACTTCTTTTGGACGCTGTTATTTTGGTTTGTTTGTTTTTTGTCCGTTCATTCATAAATTAAGGTCGGGATTCTCATTCATTCAGTCTGATGTTTCACCAGATGATTAAAGACACGTCACATATTTCTGTCACAACACAAAACGCTGATTTTTGTCAGAATTTGTAAAGTTACTAGAGATAAAAAAAACATTTGAAGCTACAATATTTCTGTCTGTGTAGAGTAATAAATTACTTATTGTGCAACTTTTTAGTTTTTTCCAACAGAATAATCAATTTTTAAACGATTAAACAGCAGAGATGTTTTGAAATGAGCGAATGGTCTTGGACACGGTGAAGAGCAGACAATGGATCAAAGTCTGAAATATGATGCGATAGGAATAAATTATTGTAATTATAGGCTGAGTCATGTGAACACAACAGAACTATACCTTCTAATAATGTAACCTGTAATTACATGTCAAGACACACATCTTTATTCTAGTCCACAGAACAAGGAATGCATGAATATATGTGATTAAAACATTTTAATCAAAGTGTGCTTAGAGGATTATCAGGCTTCATCATGAGGCTGCGAGATACGTCTCACTGAGACTGAACAAAGGACTTATAGACTCGTCTATATTAAACACACAGAGACGATATTAATATGGTCATGTTGGTGTGGATAGATTCTCACTTACACAACTTCCGTTACGTAACTTAGACTGAATGTATTTGTTTTAGCTAAAATTCTGACCTGCACAAGACCAAACCAAGTAAACCAAACCTTGACAATGTTAAAAACACTCCAACTCATCACACGTCTTCTTGTGTGAAGCCCTCGACGTGCGACACCTGAGCGAGAGGTTGATGGTGATATTTTAACATTTTAGGCCGCTGACAGCAGCCGCGTTTCACAAGTTGTGTCTCCATCCAACTCCATCATCCTCTTTTAGCTCCGCTTTTGGTCTCCACCACCTGCTGAGGGGAAACATCTCCCTCTTCAGCGGCTGAATGCTCCGCTGATGTTCACCAGCTAGTCTCTAACTGTGGCTGGTGAGCAGGTACAGGCCAGCGGGTTTATTAAAGCGTGAAAAGAGCCGAAACATCAAGGTTGCAGGTCATTAAACCAAAACATTGAGCTGAGACGTGCTGAAATGCCGCCACAGTCCACAGAATGAACCGTTGGCGTTGTTTCTGCACACACAGCTGTCTTAAATTTGTCATTTTCCTGAGCATCCAATCAGCGTTCCTACAACACGTGTCGTATCACGTTCACGTTACATGCGTATGAGCTGAGCTGCGTGTCAGCATGTGGAGGGATGGTGGTGCCACGGGCGACACGGCTGCCAACATTTGTAATCGCAAAACGAGACGCGGAGGCAACAACAGAGCAGATATCTTCGGCCAAAACACGATCTGCTTTGAACCCTCACCAGGTGGTGATGGTGCCAGAACCTTCACCAGAGCTCGGCCAGAGAGTGTTGTCACAACATCCCAACCGAAAAACTGGTTCAACGTGTCTGAATGATACATGAGAGAAACAGCAGAGTTCAGCTGTGATTGTGAGGGCTCATCGCTACATGTGGCACCTTTCATGTTGGGCTCTTGATCTATTGTTAATATGAAAATATTGATTAAAGCAGCATTAACCACTTCAAGGCTCTGAAATCCTTCAAGCACATCAATCAGAATGAGAAAAAAATAACAACTGGGTTGAACCTCAAGAGGCCAAAAAGACTGAGAAACGCCAAATACGCTCCCTGCTGTCGAACGTCTTCGAGTCGTGGATTTGCCGGTCAGACAAGTGGAGACGTCTCCTGAGACGGAAAAAAAATGTGTATTTCTCGTAATATTATCTGACATTTTATAAGCTTAAAAAATTAAAGACCAGATTAATCGTTTATGAGAATAATCTCCAGTCGCCCTCCTCGTTCTAATCTTGCAGCACCGGGGACCTCCATCCCCGGGGTGTTGCTGTCCCTGCTCGTTTAAATCCAAATTAATATTTAACACGACACATCAGATCATCAGGCATTATATATTTTGCTCACATGCAGGAGAAGGAGGAGGAGGAGGAGGAGGAGGAGGAGGGATGGCTTGTGTCTCATATCCACACCACTGAGGCTTTGAGTGCACAAAATGCTTCATGCACACTGCGCTAAAGCTTTCTTTAGAAAGCCGGTGACGTGCAAAGAGACATTATTCAGGAGATGCTTTAATCCAAGGTGACAGTGCCCTCCCCTGAGTGTGCCAGCTCGCCGAGTGTCAGTAGTGGCAACGCGGGGACCAGACCATGGCGAAAGGCGGGTTATGTGGCGAGGCTGCTCCTTGTCGGACACAGCGAGCCTTCCTTACCGAGCACACACCTGTCCTGGAGACTAGCACCCAGGTGCCGAAACTCTCACCTGAATCAACCTGACAGGTGTCATGCACGCTTTGGTGGAACCATTTGTTTTGGTGCCTGATGCGGATTTTCCTGCGAGGCCGCATGTGATTGTTCGGGAAGGGTTGTATAAGACGGTCTTTTCTAATCCCTCTTTTTTTTTTTTTTTCCCCCCCCTGCAGCTGGAGGAGATCGCCCTCCTCCTCCTCCTCCTCCTCCTCGTCATTTAATCTGCAACACAATTTATCTTCAATCTAGACGTGTGACATCCCCCCACGCTCCCATCGAATCCTGCCCGTGTGCTTTAAGGGTCAATCCTGATGTGTGGATGATGATAAAGCAGGCGCATGTCGGGATCTCTATATATGTGATGAACACGCACTCGCCGCCGCGAAGGTCCAGATAAACGCGGCTTTTTCCCACCTCGCATGAGCGCATCTGGTGATGAAAATGTGTAGGTCAACCCGCCGAGAGATGAGTTCAGATTGTCGGACGGGAAGGGACAAAAAGAAATAACTGTTCCCATTAATGTAATTGATCAACAGGCAGAAAATGGAACGATTTCAGCAGGCGATAAATCATTTGATGCATTTCTTAAACAGCAAGAAAAGGGCAGAGAAACTCTCTGATTTCAGCTTGTCAAATCGAAGGATTTACTGCTTTTCTTATTCTTACGTGATATTAAATCTAATATATTTGGGGCTTTTTGGCTGTTGCACTATCAAAAAAAGCTTTTTTCTTCGGGATATAGTGTTTGCAGTTAACATTTCCAAGACCAGAACAGCTATTTTAAGCCAAACGATGTATTCCGAACCCAAGTGTTTTTGTGCCTAAACCTAAAAAGATCTGCAGAAGCAAACTAAGCTTGCACATCATGTAAAGCTATGTTTTTAAAGCTTGTCATCACTGTGAAACAACCACCGATGCTGATGAAGATCTGTCTGACGTGTTAATGTTCAGTAACGGGTTAATGTTCCTTCCTCACTTTCTGATGAATCATTACATGCTGCTGATCAGCTGGAGCGTCAGCTTGAGTTCACCTGTGGATTTCACTGGCTTGAACAACTTAACGAAATGTGCAACAAAGGTCGAGTTGTTTTTTCAGACTTTAAAATCCGGGAAAAAGACTCCAGCACACCGTCCACTTCAGTCGCAATTAAATTTAATGAGCACGAAATGTCGGTACTTAGACCTTCATCAGGTTATCTTACGTTTTGAAGATAACCTGGAGATAACCCGAACCCTGAAGAAGGTCTAAGTACCGAAACGTTATTGTCACTTAACTAAATTGCATGTGAAGAGGACAGCGCGGGAGTCAATCTCCTGATTTTTCTAGGCCTTCTCCTACGCACCTGTCGCTCTGAAGGTGCGCAAAAGCTCTGTGACGACTTAAAACCCCCCACACACACTGTCCGACTTGCAAAAATACATTTACTGTGGACCTTTATCGGGCAGACATCGATCGGGTTCAAGCCTGAAACCAATCACAGGCTGAAAGTAAACATCCCACACAATTACACGAATAAAGAAATTCACCATTCAGTCCTTCTGCCTTCAAAAACAAACCGATGACGTGAGAAAACGATCAGCAAACTAATGGAAAATGCGAATAATTGTAGACACCGTGAACTCTGTCGCACAGTCTCAATGTAAAGTGTCACATTTGGTGCAAAATCTATGTGTCAATGTGGATAAACTGAATAAAAACACGTGTGGTTTATTACAAGAGACAGAAGAAATAAATATAATGTATAATCAGATTATGTTCACGTATGAGTTCCTCTTTACATGCAGTAGCTGAATAAACACATCTGGCGTTAATTGATTTATTCACATTTGACTTAACATGTTATATATATATATAAAGCGACTGTAAATGTGAGAGTTGCACTGAGTAGAATAGAATTAGAAGTGAAAACATACATGTGTTTACACCTGAAGTCTGCGTGACATGTAACACAAACATCACTGTCAGCAGCTCAACGACAGACACGAGCACCACCCGACCACATCTGCTCATCTCTCACGTCCAGGCAACACGACGCGTCTCAACCGGCAGCCGTTTTAAAACATAAGCATCATTCTTGACCTCGGAAACTGCTGCTGGCGAGCAGCGGCATCAGCTCCAGAGTCAGAGGCATCACAACAACACGCCAAGACTTAACCGCTCGTAACGGTTACAGGGTGGTTTGGTCGGGAAGCTCGGCAGCACACGCGTGAGCGTAAATCTCTCGGGTGACACCAGAGATATATAACACGAGGAAAAGGTCGGGGTGCAGCCATTAGTGTATCAGCAGGGTCACAGTACGACGTGTCAGGTTATAACATCTGTCCCGTGCGTTTGAATGGTTATGATTGGACCTTAATAATCAGCTGGTAGCTGCGGATGATGAAGAAGCGAGTGATGGTGAATGAAACAGCTGAGGCCAATCAGCTAATGCAAGCGTGACGAAGGTTACGCTGCGTTCCTGCTGCTTCTCTCCGAGTCGCCCCCGGTGCTCATCAGCAGATTGAATTTCCTCCCGTGAATGTTGAGCTGAGGCTGAAAGACGGATGTTTTTGCGCTCGCGATGACATGTTTACTCTGATGTAATTTGTCAAATTGCGTGCTGTTAATGTTTTCACGCGGTGTGAATCGATATCTCTATGTGTGTCGCTTTCCTTCTTAGTTTTAAAGGAGCTGGAAAAGTCCCAGCGGCTAACGCGTCTGATGGTGCCAAAGACGAGTCGTCGGAGAGGAAACGTTAGCTGCATGTAACGTGGCCAGCGTGTCTTCATTCAGAGATTCCAGCTGTTTATTCCACGGACATGGAGAAAGTAATCCGATAAAGAAGTGTGTTTACATGCCTCGAGCATTTTAAACAGAAAATAGCTGGTTCGATCCACTGTGCAGCATCTGTATTGAGAATATTTGGTTCATTCAGTCTGTCAATACGCCTTCCATGTTCATGTTTGTTGAGTTAAAGTTAAAAGGAGCAGTTTGAAGATCAGAAAGAAGCGTTCAGTGACGAGGTAATGTCTCACAATATAATCTGAAATGAAACCATAAAGGCCTTCTCTAACTCTTTAACTCTAACTCCATCTAGTTTTACAGTCTTTATTCCTTTGCTTTACATTGTTAGTACATGAAGAACACTTATAATTACATTTGTGTTTTTATCTTAATCTGCTAACCAGTGAGCATGAGATGCACAAAGTAGGTCGAGTATCACGAGGTTTCCGGTAAGCAAACAAACAAAACCTCCTGAGGATGAGGTTAAACTGCCACGGATTTGAGATTGTTTTGGAAACTTCAACTTCCAGAGCCAAGAGTGTCAAAGTCAGCAGAGGCAAGAGGTTATGAGAGGTTATGAGAGGTTGAGAAGACAGAAGAAGACAGACTGATTCGGTCAAAAGCCCCAGAGCGAGAAAAGAAAGTGGGCCTGGAGATGAGATACGGAGTTATTATGGCTAAGATTCAGGAACTGGACCGCGCCAATCCTCTCGCTGACCTGCCACCCGCGTCCAGCCAATCAAACCACCTGCATGTCATCATGCTAACCACCTGCGCCTCATCAACTCAACCCCAACCCCCCCCCACCAGACCCTCTCTCTCCTTCTCCACCATCCTTTCTCATCACCGGCAGCCCAGCCTTCTACATCACCATACATCCAAGGGCAATAAGATACCACAGAGCAGGGACCCGGGCCGTCCATCGAGACGTATCCCCACTAAAAGCCCCCTCTTCATCCACCGACCTGGACCCCCAACATTTTGATAATCTACTTCAAACTGTAGAAACTTGGTGTGGTTTTGTTAGTGAATGTTTTGTTAACTTCTGCTCCCAAAGTCAGGAACTCTTCAGGTCGACACGGACTCGAAGGTTCGGGGACGTGAAGTCAACACCTGGTTTTCTCACCTGCTGTTTGGAAGATCACGAATCAACTCCCGCGCTAAACCTTCACGCCAAACTTCTAGAGATGCTCAGAGTCAAAGTCCAAAGACCAAACTCACTCTGCTGATGAAGACTGACTGATAGAGCTGAAAGCTCCGGAACAAGCAGGTAAGTGAGACTGTTTTGTCGACTGCTGCTTCCAAAGTCGATCCCTTTCAAGAAGTCAACGGAAAGTTTGGCCAGCTACATTTCCGTGATAACAGATAAAACTCTACTTTCTAATGAAGACTGTTTGATGCAGTTGAAAGCTCAAGAAAAGGCGAGTAAGTGGACATTGAATCTGGATTATTTTGTCAACAACTACTTCTAAAGTGGAGTCTGGAGTTGGTAGAGCAACATTAACATTTACCTGATAACAGGTAAACTCTAATTTCTAATGAAAACTGTTTGATGCAGTTGAAAGACCAAGATAAGGCGAGTAAGTGGACATTGAGTAAGGACTGTTGTGTCAACGACTCTTTCCAAAGTCAAGAACGTCTAACTAAATATGGACAAGAAGTGTAGAGGTCCGTAACATGATGGAAAGTTTGATTGTCTACATTTTTGTGTGAACATGGTAAATTCAATTTGATGATGAAGACTGCTTGATGCGGTCGAAAGCTCCAGAACAGGTGAGGAAAGTGACCTTGAGTCAGGATTGTTTTGTCAACAACTGTTTCAAAGTCAAGACCTTTTCACAAATCTAGAGTTGGTCGAGCAACATAAAGTTTGACTGTCTGCTTTTCTGTGATAACATTATAGACTAAATTTCAAGACTTCAAGACAAGTTTGATGCAGTTGAAAGCTCAGGAAAAGGTGAGTAAGTGGACATTGAGCTAGGATTTTTTTTTTTTTTTTTGTCAACGACAGTTTCCAAAGTCAAGAACATCTAAGTAGACATGGACAAGAAGTCTAGAGGTCCGTAACAAGATGGAAAGTTTTATCGTCTACGCTTCCTGTGTTAACGGACTAAACTCAATTTGATGATGAAGACTGTTTGAAACGGTCGAAAGCTCCGGAACAGGCGAGAGAGTGGACCTTGAGTTTTATGATTATGAGTCAGCTGCCGTTTCTCAGGTCAGCCGCGGTCAAGCTGAATTTTAGAGCCAAAAGTCCTCGATGTGCTCAAACTAATGCAAAGTTTGATCGTCCACGTCTTCACAACAAACCGGGTGAACTCAATCTGCTGATTCAGACCGTTTCATTCGGCCGGAAGAGCTTCGAGAACAAGCGAGTCATAATGAGACCCGGAGCTCAGATTGTTTCATCACATTTTGGGAGGCGAGTTTTAAATACATCAATTGTCAGCAGGGAAAGAGTCGCACATTCACAAACTCATTCATCCAATCACTGGAGCGACTTCAAACGCTTCTTCTGAGATAGGAAAAAAACTTGTCAAGTCACTCAGCGAGATGGTGACCTAGAAAAATGCATCAGCTTCATGCTCGAGCAGTGTGTGTGTGTGTCTGTGTGTGTGTGTGTCGGGCACGTTGCGCGTGTGCTGATCCTTGTTTTGAGTTTTTTCCACATCTGTGCACTGTGTCTCACTGGCACATTCGGCTGCACTTGAAGAGCTCTCTCCCCAACAATAACAAACAGAGCGCGGTTCTAAAACACACTCGTCTCCGCGGAACAATCTGCCGGCGCAGTCGCGGCGGGTGTGTGCGAGGGGAAGAAACAAAGACAGCAACGCCACACAGAACAAGGAGCACCGGTTCTGCTCGTGTACCACGAGGGACGGCGGCGGCGGCGGTGCGCTGTATGTTTACAACCAGCATGTTTCCGACCGCTACATCTCCCTCGCCTTCTCGCACAGACATTTCAGGTGGTAAACAATTTTCAAGAGTCAGTCCTTGAACCGGGTTTTGTGACAAAGCCGATATGAGTTATTGGTAAAGCCTTCAGAAGATGGTGTATTGATTTTACGACAGGGGCAGGATGAAGTAGCACCTCCAGAACATGACACAACTCCGTGCATGCTAATAAGGTCGCCCGACACAGACGGGCTCTGTGCTTACATGCACCGCTAACCTTCGCATAGATACAAGTGGGTCCGTTTAGAGCCGTACTGCTTGTTTTTTTTGTTTTTTTTTTTACCTTCGATGAGTGGCCTCATTAACATTTCTCATCCACATGCAAAAGCAGCCGTGACATTTATGTGTGTCATGTCGGGCCGGCGTGGAGAGAGTACAGGATTATTATCTGATCCTGCTGCAGTGGTCTTCAGCAAGAGGATGACATAAACATTTCATTTCCGACACTCTTTAAGAGATTATTTCCTGACAATCGTTTCTAGGGGGGAAAAAAAATGCCTTTGGTTTCAGGCAATTTTGGTGACATCATCGTTTTTTGACACTCCTAATATTTTTAGGGACAAAGGTTCCGGTTGTGTAAGATGGTGACAACAGGAATTACACTGCAATCTGTGTGCTGGAATAGCTGCCACGGTGCTGTAACCGTCCTTCATGTAACACTGACATTATGTGGAATTAAAGGAGAAAGGCTGAAGAAATTAACACAAATATGAAACATAAATAACTAGAATGTCACTCAGTCTTCGTCAGTTCAGTCAAGATTAATCCAATAATCCATCAAACTTGAAACACCCACAACTGTTTCACCATCATTTCAGCTCATCAGATCAAAGATCAGCATCAAAGTTCACTCACACATAGATATCAGACATCAAATTTATTTCATCAAGATCAATGAATTATTCCTTTAGAAATTAACAAAAAAAGCTGAAAAAAATGACCTCTCTAGCAATATAAAAGACAGTCAGAAAAAAAATTGCTGGATCCGTTCCTTTCTTACGGATCCACACCGAATGTCAGCTGGTTCTGTTCTGGGCTGAGACTCGCCCTCCATCTGAGTTTGGTGGAAATCCATTCAGTAGTTTTTGTGCAATCCTGCTGACAAACCAGCCGACCAGCAAACGGACGCAGGTGAAAATTAAGAACACAATCAATCAAATTTTTAAAAAACCCTGCAAATTACATATACAATCTAAATTCAAATTTCACAGATACAGTGTGAATAAAGAACATTTTAACTGTCATCATGAACTAAATGTTGATTTACGATCCAGTCGGACCTGCAGCCCAGAACCAATTCTGTCTGCTTTGACGTCTCCATCATAAATTTAATGAATTAACTTATCTTCTGTCCTGTTGGCTGTTTGTAGCTGCTGCTCCACCATCAACAATAATTGACGATTTATCAGAAAATCAAAACCAGAAAACTTTATCAAATTTGTTAAAAAGTGGACATACAAATTTTTGCCACTAGGGGTCTCTCAATCAAGAAAAAGAGGTATGTAGTGTGGAATCATGGGAGTTGTAGGCTTTATTGTTAATTAACCACCTTTGATGATGAAAACCTATGTGATGTGCCTCAGGCAGAAATGTAATCTATTCAACTTGTATTTATTTTGACATAGAAATGTTACATATCATGTCTTTAAACTACCAAAAAAACAAATAGGATGAAAAAAGGAAACTATAAAAGAAAAATAAAGAAAAATACAATGTTTAAAATGTTTAAAAGAGCCACATTAAACCTTCATAAAGATGCAATATAATGCAAATAAATAAATAAATAAACCAGAGAACATGCCCTCTGACAGACAGACAAATGTCTTTGGCCCTCAGAGAATTGAAACGCCCTTAATTCATCTCAACGCCCAAAGTGTGTTTGTGTCCTACATTCATCCGTTACGGTAATGAAGCCACCAAAAAAAAAGAAAAATGGACAAAACAAGATGCACAGGTCAGTCTCCTTGAACCTTTTCCTACAAAACCTGCTACCTTTCTTCATCCATCTGCCATCTGTCAATTACTCTTTGTATCTGCGTGGATCAATATTTCCATCCAGTCGTCCATCTGCTGTCCGTCCATCCACATATCGTGTCCCTTCCTGTCTTCTCTTGTTCGAAAAACAGAAGATGAACGCTTTGTCTTCCCTCGATTACTCTCACGTCGCTCGCCAATGTAATGTGATACTCAGTGGTGACAGGTTGTGCGCAGAAAATCGAGATTTCAGACAGATATTAATTATTGTGTCTTTGCATCAACGCCGACAGCCGGAGAGTCACTGAACGGTTATTTCCTCATGTAAAAAAACTTTTTCGGGGAGACTGTATGAACTGGGTACCAGGAAATTAGCATAAACCAAATTAGCTAACTGATTCGTCGATGTGATACGGCTCCATTTATACATCTGTCCCATGTGTAGTCAGTAATTAAGGAGTGTTTGTAAACGAGGCGTCTGAAGATAAAATGAAAAGATGTTCAAAAGGACTGCGTTAGCATGCTGATGTATAGCAGGTGTCATGCTAACACTGTTCATGTTAGCTAATTAGCACTAAACACAAAGCTCAGTTCTAGCAGATATTCGGTGTGCAATGTATTCAGGAGGATGAAATTTCATCCTAATAATCACAGTTTCTGTCATCTGGTGATTTACGTGTTTCTACTCAGAGATTCTGCTTAAATTTGGCATGTTTAAATCTCATGTCCTCCATTTATTAATATTAATATGTTTGAGTTACAGTCAGGGGATCATGGTTCATCCTCTGGGCACCATGAACATCGGTACCATATTTAAAGCCAGTCCATCCAATAGTTGTTCAGCTATTTCAGTCTAAGACAAAGTGGAGGAGCAATCAACCGTCAGACATTGCTTGTCTCCACTAAAACTTCTACAAAATGTAAAATATTATTTTCCCCCCTCTGACAACAGATTGTCTTTCACCAAAGAGCCACAGAGATGTTATTTACAGAGCGGATCTGTTGGATGTCGCTATTTGATTTCAGTTTGACCTTCCAAGTACCTGCCACAGCTCAAAACAAGAAACCCGAACCACTTTCTTCCTTTCACAAAAAAAAAAAAAAAACTTCAGCCCAAAAGTCTAATTTCCAAAATATCTACAGAGACACGGCACATTGAAATGGGGTCAGATTGTTTGATTCTTTGACCCAGATCATGTTTGAGGAAGTGATTCTGACTGGTGGCTGTCAGCAAAATGAAACACCAGCACGGACATTTACCCTCTGCTCTCCCTCCTCTGTTTCCATGGTTTCCATGGGGAAAGCCAAAATAAAGCTAAATACTGAGATATTCCAGTCTGGACCACAGTGAGAGACCAACCGACACACTGAGAATGTATGTAACGAGTATTCTTTACACTAATGATATAAACAGGCTGAAAAAACTTGTTCTCCAGAGGAACTGCACACCCTGTTCTCTCTGAATGACGGTGACAATAACCACATACCATAAGTGTTTCTCTCTGGGGTGTGCGCCCGTCATACCTTTTCTTATTGAAAGTAAATCACTGTTGTCGAAGAAGAGGGCTGCTGAGTGGAAGTGTGTATGATATCCCAGACTCCTTCTACAAATTGTGTGATTTTAAGAGTTGTTGCATCATGAGTTGAATTTAAGAAACTTCGTAAAACGTTTACAGCAAAGTTTAAATAACCAGCACTTCCTAGTAAAATCGGCGTTAAATTCAAAACATTAAGATGTTTCTTTTCTTGTAAAAAGTGTGGTTTTTGCTGCCTCACTGTAAAAGATGTCTGTTTTTTGTGTTGTAAGTGAACACAGTGTTTCAACTGGTTTCACCATGTAGACTAAATTCACCCAAGAATATAACATATCGCTGGTAAAACATGTGAAATTGAAATGGATAAAGTCACCAGACTCCCTTTGAGAAACACTCTATTTTCAGACACAGTGCACCAGGAGACACTGTGTAACTTTGAGAAATGCTGTATACAAGAAATTCTTAATTATTTAGGCCTTCTTGTTCATTCGGCTGTGAAGTGAGATCTGGTCACTTGAGATACATTTAATCACAGGTGTGAATTGACTGGCTCTCTCTCTCTTTTTCTCTCTCTCTCTTTCTAAGAACACACCTATTTGTCTAACGTTGGTTATGGTTTGTCACTTTAAAGATCCCAGCCCTCCCTACACACAAAGACTCAGGTTGTTACTGGAATCCCGATTGCCGTCCACAGAGCCATGACTAAAAAGCAGAAAAGTCCTGTACACGGAATAGATCCGCGGGCCCGGTTTGTGGAGAATTGATTGTGTCTTGTCAGCAGTTCCGGTGGCAGGCCTTTATTTATCAAGTGGTTGTGTTCCCGTGGACCTGGCAGAGCTGCGGCAGGTGTGAAGGTCAACAAGAGAGTCATATTTTTAATCAAAGACCAAGGAGCTAAAAATAAAACTCCCCCAGCGGGCATCACACTGAGACTCAAGGAGATGTGAAAAGGTTCCGTAGTGTACACGTATTAATTATCACGCATATACACTGGGGTTGTTGTCAGGCATAAATGTCAGCTGGACAGGTTTTCTTGCTAAGGACGCCATTAGAGGTGTAGAGTGTGCCGCAATGCACCTGGAGTCTGAACCCGGGCCAAGAATGACGGGAGGAATCACATGCCTCAGCTGAAGTAACTGTCCTGAAAAGAAAAACATGGGCAGCATGGCTGGTTAGTGTGTGTGTGTGTGTGTGTGTGTGTGTGTGTGTGAGAAGGCTTGAATGTCATCGTGTGTGATTGCGTGTGTGTGTGTGTCCTGCTGCATTTGCATGATACAGCCAGAGTGACTGCCTATTAATTAATTCTTTTTGCCAGGGCGTCACATTTGCAGGTGAGCTAAATCAAATAGAAAACCGTACATGGTGTTAATTTTCACAGCCACACTTTTTAATTAAAGCGCCCTGGGAAGATAAACAACCCAGGTTCCTACAGATGGAGGGATGGAGGGGAAATAAACATGACAGGCTCGGAGGAAAGCACCCAAAATGACATGCCAGAGGGTTTCCAAATATCAGAAGGAATCTTGTATCAACATATTTCACTTCCAAAGTGGTTAAATCGACACACCTTGAATAAATAAAGCACCCAAACTCATTTGATTTCATGATACGAGCTTCGACTGATTCCAAATTTGGCGAGACAGTGGACAGATGGCTTTTCGACATATGTGGGGGTTGGGGAAAAAAAAAAAAAAAGCATGTGAGTATCTTTATAGAAACACACAAGTGCCACAAGCGGGAAAACATCAGACATGAAGGTCCGTGTTGGATTTGCCGTCCTCGGGTCTGAGGAGCGACGGAGCGAACCGCGGAGCTCCGAGGCGAGCAAAGAAAAAGAGGCTGATAAGAGGTGACACGAGATCGGGGTAACATGCAGTACACCTTGCACAGTCACATTCTTGTTTTATCATCAAGCGTGGCGACAGATAAACTTGTTTTGCTTGTCTACTATCATCATCTACCATCTGTCTGGCCGTGGCCCCAAGGGGAAAGTCCTATGTGCTGTATATTAACGTTTGTAGGCCATGTCGATGTCGAGCTGTGGATTATCTGGCAGATTGGAGGTAGCACAGACTGTGGTGAGAAAATACCCCTCACATCTGTATGGACGTTAAGAAAAAACAGAGTCCACGCTCAGCCCTGATGATCTGGGATACATTCTGGCATCAACAAGCGATGCATCAGCAGCACAACATCCTTCAACCCCCCCCCAGACTGCAGATGCTTTTAAACAACATGTCTTGAGAGAAATGTATCAGACAGTGGCGTGGCATCACAGCCGGCTTCCAGAGGCACTTTCCTCTTGGAGCCCCTATGGGGAAAAAAAAAAAAAAAAAGGCCGGGCAGTCAGATCGACGTCGTGAAAGAAAGCATCTGCTCCACAAGACCTCAGAGACATCTTGCAGTGCACTTAAGAGACCTGCGGTGATCGCGGAATTGAATTGGTATTGATGCACGCTGCGTTCTGCCTAAACATGACACGTTCTGTCGAAGTATAATGTGGATGAGTGAGCACAAGCCTGTTCTCCAGTACATGAGTACATGTGCGCTACCTGCTGTGTAGTGACACGTTCAGCAGGTGTTCAGTTAAATCATGTAAAATAAAAGACATTCTTTGACAGTCACGATTTCTGGAGAAAGACATTTCTGTTGAGTTTTTTCAAATCTGTTTTTTGGGGGGTTTCAATCATCATCACAAGCCACCGTGAGCACCTTGACTGAATAACCCTGCAGCTTAGACCAAAACGATCTAAACATAGCACAAAAAGTAAGGAAATTTGTGTTTGGTAGATTTTTTTCTCTGTTGTAACGATGCGTCTTGGCAATGAATCTTGTACAGTTAGAAAACCTGTTTATTTCCCTTTTAAATGGTGCCACATTCGTAAGGAACATGCATTTGAATGATGAGCAGCAGAGCTGAGTATTTGGGTTGCACACATGAATATTTTGCCAAATCTTCTCTGCCAAACAGCTTAATTCTGCTGCTGACTCCTGTTTGGTGGATTGGATGGTTGATGGCTGAAGAAACAAGACATACTGGCAAATTAACAATGTATTAATGTAACAAACAGGAGCCTCAGTAGCGTTTGGAAGAACCACACACAGCCACAGCAGCCTGGCTCCTCCTCCTGATGCTGGTCACCAGCTGGGTCGATCTCCAGAGACAATAACCGCTGGATAAAACCGGCTGTCTTTGACAAAGTCATCAGTTTTTTGTTGTGTACACACAAACCGCTATGAAATCACACAACAGCCTTGTGTTTTGCCTTGTTCGCTTCCACTAAATCCAGCATATATTACACTTTAAATGTCCATAATAACACAGATTTAAAACAACAGTAACATTTTCAGTTGATCATCATAATGTCTGCCTGGTCCGCTGAATGTGATCCAGGTTAAAATATCGGATTTGTTACTGCAGGTGTGTTTGATAAAAAGGGATTTTGTCAACAACACGAATCATATTTGGGGTAAATATTTAGGGTATGATTGTGTTGTGGGGATTAGTGCTTCAAACACACCACCACCTTTCTCCTCCCAGGCTATTTAAAGGGCCAGTTCACTCAAATTACCACAAAAAATGCTATTTTCTCAATAACGTCGTGTGGTATTTATCCATCCATATAGTGTTTTGTTTGTTTCAATCCAGTTTATAGCTGAAAAGAAATTAATTTAAAGACATTATCTAAAATTCAATTTATCTCACTGGATATTCTGCCTACGTGCTCGGTACTAAAACCTCTCTAATTTTGTTCTGATTTACTTTATTAGCATTAAAATTGGCACAGAAAATGATTAGATGTTTTTTTTTTTGTTTGCTAGAGATTTGGAGCTGCAGCTGCATCGTTCCTCAGGGCTATTCTTTATTAAGTTGTAAGAAATCTATCATTTATAGTGTGCCATCTTATTCGACATATATACTTATACTGACACATCTGAACAAATATTTCAGATGTTCCCTTTATGATACCTTGAGACCTGTGTCTGTTTTGAGAACCATTTATTATTTCATTCCCAGCTGACTGGCTCTTTTTTAAAATGTCTACTTACTGTTCGATGTAAGAGGAGCTCCATCTGTTTTCCAGTCTCTGATCTAATTTGCTGCTCAAGCAAACTCATCACCGTGTTTACAGGTAAAACACCTCGACATGTTTTGTAGTGCAGCGCTGGCCTGAAGCCAAATGTATAATTCAAAGCAGGACGGTCTGATAGCTCGTCACACCGCGTTCTCCTGCATTCCCAATCGTGGAGATGGCATTAATAAAGCCAAGCCAGCCATCGATTCGGTTTGCATCTACGCATCTTCTTCTCGGGAGGCTTTACTAGTTCAGCATTTCACAAAAAATAAAAAAATAAAAACCTCAAAGTAATAAAGGCTTTTGGGGAATAACACGTCCTAGAATGAACAATGATGAGCTTCATGTGCTCACCTGAGGTCTGCTCTTTAGGTGACTAGTAGGACTGTGAGTCGCTTGATAAATGTGTCTTGTATTTCATTCCTAGCAAAGATCTTTTTCTTTGTCTCCAAGTATTCCCTCAGAGCGTTCTCGAGTGTAATTCTCTGAAGTTTTAATAATACGGAGTGATTAATGACAGGAAAAATGTCGACGAAGAGATTTGGCTGCTTGTAGGCGAGGTCAGGTAGATCGCAGAATGACGAGAATTCACATTTACAAGTGCTGACGTTGAGCGTACGTTAAAGTGAAGGTGAACGAGGCTTAATGAATTTGAGTCTTTATTCTTAACGAGTTACTTGTGCTCGTTACTTCCAAAGTCTGTGACTTTATAATCCGCTAAAAGGGAAAAATATCAGCGGAAAATGAAACATGTTTTATTCCACTGACAGCCGATACATAAAACATGCAGTATTATAGATTGAACTAACCAAAAGTATATGAAATTAGAATTTAAATAATCGGTCTCAATTAAATTTTAATCAACTGAATACATTTAAGGCCTTAAAAAACTGCTCACACAGAACGTTATGAAGGTGCAACTTTGAGCTGCAGCTTCTAAAAACTTTACAAACCAATAAATCGATTATTGGAAAAATAATAGTCAGCAGATTGTTACATAAACATTCAGTAGTTGGGGCTTTATACAAAAAGTTAGAGATGAGCTCTAACTACAGCAATAAAACCTGTAATGTGTGTGATGTAATGTGTACAAGTAAACAGTCACAGGGACTTTTTGCTGCAATGAATAACTGTAATCATATAGCTGTGATGTTCAGCATGTTTCTGATTACCCACATTTCTATTATATCTTGTTTTACCCCTTTTTTTCATCAGATCGCTGATAAGATCATTTGTTTTTTTTAACTAGAAAAAACAGAGTAGCAGAAAATGGAAATGCTCAAGTCAAACACAAGAACCTCAAGTTTGTTCTTGAGTAAATGGACATTTTTTGCTGTCTGATAATATAAAAGTGGAACTTTTTTTTGTGTCAAGCTGTGCGGCCCACGTGAGTCAGACAATGAGCTGCTGTGTAGTTTGATCTGTGTTTTGTTCGGTAACCGATCGTCCTCCAGCCTGAAAGAACTCCAACTATCTCAGCGGTATCACAACAGCAGGTGAATTACAACATGCGTGGCCCACACACACCCAGCAGGGGGGCTGAAACTCAAACCCAGCTGTTGATCATGAGTCCACGCTTAGCTTTCAGCACGCTGAAGTCACACTGTGATAACCACAGCTCCCATCAAGGGCGGAGGTGCTGATAGTGGAGAGGCGTACCTCTCCTCAGATGATGACACATTGGATCTGGCAGGGCGGGGCTATCGCTGACACAAGTGCACTATGACAAAGGTCACCAGTCAGCAGGTAACAGCTTCTCAAGCTCTCCTCCGCCCCCTGCTGGTGGATCATTCTCCATGAACGTAGGATGTGCAGTCACAACATGGCAGCACCTCCTCAGATCCCCGCTCACTGGGAGAAATGTCAAAAAACATTTAGAAGCGAGGAAGAGGTTCGTCCTGGCCTCAGTCCACCCCACCAGCATCGGGTACTCTGGTTCACGTCGGTGATCCAGCAGAGAGTTCAGCCTCAGAGATAAATCTCCCTTAATGATCTCATTAATTCCTGTTTTGACACCCAGGGGTTGCTCCACAGAACTAAAAGACAATTAAGTTTTTCTCCCACCTCCAACAGAAAGTTGCTTTTAAATAGACTTTAAACTCATTTTGAACTCATTAACAGGACCTACAGGTCAGGAGCTGCTGGTCGGATCGGCGAACACTCAGCTGTCTTAGTAAATCAGTTGCTGGGAAACATGCAGAAAATCAATTATTTATCATAAGCAAACACAAACTGATAATAGCTACAAGTTACTTTGAAGATTCTGATAAATAATTCAACATGTAATTAACAAATAATCATGTTGTGTTACTTGATGTTAAGGTAAGATGCATCATTTCAATACAATAATCCAAAATAATTCTACAGTGAGACATTCAGCATGATGAGCACTTTGATTTTTGTACTTTAAGTACAAACTTTTTGCACTTTTGATTCAATTATGAATGCATGATTGAGTTTTACTTCCTCATACTTCAGCAGAAGGTCGTCTTAAACTTATGCCTGAGCTAAACTTGAATTAATAAAAGCCGGTGCAGCCTTTATTTGATAGACAGAGCATCATTTCTAATATTCCCTGTGACGTGAGTGGGCTTATATTATATCATATTTTATTCAGAAGCATCCCTGAGGTTGTTTTGATGCAGCATCAATGCTATTTTTTCATATTGCTGTTGGGTTATTTACCCAAAAACGTAATTATGGTACGATTGCCTCCCACTTCAGCTCAAATATACATAAAATAACAATAAATCAGAATCGGTTTTAAGGTAAAAGTTGATTTTGATTGCTGTTAACACTTCTGTGCTTTGATGATTGATGATTAAGGTATGAACATTTTGACACAGAGCCCCTCTAGAAGAAAATTGGAGTAATTTTCGACGTCTTCATCTTCGTATTATATTAATCAGATAATCCAATTACTTCACTCTGGGCTCTTTCGGGCCCTGAGGGCAGCTGATTGCTTCGCCCAGTTGGTAATTCAACCTTGCCATTAAGTCTGAGAGGTAAGGCGGGTCGACACCGCGTCCTTGGAGGAGAATCTGCATTCCAAATCTCTCAGCATCTTGCGTGGAAGCTCGCTGCCATGAATATTTAATATGACTCATATGATCTTCAGTCACATTTCACAGCCACAGGCTAGAAAATGAAGTTTGCATTGAATACTTCTTGTTAATTAAAGTGATGTGGTCATGTGTTTGTGTATTATAACTGAAATACTACGGAGGTTGTTCTGCCACACAGGTCTGAAGGAGTCGGCCGACGCAGCAGCCTTTAATGTCGTTAACCTGGAGGGAGCTTTAACTTGGCGGGTCAGATGTTCTCCAACGTATCCTGATGTCTCTGAGGAGCCTCCTGCACGGAAAACCTCCCATATAATGAACGATCACACTGCCAACTTCCCTCGTTATGAAGATCATTCGCACGCTATTCCTCACCCTCGTCTGACAGCAACATGGACAACAGACAGAAACATGACACAGAGTCGACAGTTATGTTACAAATTCATATTTTTGCACACCAAATATATATATTTGTATAATTTACTGACCTACCCAACAGTTTGTACAAGAATAACTGAGTGCTAAACAAATTTGTTGATCACTGCGATCATTTTTATACAATTTTACTTTTAATTCAAATGAGTAAAGTATAAGAAAACCAGTATTTACATTTAATTTGAAACTGTTTGACAAGGTAAAGAAGTGGTCTGATGTTCACCCATTTAATTCTGTCCTTCTCATGTTTGGTTAAAGTTATTAATTAGTAACTAGTAGGTAACAAAGGTTGTGTGTCGTGTATCCGTCTCTGTTTTTTCCCCCCCATGCTCCAGTAATTGCCGTATCTCCGTCTCTGGATCAGCTTAGTCCATTTTCTCATGATCTTCCCATAGTTGATCTCGTGCACTTGGCCTCATGACCGCAACATGATTCATGATTCCTGAAGACAGTCATCTGGCCTCAGACTGGCCTTCATTCTCCACATGTGTGATTCAATCTGAAAGGAGACGGTTGTTTTCTCTGAACTTGCCAGAGCGCCTGACCCTGCAGAGATCTGTAACAAAAAACCCACCGAGTCTGAAAAAGAAAAAAAAGATGCTTGTTATGATGCAACGTAATGTCGTCCCAGGCCTCGGAGCCAAATCCTGGAATAAACTCTGGCTGCTGATGGATTCGCAAATTTCTGAGATAAATATTTGTTCTAATGCACATGATAGTGCTTTTTGGACTGCAAGCAAAGAAATACCACAATAATTAAAAATGTAATGAGCGTCTGAAGAATGAATTGTGACATTTAACCAAAACTTTAAGATGTACAGTCAGTTTATTACGCTGTCTAATGATCCTGGGCCCATTTTTTTTTATGTTTATTAAAACAGAAGTTATTTTCACAGGAAACTCTGTCAGCTTCATCCATTAAAACTTGGAAAAATCAACCCAAACTCTCTGAGGCAACATCGTGTCCCATCCTCAACTCCCCCCCCCCCCAAAAAGATACAGAAATAGTCAGCTGTCATCAGTGTGGAGTTCAGAGAAGTATTTGCAGAAATACTTTCTCTACTAGTCATTGGCTCAACATGTCTTCATACCTAAACAACTGAAGATGTCTTCTGCTGTCGTCATCTCCTAAAAACAACATGGCTGTTGCAGCTCAACAGCAGCACATGCACCGCGTACCGGATCTGCTTCATACGGTAACAGTTCAGTCAGGTTTAGGCAAGAAAACTCCTTGTTAGGTTTAGGAAAACAACGTGGTTTGGATTAAAATCACTGCCTTACTACTGTATCTAAAGTTATAAATACACTTACACTATGTAAATCAACGTATTCAACTATGTTAGGAGGTTAAAAGACTGTTACCTAATGTACGTGACATGAAAAAAAAAGCTAACGAAAAAAAAACGGTTGATCCATTTGGACTTTCAAACTCAAAGGCTGATTGCCATCGACTTCCAAAACCAGATATCTCTCTGTTCCCAACAGCGACAGGTGTATCGGACCATCATCGTACACTTTCCTCATTCTGTTGGATCCATTCAAACCAAAATTGTGCATCAGTCGAAATTCGATCAGCTGTTTCTTTTTTTTTTACTTGATTTGAAATGAAAAATTTAACTGGATTTGAATCTGATTTATTCCGACATTGAACACAGAAAACGTTTGAGTGGGTGCAGTTGTTAAGAATTCAGGTGACCATCACGTCTTCACTGCTCATATAACTGTTTTGCGCCCGGCCTGTAGAAACAACAACCATCTGCTTCTGGTGACTTGAACATTTTCAAGTTCAAATGCCAAAGTGGTAGAAAATCCTTTCCGTACGTGACATTAAAACTGGTCATTTTTTCCACAAGAAGTTTGCGATCTCGGGTCTGTTCTTTAATGCGTGCCATGTTTCGACTGATTGTTGCTCAACATGAGGACTTTTGGGAGTATTCCTGTAAAAACTGAAGCAGTAACAGTCGCATGAAGGGGGCCTGCAGGAGAACAACAGTTGATTGTTCGACATTTGAGGGAGTTTCCAGATTCTCCGTCCTCTGCTGCCGATTCAAGGTTGTTTCCTGACCTGAATGCTGAAGACTGTCACACACAGGCACAGGCCCGGTTCTAGACTGATTATTGATGTATGTCTACTAACATATTTTCTATTTAAATTTGAAGCTACAATGTAAGTGGATACTTAACACTGTATACAAATGCCTGTGGTATCTAATGGGAGGCGAGTCGAGAGAAGCTGCTACTGACTACTACTGAAAAAAATGTACTTATGGCTGATATAAACAAACAAATGTCAATGTTGCTACTGGCTTCAAAAGTCCAGTTCTGGTCAGGCTATAATTATACGGATTTAAACAACATTTCCAAAATTGTTTGTTCACATCAGCAGCTTATTCTCAACCATCCCTGTACTTGTGTCCTTCAGCTGCCCGAAACAGAAAGTGGGCCTTGGAGGACCATAAAGTTAGAGACCCCATCCATGGAGGAGGCTGTTGGAAAGATCCCCACCCAACAAATGGTTCAGTCCATCTCCACCTGACCACACAATGTTTTTTTAACCAGACAAGTCTACAAAACCTTTTTGCCAAGCTATTTGGACTGGGAGGATTTGCCTTTCTCTGAAAGTCTGACTGAGTTTTTGTGTGAGGAAAACAAAAGATCTAATCTAATCCACATCTAAATGTGCAAAATCAGAAAGAAACAAGCAAAAAACTACCTGGAAATTAGATCACAAGTGAAACTGTGGCTGCAAATGTCATTTTCTCTTCCCCTGACTGCTCTCCACTTGACCAGCTATAACATAAATGTGTTATTGATTGGGTACCGCTACTATCCAAGGACCAAATTAAAAAATCAAATTCTTGACAGACTTTCATTAACTTTTTTGTATTATTAGAGCCTGAGCACTATCTGTGCGAGGACCATATTGTTTCTATAAGTTCAAATTGTTTATAGAGTAAAACCACAAGCCGCACACACACTTTTTTACTTTTCTGTGATCACATTAAAAACATAAACATTAATATTTAAAGTTCAGAGAGCATATTTAGGCTCGGACTGAATTAGCTGAAAACAAACAGGGGAAGTGAGAGTGGGAAAAAAAAACATTCAGAGAAAAATCTGACCATTACTGGTGCAGCTGAGGAGCCTGTGAACTATCCTGACTAAGAGGCCTTTTGGATTTATTTCAGGTCCTGTTTTCTATTTTATATTAACAAGTACTTGGTTTAAAACAAGGTGTAGCGATCTAAAGGTTGAGATGTAAAAACTTTCAGTCAAATAAAGCCTCATTCAGCGATCCATTCAGAGACATAGAAAGTAACCAAAACTAAAACATTAAGACGTTAAAACAGCATCTGAAAGGCAGAATGAATATGAATATGATGAGCAGACAGTTTTACTTAAATTACATTACTGACTACTTTTAAATAAGGAACTGTATCAGAACAAACATTTTAAATTACCCTCCCGATCCCCGTACAAGTAAACCAAATGTGTTCAGTCCTGAGAACATTTAGTGCTTTACAGACCAGTGATATGATTTTAAAGTGCAGACAACAACGAGGCTACATAATGATCATATAAACTACTGTAGCTGCTCAAAATGACCATTTATCTGTCTGCTTGGTGATATCACAGACAGCACTTCAGGTATATTTCATATCAGCTGCTGGTAAAACATTATAAACCTCTCACTGAGCTGCTGTTAGCTTCATTCATGTGATAAGAGATGGAGAGAGGTTAACTTACTCAGACATTAAACAACACATGGTTTCTAAATCAGTCATTCCCAGAATAGGAATAGATAATGAAGGTAATGGAAGCCCTGCTCTTTGAAAATGCCACTGAGAGGAGACGTTGGTCTCCATCAAAAGACTCAACACGTGCTTTAAAAATCTATAAAAAAACACAATAGAGTGTAATTCAAAAAAAAGGTTTTATTATGTAAATATCCAGCAAAGACAACAGTGCTCACTGTCAACAGGTGAAACCAGAGTCAACAAACTGCAGGACCTGAAGGAGTTTCACCAGGAGACGGATCCTCAGTTTTCCTGCTTCACGTCCTGCGGCGACTCGTCCGTCACCTGCAGGAAGAGAAAGAAGAGCAGTGGTAGTTTGATGTCTCTTTGTGGAGGTTTTCTTGTTGTTTTATGTTTGTTTTTAGAGGTTTTTGTGTTGTTTTTAGAGGTTTTGTGTGTTTGTTTTTAGAGGTTTTGTGTGTTTGATTTTAGAGGTTCTGTGTGTTTGATTTTAGAGGGTTTTGTGTTGTTTTTAGAGGTTTTGTGTGTTTGTGTTTAGAGGTTTTTGTTTGTTTTAGGGGTTTTGTGTGTTTGTTTTTAGAGGTTTTTGTTTGTTTTAGTGGTTTTGTGTGTTTGTTTTTAGAGGTTTTTGTTTGTTTTAGGGATTTTGTGTGTTTGTTTTAAGAGGTTTTTGTTTGTTTTAGGGGTTTTATGTGTTTGTTTTTAGAGGTTTTTGTTTGTTTTAGGGGTTTTGTGTGTTTGTTTTTAGAGGTTTTTTGTGTCTGTGCAGGTTTTAATTGTTTTTAGAGGTTGTTTGTGTGTCGAGGTTTTGTTTTTGTGGTAGTTGTTTGTCCTCCATAAAGAGACCTGGGTCTATTTTTGATGAGCTTTGAGTCTCCTTGTGGAGGTTTGAGTCTCTAACTCAGTTGTATTTAACCTGAAATCACTTTTCATAATCTATTTACATGAAGTTTTAATTTAATTTAATTCGGAAGTAAATCTGAACATTTACAGGTTTTGTTTTACTGAGAGGAACCATAAATAAGTCTGGTTACAGTGCCTAAATGCATTTATTTGATCTAATTCATAAAGTATTTAACATGTGTACACACTGAGAGTCACATCATTAGAACCAGTGGCAGGTGAAATGAATAACATGGATCATAATGTTCCAACGCCATGTTCGGTTGTGAAGCCATGACTCCTAGCATTCATGAGGATGCATCTTTGACAGACACCAGTCACCCAAACACAGATGCAGACCAAGTACACCCCCTCATGGCAGCAGCACTCCTTGGTGGCAGTGCCCCCCCTGCTCAGGAATGACCTGAGGAATGTGGGAAAGAGCTCAAGGTGTCAACCTGACCTCCAGATTCCCCAGATCTCAATCCAACTGAGCTTCCACTGGATGCAGTCAGAGCCAAGAACAATCCATGGGGGCCCCAACATGGATGGCAGTTGGTTCTGGCGCATCCAACAGATGCTCAACTGAAGTGGGATCTGGACAATGAGGAGGCCAGATTGACACCTTGGGTTCTTTGCCATGGGGGGGCGTAGTTGGTCTGAACGGTGTTTGGGTGGCTGTGTTTGTCAAAGAGGATCCACAGAAATGACAGAAGTCAAAGTTTCCCAGCAGAACATTTGATTGTAACAAGATGATCAATGCTCACTTCACTTGTCAGCTGTTTTAATGCTGTGGCTGAACAGTGGAGATATACATGTTAAACACTTTTCATATTTTGCATTGAGTTTTTAACTATATTATTCATACTTTCACTACACTTTGTCTAACAGTTACTTAGTTACTAGTTACTTTGCAGATTCATAAAAACAATATTAAATATACTGATCAAACATGATGTATTATTATAGATTAAGTTATCCAGCATTAAAAGCAGAAAGTTGAGAGCCAGTGTGCTGCATATGGAGGACAGTTATTACTCAGTTGATTGATTGGGTGGGTCAGTTTACTCATAAAGCAATTCTGTAGAAAGTCAGCTGATTTTTGAGTCTCATTCTCAAGTCGTCAAATAACGCACTTTGTGGGCTATTAACAGGACTCACAGAGAGTCGAGTTGTTAAAAGTGAGAAGACTTGTATTTTCATATACATTTTCTTTCAAGATATATATTTTTTTATATCCAGTAGCTGTAAAAACACTCCTTGAATCCTGTGGGTTTTGAGGCGGGGCCTAAGTCTGCTCTGATTGGTCAGTTCACACAAGCTTGATAACCAGGTTTGCCTGGCAGAACACTTAACAACTGGATTGCTGCTACTGAACTTTTGTGCCTAGAACTCTACGCGGTTAACTGGTTGTTGTAGCTTAGTGCGTCAACATTGTTTAGCTAACACTGTTAGCCTGAAAAGCTTTATACCGCGATGTTTCTCCAGCAAAACAACAACTTCAAAGGCTTCATAAAGCTGATCGAGCACTCTCTGAAAGCATGTTTGTGCGCTCGAGTAGAGACGAACCTGAACTGAAAACAAACCCTCAATACACTCAGAAGAAGGCAGACAAGCTAACAACCGCTCTAGCTGTTTGTAACTATCAGATTGCTGAAATTCCACCATGAACATAACTACAACAACTGCTTCCAAACAAAAAACATCACCACAACACAATCGGATTGTTATTAGTGGTCTGCTGGGCGGTGAGGCCGAGGGCCCTGTAACAGCTTTGTAATGTTCTCTGCTTGGTGTTGTCAAGCAGGATGCTGTTACACAAAGTTGCAAGAAATTGAATTCCTGCATTTTTTTTTTTTTTTAGCATTTTGTTTTATCACAGAGTTCAACATTATCTTCAAGCAAAGGCATCGCGCCCATACACACTGAACTCGCGAGGGGAATCGTCATGGACAGATGAGGGCAGAGATCCAAGCCGCTATAGTGGCGTCAGGCTAGCTTCTACCGTGGCCCTGAGCATGTCCCTAGCCAGGCCGAGGCCCAAGCTAAACACGCACACTTTGTGCACGCTTCTACCATACCATAGGTGTCTGAACATGAGGGACCTGTAAGTTGGCGGGATCGCACAAGGGCTCGTAAGATACGCTATTACCAATACCAGCGGCTGACCAAAGGCCTGACTACTGCCATTCATGGAAACCACTGCTTACAGCTCCGACGGACTGCACTCGGGCATTTGCCATTGAAGATAGTTGAAGTCCGGTCAAGTTAAACTATAAATTACAATAACACCAGGTTTGCCTGGCAGACCACTAACAACTGTATTACTGTCTATACTATACTACGAGGCCTCCAAAACAACACGTCTCCGTTCAGTTCTGCTGGTGTTGTAGCTCTAACTTCCTTGCACTTCTACCACAAATAAGAACCCCAATACTAACACCAGGCTCTGCTCATCATAGTTTATACGCTCAGATGGACATAGACAAACTAACAACTGCTCAAGCAAAACCTTACACAGGCTGACAGAAATTAACATGTTTCCGGTCATTCTGCTGGTGTTGTAGCTCTAACGTCCTTGCACTTCTACCAAAAATAAGAACGCCAATGTTAACACCAGGCTCTGCTCATCATAGTTTATACACTCAGAAGGACATAAACAAACTAACAACTGCTCAAGGAAAATCTTACACAGGCTGACAGAAATTAACATGTCTCCGGTCATTCTGCTGGTGTTTGAAGCTCAGTTTGCTGCACCTCTACCATGAATGAGACCACAAGAACCGCTTCTAAACCAAAAACTTCACTACCACACAGCTTCATGTCAGAAACTTAATATGATCCTTATTAGTGGCCTGCTGGTCGAATAGGCCGAGGCTTATGTTAAAGTTGAATCAATCATAAATGAAGCTGTCCATTTAAAATGTATAAGTCTTAGCTCAAAACCCACAGGGTTCAAAGGAAGAGGAAGTCATTTAAACAGGTTTTGTTTTCCTGAGGGGAAATATAAACAAGTCTGGTTACAGTGCCTAAACGCATTTATTTGATCTAATTCATAAAGTATTTAACATGTGTACACACTGAGAGACACATCATTAGAACCAGTGACAGGTGAAATGAATAACATGGATCATAATGTTCCAACGCCATGTTCGGCTGTGAAGCCATGACTCCTAGCATTCATGTGGATGTCTCTTTGACAGACACCAGTCACCCAAACACAGATGCAGACCAAGTGCACCCCCTCATGGCAGCAGCACTCCTTGGTGGCAGTGCCCCCCCTGCTCAGGAATGACCTGAGGAACGTGGGAAAGAGCTCAAGGTGTCAACCAGACCTCCAGATTCCCCAGATCTCAATCCAGCTGAGCTTCCACTGGATGCAGTCAGAGCCAAGAACAATCCATGGGGGCCCCAACATGGATGGGAGTTGGTTCTGGCGCATCCAACAGATGCTCAACTAAACTGAGATCTGGACAATGAGGAGGCCAGATTGACACCTTGGGATCTTTGCCATGAGGGGGTGCAGTTGCTCTGAACGGTGTTTGGGTGACTGGTGTTTGTCAAAGAGGATCCACAGAAATGACAGAAGTCAAAGTTTCCCAGCAGAACATTTGATTGTAACAAGATGATCAATGTTCACTTCACTTGTCAATTGTTTTAATGCTGTGGCTGAACAGTGTAGATATACACGTTAAATAAAATATGATTAAACAAACTGTCGGTATTCAACGACCTGTGGATGAGACTCGACTACCCTCTAGAATCATTTACTGATCCTAGAGTATTAATGAACAGCAACTGACAAATCTCACACTTTCTGCCTTTAACTTTTGCACCTACACTGCACTGACCTTGTTGGACCAGGTGTCTCTCCTCTCCGGTGCTGATCAACATACAGGTCAGAGCTGCTCCACCTGAAGCTGAAGACAAGTCCCACTGTTCACCTGGAGAGAGGAGGAAGAACTTTAGTATAACATGATGACTATATGCATATGTGTGTGTTTAATATATATATTCTGATTATAGCAGTAAAAAAGAAGATGTAATCGGATTACAGACACATCCAGCAAAAGGGGATTTCTTACAGGATCATCATTTCATAATAAAGAATGATACCGCAGTCTGTAACCATGTGCATCACTTCAGGAGTTTCACATCACTCTGCACTATAAAATCTGCTATAATCTGATTTAATAAGTGTGTTTTTTAAAGGTAAACCAAAAGTAAACCATATGTATTAAATCCTACAAAAACATATAGCGCTTTATAGATGAGCAATATGATTTTAAAGTCTATCTTTTGAAAGACAGGGAGTCAGTGCAGTGATTTTAATAACACATTAAACCAGAACTGAGACAAACACACTGAATACATTCTGTGCAGCTACAATGAGGCTGCATATTGTGTGTATAAACTACTTTAGCTGCTCAAAATAACCATCTAGAGGCTGACATACTAACATACTGAGACATTATAAACACAACACCTGGAGCCTGTTAGCTAACTGTGCTGTACTCAGATATTCAGCTGTAAAGATGCTAGTTTTAACAAGTTAACATCACACAGCAGGATAATGCCTTCAAGCTAACACTCTCCAACAGACACACATGTTAGCTAACAGGCAAACCAGTCTGTAAAAACACGACGATTAAATGACTCAGACGTCTTCATAAGCTCGTTATAGTGTCTGTGTCCGTTAGTAAAGGCAGCTGAGCCGCTGCTAACGTGTTTCCAAACCTGCAGTGCATCTGCAACAACTTTAAAGTCAGCTAGCTAACATAGCATTACCACTCACACTGACCTGTGTAACATTAGCTAAACAGCTCTCATGCTGTCCTAGATAACAAATAAATTAAACAATACTTCATGCCGACTTTACCGAAACTACCTTCTTGTTTATATATAGTGACCAGAGTTTGGTTAACTGTGCATTATTCATGTAATTAACATGGCAGAGGTAAAAACGACCAAAATCACAATGGAGTTTGGCGCACGGAGCAAAACATAACGTCCATCACGGATTTAACTGGCTGTAAACAAAGGATTATGTTCCAGCCGAATTTATCTCATCGCTGAACAGTTAAATGAAACGTCTTCAGTTTCTGTTCAGAGTTATTTCAGAAACATTTGAGGTAGAAACAAATCTCACCGACAGGGAGGCTGGCTCCATTTTAACCCGCACATACTGGGCTGAGCAACATGAAGGTAGTTACTATGTGGAGCCTCTGATATGTGAAGGAACATCACTTGGGCTTATTACCTGAGATTAATAAGTATTAACTATCTGTACACCTCCCACACAGAAACAATACACCTGTACTGAGCAGGTAACTGGACACACAAAGCAGATTTGTACAGAACAGTTTACTCACCATGTTCGCATCCTCAGAGAAGAGACCAGAGTGAAGATCAGTCAAGTAAATATATACACATATAACTTTTTGGAGGGAAATGCCCTAATTTCACGCGGGAAACGAGTGAGACCGCCCCTTTTGGCGCTCACCACATGGATTAGTCAGAAAACCTGTGGGCTGGATTTATTTTACCTCATCTCAACCAGAGAGTTCCAGCCCCTCAAATTTAATTAGCTCTGTTGGTAGAATAGGAGTTCTGTGTTCAGAGAATCTGCTTTTTATCCTGAGTTCGAGTCCCTGCCAGAGAAACTCAGCTGCATCATATTTACTGTAACCTCTCTTGTCAAATTTTAAGATAAAAATTAATTGAACAAACACAGATAAACACTTGTTAACAGGATACACAAAAAGCTACTTTATATATATATATATATATATATATATATATATATATATATATATATATATATATAGATAGATAGATAGATAGATAGATAGATAGATAGATAGATAGATATAGATATAGATATTTAATTTCTCTGGTTTTCATTTGTTATTAATCCAAAACTACTTTAATATTGTAATTGGGTGCATTCAGGTAATTTGGACACCTCAGCTCAAGTGTTATTGATTTCTGTTTTGTACTTTTACCATAGAAGGAATTAAATTAAATGTGAATGATGACTTCATGGGGATGATGTCACAGAAAGGGGCGGGGCACTAGTGCATGTTGTGTATGTACTGGTGGCCCAGTATGTAAGAATCTATTTCTTACCTTTTGTTAGATATTGTTCATTTTGTACATTTATTAATGTGTATTGATTATGCTGTTGTGAGGTCAGTGACATGATATTCTGATCAGTCATAAATAAGAAAATGTTTCTAATATCTTATCATGTTATGTTTGTTGTGGAGCTGTTGAAAAAAGAGAAAATTCTGTTAAAAAACGGGACAGGTGGCATCTCTAGACAGAGACCCGGCTCGGTTGTCAGAGGGGCCGTGGACTGTGATTACTCTGAGCAGCATTTATGGGAATAAATTACAATACTATATATTTGAGTATACTTTATTTTCGGAATGGGGTCGGTTTGGTGGGGCAGTTGAAGCGTTTGGGGGGCCCATGCCTAGAACTGGGCCTGCACAGGCATCACTTTCATAATGTGTTCAAACAGTCTGTATCTGTATATCTGTGTTCGTCTGCCAGTGGCAGTTCTAATCTACTTTAATATGTTCCAAACAGCAGCTGGCTAATTTCGAAAACTCATTTTCTTTATGAAGCCATTAAAAAGACATTTAAAAGATAAGAAAGCTATAGAGGGCTAATTAGTTTTACTCAGAATGACCTGAAGGTAATGGAGGAGCGTGTGTCTGACCCCGCTTTGACTTTGTCGCGTCAGTTTTTACAAAGCTGTCAGACTTGATTTGATGGTTCAATTATCTCGTGTCATGTCTCTCATAAACATTGCGAAGGTTCAGGCTACATATTTGGTTGCATTTCCTGACTTACCTGTCCACCTGGTGCGCATGAGATTACACTCAGCGGGGGTCAAATTGTTTTAGTCGTGGCAGCAGCGTGACTCTTTAAACGACAGTGACATGCTGTTACAACAACAGCGCTCAAATGGATCGTCATACAGTTTTCTACTGACATTCCTGGTCCTCAGAAGAATAATCCATAACCTTGTTGACCTTCTGAAGATATTTATTCGACTGATATTTCAGATTATCACCAAATACCTGCAAAATGAATGACATTCTGTTCAGTTTAACCATTATACCTGTAAAACATTAACAAACACAGTCTCAGGGTGAAAAAAAAATCAAAAAACGCCACCCTTGCATTCTCGTTTGGACAGACAATCTGCATACTTTGCATATCGATGACGCTATTGACTCTGTCTGTTTGTATACATCATGCAAGCTTTATGTGCATGCTCCATCTCTTGTTCTCTGTATTTGGTGAATTTCAAGTGCCACCAATAGGGGATATGAACTACAGCATGTTGAGTTGTTTACAATGCATCCGTTTGGACCCAAATATTCTTAAAAGGATGCCAAGGAAGATGGAGGACAAAAAAGATTTTGTTGGTCTGTGTGGACATGGCCTGAGTCATTCCACTAGAAAACACAAATGTCGACAACATGTTAGCGTTTCATGAACAGTCAGAGGGCATTGCTGACGTTGTTAACCCCACAGCCCGCTGCTAGTGTAGCTAAAATGTTCATATTTGTTTAAAACTGCATCCTGTTTCATTAAAAACTGAATGTATATTTGGATAAATGTGAAATATGTGTGTTTAAATGGTTACAGATTAGTGTATAGGCCACTTTGTGTTTATTCCTGCCCTCCAGTTTCTTTGAATCTGAGTTGAGGAAGATGTTTTATTACTTTAAGTTAAGAACTAAATCTGAAAAACTGAATCAGAGCCACTCTGTAATAAATTTAAAATACCAGAAAGCTGAGATCACAAAAAAAAAAAACAATAAATCCACAAATACCTCACTACGTTGCCAGGACTGAAATCCTTGTGCGGTATGAATTTTTAATTAAATAATAAAAATGATAAATATGACGACAAGCTGCTGCCGTGGAGCGATGAAAGTGGGCAGAGAGAAACCTGGATCGATGGAAAAACCATCGTGGAGTCCAGCAGCTCTAAGACAGGTTCCAGCTCTAATGTGAGAAACAGACCACAGTGGGAGGTTTGATCCACAAACAATCTTTGAGTGAGCTGCTTCAGTTCTTCAGCCTCCAAAACACCAACAAGGAACTTCTGTCTATACAAACCGAGATAATATATTATATCATATCACCTTTTTTCAGATTAATGAAGATCATCTTGATATATGAGTGGTAAAAAAAATATCAATACCATCATTAAAAAAAACACTCCATCTGCTTCATTTTGGCCAAAATACAGAAATATTATAAGAAACATGCACTTAAACTAGTAAAAGTAAATGTACTCATCATGCAGGTTGTATTGGATTACAACCAGTGATTTAGGACATTTAAGTAAGTATTCTACATACAAGTTAGAGGAATGTGTATTTTATGCTACTTTCAACGACTAGTGACACTAATTACTTTGCAGATTACAAACAGAATATATAATCAGCATCCTAAATGTTTACTTTATTATAAACTTAACTACCAGTTACTGACAGTACATAAAGTAATTCATACATACTTTACTTTGTCTCCAAGATAATTTAATAGAATAAAATGAAAGGCAAAACTGCAGAAGACGCCTTGATGCTGAATGTCACTTGTAATATTATTAAACACTGGGTCTGAGTATTGAACACTGGATCACAGTTACTGATAGTTTACACTGAGTTTTAATGTTGTAGCTATTTGAGTTGGAGCTGATTTGAACTCTTAACATAATGTTGGGACGTTGTGTCATAATGTGAAGCATTTTTTTGCATCTGTGTGTAAAATAAGAAACTGTAAAGTAACTATTGTCTGTCTGATGCATGCAGAGTGAAAAGTAGAATATGTCCGACTGGCCTGTGAAGTGGAAATAACTCGAGTGCAGACAGAGGACAGGATTTTAGAAACACTGAGGAGTCTGGAGTCCGATTCTGAATCAATAAATTAGTGTTGTAGAGGTAATTCATTCCATTAGATGTTAAATGTGTCTGTTAGTTTTGATCTTTCCACATATAAAGTCTTCATGTTTTCTCAATCAAAGCTCCACACTGGAAAGAATTCACTAATTTATTTGTTTTCCAGCCTCACAGTCAAATCAAAAATATTAAGAGTATAAAGATATTGTGACAAGTCGATAAAATACTGTGGGTTCAGTTCACATTGTGACGTCTGGAGCTTTATGTGCAAACCTTTTCTTGTGACAAAATAGATAAAATAAAAATTTGCTTGTACCAAAGTAACATTTTAACACAATATTGTTATTTTAACACAAGAATGACTTTTTGGTGCCTTTCTGTGTTTGTAATTTTCTTCCATTTGTTTTCGATTCTTCACAGTTTGTAGATAAATATACTTTTTACTTCACTATATTTATTTGATCAACTAAGTTACTTGTTACTCTGTAGATTACTACGTATATATACGTGTGTGTGTGTGTGTGTGTGTGTGTGTGTGTGTGTGTGTGTGTGTGTGTGTGTGTGTGTACCATGCAGTTCCTCTGTCTGTCAGCAGAGGGAAACCTCGGACTCTTTTTCCTCTCAGACCCTCAGACAATAAAAACAAGGCGACACACACACACACATATGAACACACACACACGAACACACACAGACTCGGCAGCAGCAGCAGCATCTCCTCCATTCTCAGCCCGGCATCTCGAGCTCTGTACGCGCGGCGGTGAGCAGCTCTCTGACGGCCCTGCTTTTTCTTTTGAGGGGTGGAGGAGGTGTGTGTGTGTGTGTGAGTGTGTGTGTGGACGGATCTCATGGATACATGGCCGCCGAGCTGCGACTAGACATGTAGCCGCCAGGATGCCCGCCGACTACATCTGTCGTTTGCTCCTGCTCGGGTCGGTCTGCGCGGTTTGGGAGGCGCTGGCCAAATCTCTTCCAGATCAGGGAGCAGTGGGTAAGCGTCGCCATACAAGATTACAAGGAGGGAGGAGGAGGGTGGAGGAGTGGAGGGTGGAGGGGGGGATGCAGCAGCAGCAGCAGCAGCAGCACAATGAGCAGAGATGGGAGTGGTTGCAACATTTTTTTTTTTTTTTTATGGCTTTTGTCGACCAAAGCAGTCGATGAGCGCAGCGCTCCTGGTTTTTTTTTTTTGGACAGAGCTGCGTCCTGATGGCGGATCCGATCATATAGATGCGTTTAATGTCCGCGAGGTGAGAGCACGCGCGCAGGGCCACGCTGTGTTATTGTGCTCAGATCAGTGGAGAGAGAGAGAGAGAGAGAGAAAGAGTCAGGCCTCTGAAATCATACAGTCTGCTGTGATGTCAGGCTGCGATCAGGCCTTGATAATGACAAGAGACCAGGGATGTGATCAACACACACACTTGATCACATTCTTGTTTTGGGATCTTTTGGGATCAGAACAAACCACCTTCTGCTGTGTGACAGGCAGCTGCAGCCTGTTTATATTGTGCTGTTCTTCTTTTTGAAGGACATTATGTAATTACTGTGCATTATTCATGCTTCAGGCTATTCTGAGCTGCACGGCTCTACTGGGCCGGATGTAACTAAGTACTTTTACTCCAGTGTTTCACAAAGGAAATGTTCCATTTTTTTTTAACTTGCAGGCTTTAAAACACACAAAGCGCATCAGCGGTTGTTATTATAGGATGTGTTGAGGGTTAAACTGCTCAACAGGACAAAGCCTGAGCGACGAGCGATGTTTGGAGACGGTGTCGATGTTATTTTTAGGAAGTTAGGGATGAATATGGATTTTTTTCAGCCGATACGATAACCGATAATCACCTGACTCTGTCAGCTGATACCGATAATAGAAACCAACAGTTTCATGCTTTTGTCATGCACACCTGAGTGTGAGAACGACTAAGATGCAGTAAGAAAACTAGCAAGATTTTATGGTTAAACTAAACACGTTTCCCTCGTGCTGTGTCCGACAACCGACAATGTAAATGCTCCATTATTGTGCCGATAATGAATCTGTCAGATATATATGTCCTCCATTTATTTGAAACATTTAGTTACTAGTTTTTCAGATTCAGATTATTCAGTGTTTATAGACTGTTAATTGTGACATGCTAGCAATCAGATATTGTTGCTGACATGACGTTCGCTGCGTCAGAACCAACGTAGCACCTTTTTAAATGTGTTTATTTTATCGTCAATCCGTCAGAAAACCCGATAGACACCGATAATTGATATATATCGGCCCGCGATAATCAACCACCATCCCTACAACATCAGTGGTTTTCATAGGCTAGCCTGGAGGTTAGCGTTGCGCTGTTTCCCTCAACAAAAAGACTGTTGGAATTTATAATCGAATATAATCTCTCTGTCCAACACAAGTTTATGATGCTTACACGTTCCGTTCAGCAGGATGATCTCCACCCATCAACACCACAAAATCTGTCGAAGCATAAATCTTTGGCTTTAAACAGACGACATCGCATCGACTGGTCGGCTTAACAGTTCTTCCACCTCGAGCGGAGCGAAGCAGTTTTTTTTTAAGCTGTGATTTTAGAACCTAATTCAGTTTAAATTGGAATTGATTTTGCTCCCCAGCTGCTGCCTGACTGATTAAATTGTCGGTGAATTGATACCTCAGGTGTGTTTTTGGAACAGATCAGCACTTCGGCTGACCTGCAGTAATTCTCAACAAGCAATTAGCATTAAAGAAATCAGCACAGCCGCAGGATGTGGAGGACATGTTGTGTTTCAGAGCTGATTAATAATCTGTATCCCGAGCAGATTGTAGAGCCACACGAGGTCAGTTGTGATTTGTGATTCTGGGCCACGTTAATACAATTTACTTGATTGATTGACTGATTGATCAGTCAGTCAAATTAGATCTACAACCATTCTGGTTACCTTTACAAAAACATTTGGTACTGTACCACGTGCACCTGATGTAAATTCCTGGTGTATCCACAGGGTGTATTGTACCCTACACCTGGTGGAGTAATTGTACCCTACACCTGGTGGAGTAATTGTACCCTACACCTGGTGGAGTAATTGTACCCTACACCTGGTGGAGTAATTGTACCCTACACCTGGTGGAGTAATTGTACCCTACACCTGGTGGTAATTGTACCCTACACCCTGTGGGGCAACTTTTCACTCTTTTCTTTTCTTTCTTGATGAATAGCTGATAATTTCCACAAAACCAGTAACCATAATAATGATATTTCCCCCCGAAAAGTCTTCAGTTCTTGAGGGCCAGTGATGACATGTAGAAGGAAACAATGTTTAAACAATGTTTATCATTAAAGAAAATGGCAAAACTTGCTATCCAAAAGACAAAATCCTCACAAAATACCAGTTTCCTCCCTCCGACAGTCTGAATTTAGGCTGCGCAGATCCATCTCAGCCCAGAGAAGTGGTTACTCTGAGTTTTAAGAGGGTGAACACTCCACTGAATCTCAGCTGAACTGATATTGAAGCCCTTGGAGTGAGTGAACATTCCCAGACTCTTGATGTGACACTGTGACTCTCAGTGTTTGTGTCAATGGAGCCGCTTCAAGCTACAGAGATCCACAGATGGAGGAAATCCTCTCCACACACACACAAGGGAGCCTTTATTGGACCAATTATGGTAATGGCTGAAAGCATTTACACGCATACAATGGACACGAACACACCACACACACACACACACTGCACACACACACACACACATACATGCTCATGCAGCCATTAGTGCTGTCAGTGAGAAGTTGTGGGTTTGTCACTCGAGGCCTGGAGGGTTTTTAGAGGACGGCAGCTCGTGGTGCTGCAGGGAGCTGAGCCGAGCCGAGCTGAGCCGAGCCGAGCTGAGCTGAGCTGAGCTGAGCTGAGCGAGGCGGCCAGCTTTTTTGGAGAGTCAGCGCGTATCCATGGAAACATCCCCAGCATGACCCACATCCACAGCGTCCAAGAGGCGAGATGAGAAACAAAATGTTCTGGGGCTGAAAAAAAAAAACACGGGAGGATGGAGGGCAGGAAGGGCCACGCGGTGGATTTGTGATGGGTGTGTCTGCGATGACTACAAGTATCATCATCATCATCACAATAATCCAACACGACTGGAAGTGATGCGTCTTCAGATGAAGTTCAGGGAGAGATGTGAGGGGAGAGGGACACGTGAATACAGGAAAACAACAGGAAGTTAGTCAATGTCCTGTTTGACGTGGTCATATCTACACAGAACAACCCTTTTTTTTTTGCTAGTAGCAGAAAACGGCACAGTCTGAATCGATATGTATCAAAAATACTGTATATTTTACAACACTAACAGATGATAATATATAGTTTTTAATGTGCACTTTTAGACAGAACAGTGATGTGGACCTGCTTTTATTCCAGATCATCGTAACACTGTTGTCTGCATGTTGTTGACCTTATTAGGCTGCCAAGGATGATTTCATAAATTGAGCCACACTCAAGTGTGATTACTGCGTTAATGCGTCAGTATAATCTGACTGCAGACCAGCAGAATGATAAACCTCTGCTCTTGAGTGGAGCAAGAAATCTATGACATCAGGGAAAAAGAGAGCTGGAGTTGGATTCACACGTGGCATTTACAAAGATGCACTGTGAGGATGTAAACTGCTGCATATTCCCAAGATGTTACACTTTTCAGACGTAACAATTATCTATATTTGAAATAATAATTAGTTTTGTAACCTAAGAGTGAACCTCATCTAAGTATCTGTTGATTAGTTCTTGGTTTAAATCGTTAATCGTTTTTCATATTGCTTGTTCTGTCAGACCAGCAGCCTAAAACCTGAATAAAGTCAATTTAAAGAGATATAAAAACAGACACAATGAGGTTCCAGAAGTAAATCAGCTTGTTTCCATTTTCGCTGATTAATTTTCTGTCATTGCTCGAATCGATCGGTAGTTTCATCTCTCTGCTGAACCCTCTGACGGCTTTCTCCCCCCTTTTTTGTTCTCGCAGAGGTGCAAATTAAAGTCCAGGTGTTCGACAACAGCGACCTGTCTCCGTTGGCCGGCGCTCAGGTGGAAGTCCACGGCAATCAGACCGTGTTGGCGTCGAGCCGGGCCGGTGGCGATGGCGTCCTGAGGGTCAGCTTCCTGTACCGCACGGGAACATGGGTCATCATCACGGCCTCCAAACAAGACTACGTCACCAACTCGGTGCCCTGGCACTCGAGTCGCATCCCCTGTGAGTCAAGAAAACTGATTCTGATCATGAATCTGTCTGCATCTCAGGTGTTACATGAACATTCACTCAGGATGTGGTAAGGTTGGATATTAAATGTCCGACTGTCAGTGAATGTTACACCTTTAAACTGGGATTGTTGTGACTGTAGCTGCAGGGGGATGTTTCAGTTTGAGTCACAATCATCGAGCTCATCGCCTCAGTGCTGTTTGTTCAGGCAGAGACCTCATTTGATTTTAGACAAATGAATCATTTTGTTGTGTTAATTTTAGCGTCTCTGTGTTTCTTCAGTGTACGCGTCAGTGAGCCTGTACCTGCTGGTCCAGAGGCCAGGAACTCTCATCCTGTACGACGACGTCCTGCAGGTGCTGTCCGGATCTCCAGGTAAAGAAACACTTCGATAATAAGACGTGCACGCTCACTTCTCCTGCCACATGTTGAATTTATTAAAAGATTAACAGCAACAGTAACTATGAATCAGAGCGATGTTTATGATTCAGACTTTTTTAGGTGTGACAGTCTCGTTTGTCACTCGTGAGTCCGTCTGACCCTCCGACCGTCGTTTTGTCGCCACGTCTTAATTTAGTCTGTCTCCAGCAGGGGGTGAGGAGGCGTTCACACCCCTCTCTCCTCTCCGCCTCACATTAACACGACCCCGTGTTATTTGCTGCTGCTGTCGCCATGGCAACAGCTGCAGCACTTTGTTGTAGTTTTCACAAAAACAGCTCAATCGCAGCCTCCTCCTCATCTCCGTGAGACGCTGGCATACCTACACCTTTTTTTCAAGACGCGTGAGGTGTTTGTAGGGTTCACAGATCCGGAGGCGTGACTGAATGTTTTTTTTTTTTTCTTTTTCCCAGGAGCTCGTAATCAGCCGCTGGTGCAGCTCCAGAGGAAGTCCCTCCAGCTGCCGTCCAACTCCAACTACACGGCGCTGTCCGCCGCGCTGACCACAGCCAGGACTCAGTACGAGGTCGGAGGCTTCCCGTTCCTCCTGGGCCAAGAGACCAACAGCTCAGGTCGGTGTCCGTCTCAGAAGTCACTGTGTGGCCGGAACATGGCTGCATAGTCGATGTTTAGAGAATACCTGAGTTGAATCAGCAGCTCTTTGAAACACTTTCAACACAAACTGAACACTATAACCTTCATAAAGAGTCGATTTACTGCAGCACTTTTGTATTAGTTAAAGCAAGGCGTTGGCCACATAATAAACTGGACACTGAGGGTTTTTTCTAATGAAATACATTTTTTACTATACACACTCTACAGGCGTCATTTTGTCATGTGTCATAATTTAGTTAAATGATGTTGTTTCATCACATTTTCTGTTACAGCTCTCAGGTATCCAAATTTAAGGGATCCTCGTCAAAAACATGATAACGTAGAAATTATAAACATCAACAAATATGTTGCCAACAGATTTGTTTGTTCTCTCACTTCAATATTGGCTGTTAGAAACCAATTCCATGCAGAGACTTAACAAACAATTCTGGGCCGATACAGATGTTTAATTTTTTTAAATGTTTTTTAAACACTGTAATTTTATTAACAATGTACTAAAAAAACGAACAGACAGAGTGTGAATAAACAAACACAAATCCAGTAAAAGCAACACACACATCCGTCAACACTAGAACAAAAGAGAAAAGCCGGACCGGTCACAAAGAAACCAGAGGAATAAAGAATAGACTGATGAAGTTTTCATATTTGTCACAAGATTAATTAAGAAAAGTTATTTACAATTAAAAAAACGGCAATTTTGCAATCATTTTTTTCTTTTGTTGGTTGTTTTTTGTTGTTAATTCCCTCTTTTTTGACAAAGAAACAAAGAAATCTTCCTCTAAAAAAACGAATAAATTGACCTGCTACTCTCTTTGTTGATGTCGATGATGAGTATATTCAGGAGTTACAGCCTAAAAAAAACTGTCAGCAGGGATGTGACAAGCCAGCAGATCATGAATCTGCCGCCACCAAACTGACACATCAGATAAAATCATCGGCCGCAGCTATCAGTCAGTGTCGTCTTATTTGTAGCTGTCAACAAAGTGGATGTCAGCTGATACTGATGTTTAGCCGACTTGGGTGCGTCTCTGCTGTAATTGCATTACAACATTTGATTAAACGATTGAGTGTCAGATATCTGAATGTACTGCTCACCATGGAGTGAAATACTGAGTGTGAAAGAGGAAACAAGGGACTCAATCAATCAGCCTCAAATAAAACCTCCGTTATCTCTTCGATTATTCCAGCATATCGAATGATGTGTAAAATTCCCGTTGAAGCTGACGACTGTGACTCTTCTCTCTCCAGGTGCAGAAACCGGGTGGACCGACCTGACAGCTCTGGCCGTGGTCAGCATTCAGCTCTTCGACAAAGATGGCAGCGCGATCCAGGTCTCAGATCCGATCCACATCTCTGTGCCGCTGCCGTCCGACACCCGAAACAGGATGGCCACGAGCGTTCCCGCTTGGCTGTATCAGCCTAAGACGGGTGAGGGAAACACAGAGATCATACTCGGCTGACACGAGGCTATAAATCATGATGAGAGCTCTTAACGTAACGTAACGTGTGTCTGCAGGGCTGTGGGTGAGGAACGGGACGGGCTACATCAAGAAGGACGGGCCTCAGTTTGTGTGGAACGTGGTGGTTCCTCAGATGGGATACTGGCTGGCTGCCTTCCCTTCATCATCAGGTACTTGAACTCATCTCACCCCCCTCAGCTCGGCTCTGCTGTCGGAGCTGTTTTCCATCAGCAGTGTTGCTGCTGAACCAGCTGATGTTCCTGTCGATCTCCCAGAGGGGGAAGTGACGTAATGCTCTGTGTGCTGCTGAAGGCCAGGTGCTGTTGCATAAATTCATCATAGCAAATTAAATCAGCACATTGAGGCACTTAAAAAGCATCACATTTATGCTTTTCCTCCCCTGACAGAAGTTAAATTACATAAAGATAAAAACGTGATTATTTCCCACCTAGAAACATATAATAAATGTATCTACTGACAAGTGTTAGTGCCGTATGGCTCCTTTATCGTCCCCAAACTATATAAGCACATCAGTGAGCTCGAGCAACAAATAATGTTGGGATCATTTAGGCTTTATTGCAAAACTCACAAATTTATAAAAGTAAAGATATCTTGTATAAGTCGCCTCTCGTAATAATTCTAGAGTAAAGGTCTTAAAGTATCTGATATTTTATGTACTGATATATTAAAAGTGCAAGAACCCAGAATATACAGTATACCGAGTGATTTTTGGACATCTTCCTGATTTGTCTTGCAGGACTGGGTCTGTCTCATCCCGGTTTGAGGGACATCACCACCTACCACACCCTGTTCCTGCTCTCCATCCTGGGCTCGCTGGCCCTGCTGGTGCTCATCCTGCTCTGTGTGCTGCTCTACTACTGCAGGTGTGGGGAGCGTAGACGCAGGTCTCACTTTTAGGTTTCTATCAACAGCAAAAATGAAACAACCTGACGTGACTGCGGGATTAATTTTAGGCTCTCATTAGATCGGACTCTGCTTGTAATCCCCAGGCATGATGACGAGCACTTCTTTAATTTCTGACCTTCGGTGTCTGTTTGTGTTTCAGGCGGAAGTGTTTAAAGCCTCGTCGACAGCAAGGGAAACCCCACTCGGCCAATCTGAACGGAGCCAAGAGAGACCAGGGTACATCCACATCACGCCTGAATCTGATCTGTGGCGGCCATGTTGAGTCCGGCACCTCCAACGACAAATCTGACATGTCCCCGTCTCGAGACTACCAGAGCTCGAGAGAGGACTTAACCAAGCACGTTCCGGCTCACATGCTGCGGCACGCGAAGGGAAAAAATGCGTCAGGGCCTCAGCGAGGTGAAAGCTTCCCCATGAAGGTGACGCGAGCCACCGAGACCAACAACCTGGACAACCCGCTGCTGCACGAAGACTACAACCGGAGCTACAGCCCCATGGAGGGCAAGGAGTCTGAGTATCACCGACACCACAACGCCAACGACAATCGAGGATACTCCTCCGATCCCCCGTCGCCACCTCGCTTCCAAGGATACGTGCCAAGCCAGTCGGACAAACCGCCTGAATATTCGGCCGCAGCTGCAGACAGCCTCGCCAGACCCACGTCCCTCAACACCCAGCCGGGTCAGATCATCTTCTGCAGCTCCATCGACCAGATGAAGGAGAACATGTACCGCAGCATGGTGCCAACCCTCGTCATCCCGGCCCACTACATGCGCCTGCCCTCCGAGTTTTCTGGTAAAGACGGAAAGGACGGGAAGGATCAAGACAAAGACGGCGCACAGATGGGAGGAGGCCAGCAGCATCACCACCACCACCTTCAGAAACAAGGCCAGCAGCAGCAGGGCGGATCCCAAGGTGACGACTCCGAGGACCCGAGCTGGGCGTCCGACTCCTCCGGCGGACCGGTGACCATCCCGGTGCTGTTTAACGACTCCACCATGGCTCAGATGAACGGCGAGCTGCAGGCGCTGACGGAAAAGAAGCTGCTGGAGTTGGGGGTCAAACAGCACCCGAGGGCGTGGTTCATCTCTCTGGATGGACGCAATAACGCCCATGTGCGCCACTCTTACATAGATGTTGGGAATGATCTCAGTGGCGGCGGCGGTGGCGGCGGCCCTTTCTTAAGTGTTTCCAGCAGCTCTGCCCGAGACATCAACCTGGAACCACCTCTGGAGTCTCAAGAACGCAAGTCAGCGATCAACAGGAAGGGGAAAGACGACCGCTGGGGGACGGGAGGACGGAAGGGCCATGGCGTTAGCGGCGGCGGGAAGAGTTACTCCAAGCTGGCCTACCCCGACCACAGCGAGCCGAGCAGCAGCGAGGGACGCCCGGTCTCGCCTGAGGAGAACTCCCTCACCCCTCTCCTCGACGAAGGTCCGTCCTCCCGAGGGTCCACCATCCCCAGGAGAGGACGCAGCCGGGTGAACAGCAGCCGCAGCAGCAACAGCGAGAACCGGCGCGACTCCATGACGAGCCCCGAGGACGATCCCGACGACAAAGACGAGAACAAGAAGAGCCCCTGGCAGAAAATCGAAGACAGGCCTCTGATGGTCTTCCACCCCAGGAAGTGAGCTGTTCGGACTGAGCGCTGGACCTCTGAACGATCTCTTTAGAGGGGAATCTGAGTGATGTTTTCACAATAAGCACAACCGAGCTTCACTGGTCCACTTTCAGGTTGTTGTTTGACCTTTGACCTTTGACCTTTGTGTTCCTGGTGAGGTGGCGTTGCACTTTGATTGCTCTCGTAGTCTCACTGTCGGTTAATCTTACTGCTTTTCCACTGAGATGATCTATCTGTACTGATCCAGTTTATTGTGAATTCTGTCACC
This sequence comes from Acanthopagrus latus, assembly GCF_904848185.1. Classification (NCBI taxonomy): domain Eukaryota; kingdom Metazoa; phylum Chordata; class Actinopteri; order Spariformes; family Sparidae; genus Acanthopagrus; species Acanthopagrus latus. The sequence goes on along the minus strand of NC_051058.1, from coordinate 18,820,571 downwards.
TTATCACATCACTGAACCATCGTCTGAGCCATTGCATATACTGACTGTGGAAATAGCCATTTTATAGAGCAAAATATAAGAACGAAGCACTTACTAATAATTTGATAATGTTGATTGATACTTACCAAGTATTTGAAAAGTTTTTTAAGGGATTGATGGATGTTTAGGTGGGTTAGATTTCCGTCCTCGGACACTTGATGGTATAAAATGTGCGCCTGTGACTACTCCCCTCCCTAAACTGTAAGTAGGATAAGTTTATTTTGAGGGAAACAGCTTCTCAATGCTTGAATATGTAGGAAACGTATACATTTTTCTTGAGCCCCTGTGAACGGATCATGCAATCTTTAAAGTCCGACGTGCGACTTGCATTTTTGCTCCTTCAGGGATGTACTTGATTTCCTCTTCCTCCTGTACTGTGTTCATGTGTTCAAATTACTTATTCAGATAGTAATGATTTGAAATGTGGAGCATCGTCTTTAAAGGAGCAGTTCAGCCACAAACTCATGAACTCATGACTCATGAAGTCATGAACTACTCACATGCTGATGGGAAGGTGGAGTTTCGTTGTTCACTAAACATTTCAGGAGCCTCACAGCGAAACAGTGTTGCAGCGTTCTCGCAAACAACTGAAGTAACTGGAGACTTGAGAAAGAAATGATTTTCATGCTGAATTAGCTATTAGCTGTTCCGGTTTGCGGTGTACCCATAGATGTGCAGACAACTCCCACTGAATCACTTTGATACTGAAGAAAACTTTAAAATCTGATTGATCTCAGGCAGGTTCTGCAGTATTGAGGAGCGTCTTTCTAAGATGGACATCAGAAATAATGATATAGCTGCTAAGATAAAATCCTCAGCATCAGCACCTTGTCTGAAGTGGCTGCACAAACTCGCCAGCATGTTGAGGGTGTAAATAATGTACTCAAATTAATTTGGGATCTGGGGACTTTCAGAGACTTGGATTACACCCAAGAACCCAAATTAACTTGAAAAGATGAAAAACACCATTGAGGCGCGGTCGAGCTTGTGTGCCCATCTGCTGACGTGCTTTAAGCTTAGCAGCTACAGTGAAGCTTTCACCTTTAAAAAAAGGCTGTCAAATAACGTCTCTTCAGATCAGTTTGGGATCTTAAACCTCCCGGAGATGAAATGGCTGGATGATATAAATAACCTGTTTTAACATCAATTTTGGATCTCAGGGCTTTTATGAGACTTGGATGACTCCAGAATCAGTTCGTGTTTGGTTCTTTTATTTGTTTTTTGTTTTTTTAAGTAAAACAAGTTTCCATCCACTTCAGTTGTTCAGGAGAAAGATGCCACACAGTTTTGCTGTGAAGCTGCTGAAATGTTTTATGGACTACAAAACTTGACCTGATTTCTGATCAGCATTTGAGTGAGGAGACAATGACTGACTTCCCATTTTTAGGCGAACTGTTCCTTTCCGTCTCTCTGTCATCCTTCCTGTCATCAGTGATCTACACTTCTGCCAAAATTTTCGCATTTCTGCCTTTCTCCTGTTGTCGGCCGACAAAAGTTGTGTAAATAGATTCCCAGACGTTTGAAAGACCATTTGGTAAAGATAGGTTGCATGCATACAACATGAATGTATGAAATAAAAACCGAAGGCACCAAAACGCCCCGCCCCTCCCCCACACAGTTCTTCGGGCTCCTGCGTAGACGACTCAGCCAATCGCCAAGAAAAAGTCTGAACAGATCATCACTTTACTTGAAGACTTCCTGTTTGATACTGAGATCTAGTGAGGGTTGTTTGTAGACAGGGCCTGTACCACTCCTCTCCTGTAAGTGCCTTCTTTCACGTAGGATCGAGTGATAGGCATGCAGGTCCCTTTTTAACATGCAGTTAATCGCCACCTAAACTGAGCTGCCGACGTCGGCGGGCACTGATAAGCACACTGCACCGTGGTAACAGCGACACGCGTCACTCTGGGGAGCATGCCTGCCAAACCGGACAACTTTTTCTTGCGGCTGTGACGTCCTTGAATATCTTGATTTCTTGTATCTATCCTCTTTTTCACCAAACTTGTAAATGGTATGATGAACTATATGAGATTTTATGTGTATACGACGTGCATGTAACATGTAGAATAGGGTGTTTTTAAAAACGAAAAACCTTTTTTTGAAAACGATTCCGGGATGTTTTGGCACAATGTTGTGATGCGCCGACGCATCGAGTTGTGTTGCCAAATGAACTTGGTTATTACGAAGATACACTGACTTTTTTTTTTTTTCTTTCTTTCTTTCTTTCCCTTGATCCAGTTCTAACAACATTCACTTCCGGTCGTAAATGTTTACAACGATAACATACTGACCAACACGCTCACGCTGTTACTAGCATCACCACTGCCTCTGACGCATCCACAACTGTGAACTTAATTACATCATCTCGCAGATTCGTGAACGTTTAGGAAAAACCTGAAGAGGTTAATGTTTCCTGTTTTCTTTTCGCAGAGTTGATTACGAAGTGAAAATCTCGAAGGCTGTACAAATATCATGCTGACTTGTTGGTCCTTTCCACCATTTTGCTTGCTGTTCATAAGCCCGCGTCGGTCGCCTACAGCTCTTATCTGATAATGTGATGTAACCGAAAGAGTGAAGCGATTCCTGCTGAACTGTCGCGTCCTCTGCTGTAAATGTACGTTCTTTTTTTGGACCAGATATGGAATTATTGAGTTGTGCAATCGTGGCTTTCCTTGCTTGTTTTTGTTTCAGAAAAATCTGTTTTCTCGGTAGATTTTGTGAACTTGTGTTTGGACGGCAGAGTATTTACACGGGAACCGAAAACCCCCCTGATCGGACACGTGAATCGCTCTGTTGGATCTTTGAAGGCGAGGGAGGATTGACCTGTAGGCCTTCATCCTGTGCAGTAAATCATTTGCTTCATTAAACCTGGTCAGTTGTTTGTAAACTGTAAATTGATTCTTTCTGTACATGAGACAAACTAGAAATAAATTTGTTCCCACGGTCAGCCGGCGTCTGTGATTTTATTTTGACATGCAGAACAGCTGAAGAGCAAAGTAAAGACAAAACAAACATTTAAATATACATTAAACAGCTGAACATAACTGATGAGACATTTTACTGTTCATATTCTGAGGCACGTTTACAACAAGATAAATCAAAGTATTTTTCATAAGACTTTGCACCATAATAAAGAATGATTACATCAGAACAATAGAGGTAAACAAAGGAAAAGTCAATTGAGTTCAGAGGTTTGTCTTTCATATAATCAATATGAGGCCGCTGGGTTTAATTTTTCAGTCTTTCTCAACCAACAGGTATCTGTTTGTGGTATTAAATCAATTTTTGAAATCCATATATCAACATGTGGAGAGCCTTTTACATTCTTTGGCAGCATTTTAGAAAGCTCATCAGGCAAACAAAAAACAAAAAATAAATTTACATACTTTAATAAAGTAATGGCAAACATGTCAGCTCCACTTTCATCCAAAATCAATCTACCATGTATGTAAAACACATTATACTGCAGCATATTCGTATGTGATTAGCAATAAACAGTGAGAAAAAAAAATTCACATGTAGATTATGAACTTCACTGATTTGTTTTTCTGATCTTTTCGGATCTATTTTGCATTTTTCAGCAAATCCAAGAAAGTTTTCTATTGAAAAAAAAGAAATCTTAGGATAACTTCCTTAACACTAAAAGAATACTTGATCCATCAGTTTATTAGAAAACAAAGTCAAAGACACAAGATTCAAGATCACCAAATTTGAGGTTACATGAGCTTTCATGTGAGGACAGACTGGGTGTGAAAACTGTTATCTGCAGAGAAGCTAGCCTTAATTACTGGAGTAAAGAAGAAAGGACAATATGTGCCTCTAAGGTGACCTGGAGTTGAAGTATAACTTTCCAATAAAAATGGAAATACTCAAAGTAAAAGTACCTCAAAATTGTACTTACGTGTAAAGTTACTGCCTTTTGCTTCATTGCTTATTCAGTCATCAGAAACAATGCATGCTCAACGGACAGGGGACAGTTTTTAAACACTATATCTAAAAAGGGGAAGAGCCAGTGTCTTGTTATTGGAAGGTTGCTAGTTCCACATGTCGAAGTGTCCTTGGGCACGACACTGAAGCCTGAACTGCTTCTGATGTGCTGGTCCCCACCTTGCGTTGCAGCCCCCGCCATCAGTGTATGAATATATGTATGAATTAAGTAAGTCACTTTGTACAAAAGCGTCTGCTAAATGCCGTAAATGTAAAGAAAACAGTGCAATTGTAAGGCATGCAGAAATGACATTGAAAACTTTATTTTATGTCCCGGATATTTAAGTGTACAGACATAAACACACACACTCCTTCAGCTGTTAAGACTGGTTCGGTGTACTGGCCCTTTAAATGCAGGCTGCAGCGTCACGTGTGAGTGTGTCATGTGATTGTTGGACAGTTGAGTGAAATACAGCCTCACACAGTCCAGCTTTGTGTCTGAGGCACAAGACAAACACGATATTTAATGTGACGAGCTGGTAACAAAAAAAAAAGAGAGAGAAAAGAAAATAACTGCAGCTAAATCCCAGCAGGTGAGAAAAGCGTGTCTGTTTTTTTCCCCACGAAGAAGAAACACTTCCGCTTTAAGTCATTCAAAACCGGCTAGCTCCGCCGCTAGCCACCTAGCCTGGCTAAAGCTAACGTGACTTGTTTTTCTGTGGATGAGCTCATCTCGTCCTGACGTTAGCTAGCTCGTCAATAATGCCAGTTATCGTCGGCGAAAAAGTTGGTTTCATCTCGTGTCAGCTCTTCTCATGTTTGTGAACTTTCAGTATTATATGTATTCTCGGTATTTATCAGTGTTTTAACGAGGTGACTGATGTTATTTCTGCTGTTTTCAGGTTGTATGAGGAGTATGCAGCTCTGTGCCTTTTGTTAACTGAAACTCATTCTCTCTGCCTTCAAGTCATCTGCTCATAATGGTAAATATATCCAACAAAAGTCAGCATATTTTTCTTTATTTTTAACATGTAAGGGTTGAATAAGCACAGGGAAGTTTTCACCTCTCAGCAACAAAACAACAGCCTTTAATCAGGGATAAATGTTTGACTCCAGGACATTTAACAGCTGATTGTAGCTTATATTTTGTCAAAGAATGGACTTTTTAACCTCTCACTTGTCTTTCAGTCAACTAATTTATATACTAGTTGACTAAGAGACAAGTTATGGTGACTATCGGGGGTGTAAATCGCAAGTTTCATCATGATACGATATTATATCAATTCCTTGGATGACGATACGATATTAACCGATATCACAAACTCTGTCACGATACAATATCTATTCGATTCGATCCAGGGGCCTGTGATCAATATGAGATGATATCATATGTCTACATAACACAGTTAAGATTTATGTTTGATCACAAAAAGCAGCTCAAATATGATCTGACAGTTTTTCAGGAAATATTGTTTTATCAGTGGTTCCAGACATTTAACAGAAATTTAATGTGCTTTTTTTGTCATGTATGACTGATGATGATGATGATGATTTGGACTCTTCGTTTGACAAAAGAAGAGATTTTATAACGTCACTTTAGGCTTTGGGAAATTGTGATGGTTTTTATTCACTATTTATTCATGAATCTAAACAGAGAAATGCAGCATAAAGCAGAGAATTCACACATCTGAGACGCTGATTAAGTGAATATTTGCTATTGCTTTTTGACTGATACTTTAGCCTGAAGTTAAAAAAAATGTCACCCCACACATTCCTTGCAATGATCTCTCACATGTGGATCATGTGCACATGTAATGGAGGCAGGACGGATATGAAAGATGGCCAGTATCAGCTGATGATGATGATGATGATGATGATGATGATGGATAACCAAGCTCTAGTTAAAATAATCTGCAGTCTAACTGATTATGAAAATAATCATTAGTTGCAGCCTGAGTGTATCCTGATGCTGCTGTGTCTGTAAAAACTCTGCTGTAGCTTCTTAACTCTGTAAATTATTATTGGATATAACTCGCTGCTGGTGTGATTATTTACAGCATTCCTGTAACATTCCGACATACATGCTGGGTACATTCTCACATATTTACATCCAGATACTAATGAGATTAGGGCAGCTTGTGTGTAACGAGGTTATGTCTTCCTCCATGATGCTTGTTCATGGAGCTGAAACGATTTGGTAAATAATCAGTTAGACAACAGACAGATCTGAAGTAGGACTGCACAGTTAATGGAAATATTAACAATAGAGTGACATGTTTAAGTGCAACATCCAGTTCGCAGAAGCTGCAGTTTTCTGGCTTAAGTTAAAATGCGTACTGCACAAATGTCACATCATTGAGACCCTCAACACTTTTTTCAGTGTGAATGAAAATTGTGATGCAAAGATAATAATTCAACTAATTATTGATTGATATTGTATATGTCAAAAATCATATTATGAACTTTTCTGTTTTCTTTCCCCTTCTGTGACAAATTAAGACATTTTATGTAACACATTATCAGACATTTTATGTACTAAACAACTTATCAATTAATACAGAAAGTAATCAACAGATTGATTAACAATGAAAATAATATTAATTTGCTGCCCAAGTGAATAGAATACATTTGTGTTTTGGACTGTTGATGAGACAAAACAAAACCCTTTGAAGACTTCGTTGTGGTCTGTTGGACACTGTGATAGACAGTTTTCTTTGTGTGTCCTATTTTTTTATTTTGTTTTAATTATTTTTTTTTTTCAGTTGCTCTGATCTGACCTCAGACCAGCATGTCACACATTCAGCTGTGTAGATAAACCTTATCAGTAACCACATGTTTGCTGCCTTATGAACGTATTGAAGCTGATATACGGCATACGTGCAGTTTCTGCTTATATAAGATGAAGAAATGAGTCACATGTCTCTTCCTTTAATGCTGGGAAACATCTTTTGATTTCTTGAATTTCTGTTAATTCTACATGATTAATCAGTACCTATTGAATGTGTGTCTCTAACGGTTGGTCAATGAGCAAAAAATTCACTAGTAGCTGTTTTTAGATAAAGGAATAACTTGTTTAATTTGTTTATCAAGCAAAAATGGAAAAAAAGCTCTTACAGTACATTCATAAAATCTTGACTTTTGACATTTTGTTCCTGTCGTTTCAGGTATTACGTTCCTAAGATACGAGTGCTACACTTGTATTAAAGGGACGTGAACTTTACAACAAAGAACTGGATGGTTTAGTGTTGAAATCCTGTTATCAGTTGGAATGTTTTCTGAGCAGCTGAACCTTTTTTTGTTATCTTTGTTTTTTTTCTTCTCCAAGGGGATTTTCTCACAACCTGAAAGAAACAAAGAAACCAAGGAGATTGGAGTTTGGCAAGAGTTCAGGATCTTTGTGATTTTTATCAGACTGACTCATACTTCGCTTCTGACTCTACTCCTTTTTCCTCTCCTCTCATCTCTTGTCTTCTCTTCTCTTGTCTCTTCTCCTGTCCTCTTTCTGTCTTCAGACTCTGCAGATGTGGATCTTGTGTCTGGCTCTGGTGGGCCTCAGCACAGCGCTCGTCTGTCCTGATGGAGGCATGTGTGAGGACAAAAACACCTGCTGTAAGAACTCTGCGGGAGGATACGGATGCTGCCCGCTGCCACATGTAAGTCACCGTTAAGTTATGTGTCAAATTCAGTCTGCCTTCACAAACACTCCTGATTTACACCAATGTAAACTGCACAATCGTCTGAGAATTTTGCAGCTGCTTGACGATTCTGCTGATTATGCTGAAGTGTTTTAAATTTGGAGTGTTATCCTGGTCGTACCTTGTTTAGAGGGATTGCAGGATTTACTCTTTCATGTTTGGCGTTTCTTTTTGTCTTGTACTTTCCACTGAGCCGTCCAGTTCGGTTAAGTTCAGCTCGTTACACATTAGAACAATTAATTATGCATTGCTGTTGTCAAAGGGTGTGGATGGGATCATAAGATACACTTCCTGTTTACCCATTACTCTTCTCTTGAGATGACTAGCACACTGATCCCATACTAAAAGCCGGAGCTAAAATCCTGCAGATCAATAATTGCGTCATAGCATCAACTAGAGTTTTCGTGTTGTCTGCACTCTGATGAAGAAAACAACCACATGCGTGCTGTACGTTTGGCTGAAGTTCTTAAATGATCATTTTCCTCGGCCAAAGCCTCTCAGAGACGAGAGGAATCTACTTAAAAGCATGTTTCAGACGGTGAAAGTCGAACAGCAGTTTTTTTTTTTTTCCTCCTTTTTCTTTTTATCAAACTTTCTGCATCAGAATTTCATGATGTCTGAGAAGCTGAAGTTCATTCTACACATCCTCAGCAGCCCCCCCCCTTTTTTTTTTTTAATCCATCTGTAGGCTGAGTGTTGTTCAGATCACCTCCACTGCTGCTATGAGGGGACAATCTGTGACCTCGTCCACTCCAAATGTGTTAATAAGACCGTTTCTCTCCCCTGGATGAGACGACTTCCTACCAAACCGGCCTCAATCATCCCCCAGGTGATTTAACAAGTAGAGTATATGTTGTTTTTTTTTAACTTTTTTAACAGTCTCCTCTGAGATCATTAGACATTCGGGCTGTTTCTCACCTTTTGCCTCAGAAACAATGGAGCATAAAATTCTGGCAACCTCTGATTATTTTGCTTACTTCACCTCTTAGACGTGGGAATGTAAATGTGTGAAGATTGTAGCTCAGACAGCACATAAAGGGCTAACAGACTTCATTTTAAACAGCTTTTCATGTGTGAAAGCAGTTTTGTGATACATTTTATTTGTAGGAAGGAAATGAAAACTTCTGAGAACTGTTTCTACAACAAAATACGACTCAATCCTGCCATTGACGTGCTGCTTTTTTGTGTTCCTGTCATTGATATGCGTGGGCTGTGATGTGTGATGGCTCCAGCTCGAGCAGAGCGTGAAGGCAGTCATTTGTCCGGATCAGGAGTCCGAGTGTCCGGATGACACCACCTGCTGCCAGCTTCTCGACGGCTCCTGGGGCTGCTGTCCGTTAGTTAAGGTGATATACATCAGCTCACGTTTGAAAACATTAAAACTGCAAATCTTCACACTAAGAGCCACGTAAGATGGTCTGATTGTCAACATTAGATGAACTTAGCATCCAAGGAAATACTTTGAGTTTCAAGACTTACTGATATTTAGTACAATGTGTCAGATGGGGCTGCTTATTTTGATATAATAGAATATGTAACTATTATAAAGGATTATTTAATATATGATGTGTATTATGATGTTTTTTATTTGATATTTAAAATGTATATTAGGATTGCTGAATTTTCTAAATCGTCTGGTGCCTTTTCATATTGGAGTGTTTAAAAGGTCCAACATTTTGTACTGAAACACAAAAATTACCCAGAAATGTTCTAACCTGAACTAAGCGACTGGTTTAGGATCAGCTTCACAGTTTTGTTCTTTGATCTGCCGTTTTATAAAGATAACTTCAAAGTTTTCACTCTTCTGAACTGTGATAATGATTTCTGATCCATATCCATATCTGGGTTGGTCATAGAGAATAAGTGGTCAAGGTGAAGAGAGACATTAATCTAGGTAGTAAAACATGTTGGTGTCCAAATCTGACAACTACCTATCAGCACAAAAAGCCCCAATGTTTTTACAGAAGTCAGTTATCAGGTAACTCGGTTTGTCATTTCCAATCTTCATCCACTGACAGCGCTCAGCTCAGTCATCTGTACTTTTCCATTATCTGCAGGAAACTGTCCTTGACTGAAGAGTGACTGTCTGAATGCTTTTCCTCTCTCTGCAGGCGGTTTGTTGTGAGGATAAGCTCCACTGTTGCCCCGAGGGAACAAAGTGTGATATTGCTCACTCGAGATGTGTGTCGTCCTCACTGCAGTTCTTCCCCATGCTGCAGAAACTGCCGGCCAGACGGAGGGAGAGTTTTCCAGGTGGGGGTTTTCCTCATGTAAACAAAAATAAACACTGTCTGAATCTAAACGTACTCGTGTCAGGCCAGAGGTCCAGTTGAAAAGTCACAGAAATCTGTCTACATCTCTATGCTGATGATACATTTTTATTTCTTTATCCCTCTGCAGTGTCTTCAGTCGGTTCAGTGACTTGTCCTGATGGGAAAAGCAGCTGCCCAGATAGTTTTACATGTTGTGAGCTAACTGGTGGAGACTACGGCTGCTGCCCTTATCCTGAGGTATCTTCGACTTTACTGCAAATGTATTTACCACCAACACTTTATATAAATGTTTTTTTTTTTTCCCAAATACTCACTGGCACAGCTTCTAAAAACGTGAATTTTTGCTGCTGCTGTTTTTTTTATATACTGAATGTGCCTGGAAAGACTTTTTTCACTGTACACTTTTCTCTGTGTTTGATATTTAATCCTTTGCAGGCCATGTGCTGCAGCGATCATATCCACTGTTGTCCCTCCAACACAATATGTGACCTGGAACATGGAGTCTGTAAGTCTGGTGAGACACAACTGCCTCTGCTGAAGAAGATCGCTGCTGTAACCAATGACGGTAAACAGTTTACTGATACGAAGTGTTCGTAAAGATAATAGTCCGAAACAAGCGCTGATCATGTGTCTGTTCTGACTTCAGTTGAATGTGCAGATAAGTCGGCGTGTCCTGATCAGACAACATGCTGCCAGATGATCAACGGGTCGTACGGCTGCTGTCCAATGCCTGATGTGAGTCACCTGAACTAACCTGGTAAAAAGAAATGGATGTTACTGAACAAACCAAACCTGGTTTAAGTAAGTTTTCAACTGTAGCACAAACTCACCAAGCGGTTTTTTTTTTGTTTGTTTTTTTTTGTACATTTAAGTACAAAAGTACAAAGTTTGCTGTTTGTCTTTTTTGTGAAACTTTAAATGCTTCTCTCTTGGCCAGGACTCCCTAAACCTTTGAATCTCAGTTGGAATATTCGTCTGATTAATTTTAACATGTGCTTGTTAAATTAATGTGAAAGTTGCACATAAATGGGGATGTTTAAGTTTGCAGTCACAAGGGATCTCAGCCTGGGCAAAAAACTAAATCTTTAGACTCTATCAAATTGACTCTGAGAAGCATAAATTCATCCCTTCTCCTTTTCTTCCAGGCTGTCTGTTGTTCAGATCACATCCACTGCTGTCCCTCCGGCACCCAGTGTGACCTCATCCAGGGCACCTGTGCGTCGGACCAGACGGAGTCGAGTCTGGCTGTGAAGATCCCCGCTGCTGCGACGGAGCTGTTGACAGCACAGAGCAAAGGTCAGACAGTCACAGACATTCTTGATCAAACTCAAAGACCGACGACTGATCCAACACATTCCTGAATGTAGAAACATGAACAAAACATTTCTAAAAACTCTCAAGTTATCTGAAATATGTAAATGTCTTTAGTGTTTGAGATCTGCTCGTTCTTATGAGCCGAGTGCAAAGGCGTTTTCAATAGTTTCATCTGATGGTTTCATTTCCGTGGTATTTCGTCTACGTCTATCTTTGTTTCATATCCCTAAAAACCATCAAACCATAATGACTAATAAAAGTTATTGAAACTGTCATAAAAATTGATGTGCCTCCCCCCTCCTGCATCACTTCACTGCACCACCCCCCAAGTAGCGTAACACAGTGAAGTCCTCACAAGCCTACAACAAGAAGACAAGAAAGACAGAATATGTAGCTTTGTTGACACGGTTTTTATTTTAGATGGATTTTAACAGGATCATGCTAACGGCGATCTCTCACAGCCAGTTCAAGGCTGCTCACAGGAAGTTCATTTTAAAGACTTTCTCTCACGAGTCGAACGATGATGCAGGATTCAAACATTCCTAGATGAAGTTTTGCTCGCATGTACTCTGATTGAAAAGTTCCTGTTTGTCTCTCAGTCGCTGCTGTTCCCTGTAACGACTCCGTGGCCTGCGCTGACGGAAGCACCTGCTGTAGAACGCCGGGGGAAGAATGGGCCTGTTGTCCACTGCCAAAGGTACCGACATACTGAAGCCACTGACTCACACAGGCAGACTGTGTTCAACTGTCCGTCCAGCTGCACAGAATTATTTCACACTTTCTCGGATCATGATTCATCTCCTGTCTGCAGAGTTCAGTTTTTGACGAACGGCTCCTCCTCTGACAGATTGTCTAATCTTGGTTCAGTTTTGTTGCAACACTCGTGTGCAGAAATATATAAGTTGATATGATAAATGCGAAGTTCTATTCAATGTGGACACATTTTTCATTTGTGGAGGTCAGTATTCAGGAGGAGGAGGAACGTTTCCTGCACAGACATTTGTCATATTTACATTCTTAGTTGCTTTTCAGTGCAAGATTTTGTGTCACAACTACATCTCGTCTGTTCGTCCTCCCTGTAGGCTGTGTGTTGTGACGACCACCTTCACTGCTGTCCCCACGACACCATCTGCAACCTGGCAGCCGCCACATGCGACGATCCCTCAGGCAGCGCCGTGACGTCCTGGCTCAGTAAAGCGCCCGCCTTCCCTTTACTGACCGTGAACAGCAAGTGCGATAAATCTACGTCCTGTCCTGGAAAATCCACGTGCTGTAAGACGGAGGGCGGAGACTGGGCCTGCTGTCCTCTGCCTCAGGTAAACTGGAGTGGTGGGACAGGCGGAGACTCTGGGCTGGTTTTTAAAAATCCATTTCCTGGCGTGTGTCTGATAAATCTTGAAAATCTGGACGACGACTGTGAAAGTCATATCGAGACATGACTGTTTTTTCCCTGATGTGGAGTCTTTCATTCACCTCCTTCTGTATATAATAAATGTGTGGAACTGTTGACTCTATCTGTGGCCAGTCATCAGATCTATCCTGGGCTCGGACCCCTGGCTTGTTGAGCTCTTCAGTGACTTAAATGAAGTGGAACAAAATGGAAACTCACGGTTTCACTTTGAGATTTCAGGTTTTATTATGTGCCTGTGGTGCTACAGTGGGCAGAGGAAATTAGATAAATGAATCAATAAGTAAAAACAGCAGTTTCCTTCCTGTAATTCTAGTAAATTACTGCTGGCTCTGAGACAGTGACGTATGTTGTGAGGACTTTGATAAATTGAACCAGGGAATTTCCCGGCTGAGGGATCAATTAAGTTTAATCTCAGATACTTTAACAGTTTATATTCTGGGTGACTTCCAGGCTGTGTGCTGTGACGACCACCTCCACTGCTGCCCTCACGGTAAAGTCTGTAACCTGGAGGCTGAAACCTGCGACGACCCGTCGGGTTTCCTGCCGTCCGTCCGCTGGGTGGAGAAGGAGTCGGCTCTGACCTCGGTGACAAAGGATGAGAAATGTGACAAGCAGACGATGTGTCCAGGAGGAACCACCTGCTGTAAGAAAGACAGTGGAGTGTGGGCCTGCTGCCCTCTACCTCAGGTCAGAACCTCCATCACACCGTGAGGGCAGAGAAAGTCAAAAAGTTGATTTCAGGCAGTCTTAGTTGGTCACCTGTCGCCTGTAACTTCATGGAGAGAGTCGGTGAGGAATGAAATAGGTGAACCGTCACTTCAGAAATAATGTGTGAATGATTTCAAGTAGGAAACTGTTTTTTTTCCTGTCGTTCTTATCCTGCTGACATAAAGAAGCCAGTTAGAGGTGTGAATCACGCTGCATTCTTTACTTATTTTCTATAGATGGGTGTGACTGAAGCACGTGGTCGATTTCTTGGAAACTACTGCGAACTGAAGGACTTGACAAAAAACTACAGTATTATGAAGTCACAGAGGAGACTTGTGACTGTGTTCAGGAGGAAAACACTGACAAGACAGTTTTGAAATAAAGGGTGGCAATTTAATCCCTGTTTATGTTTTATTGTCATGATAAAGAGATCAGAAACTTAACTGCATGATCACTGAATAACTGAAGGACGTATTTGGGGACAAAAGTGGAGAGAGAAAATGTCAGCAGTACATTTTTATTCTTCATTTTTTAGAGGTCGTGTTGTCTTAAATCTCAGACATCTGTTGAACAGAAACTCTGACATTTACGGGGACTTCAGGTGACATTGAAGAGAGATTCGATCTTGTTGTTTCCAGGCTGTGTGCTGTAACGATCACGAGCACTGCTGTCCAAAAGGGTACAAGTGTAACGTGGCTGAACAGACCTGCGAGCAGCCCGGTGGTCTCAGCCTGCCCTGGCTGCAGAAGATCCCGGCCTTGCAGAAGGAGCTTAGTCAGGCTGTTTCCGGTCCAACGCAGCCAGCCAAGAACATGTGTGACGCCCAGACCAGCTGCCCCAAGGACACAACCTGCTGCTTCATGGACAGGACACAGAAATGGGGCTGCTGCCCTCTGCCGAAGGTAAGTGATTATTAAAACAGACACACGCTGACAAAGACAGTGAGAGTGTTTCTAAGTTTCCTCTCCTGTTCTGCAGGCTGTGTGCTGTAATGACGGAAACCACTGCTGCCCCAGCGGTCACAGCTGCGAGCCTCACCGCTCCTCCTGCTCGAGGGGCCCTCACGTTATTCCCTGGTTCACCAAACTGAGCGCCATGACCGAGCCGGACGCCGCCAACGACATCAAATGTGACGACAAGAGCAGCTGCGCTTCAGGAACGACCTGCTGCAAACTGCAGACAGGAGAGTGGGGCTGCTGCCCGCTGGTCAAGGTCTGTACATCACTGACTTCACTTTGTTTCATGTACCATCCTACAGGGTTCTTACGCTCCCACCACGTCTGTTACACATCTCACAATTATGTCTGATGTTAACGTTAAATATAAAAAAAACTTGACTTCATTCACCTCATTTGCTTTTTGCCTCTGAATCTCAACACTGATGTTTAGTCCATTTTTAGAATCTGTGCAGAGGGCAGACTGACTTCAGACTCTGTTAACTGTTGAAATGCTTCAGCTGTGAACGAGCTGGCGACACAAAAATGAGTGTAGCGACAGTATGAACAGATCGGATTAAAGATTGTTCTTCCGTCTCCTCTGCAGGCCGTTTGCTGTGCGGATCACGAGCACTGCTGTCCTCAGGGCTACACCTGCAACATGCAGACGGGAACCTGCGAGAAGAAGGACCACGATGTTCTGATCCACACCCTCCCTCAGATTGAAGTGGTGCAGTCCGAGCCCAGGGACACTGAGGATGACACAGACATACCATGTGACAGCACGGGGGCGTTTCACTGCCCGGAGCGAGACACGTGCTGTAAGATCTCAGCCACAGAGTGGGCCTGCTGCCCCTCACCCCGGGTACGTCCACGCTCCCTCACACCAGCACTCCATGTTGGATCACTTTCTTGTACGAATGCTTGATTCAGTGATGATGTTAGAAATGGTTCCTCCTCAGGAATGTGGATAATGTGACCAGTGAACATAATGTCACATGATCCAAACATCTCTGCCTTGTTGAACACTGTGTGTGACACCGAGGTCACTTGTACTGTTTTATTCTGTTATTATTTCACACGTCTGCAGGGAAACCTCGGATATTGTTTTGAGTAACTATTAAACATAATCAATATCTGGTCACATTCTGATCACAAATGCATTTAGGAACATTTGAAATCTCCCGAGCGTCTGAGTCTAGCTGCTGTGTTTCCTCCTGACAGGCCGTCTGCTGCTCCGACTCGAAGCACTGCTGTCCTGCAGGATTCTCCTGCGACCTGCAGTCTGGAGGCTGCACTCAGCAGGACCGGCTGAGCTGGGACTCTTTGCTCGGGGACAGAAAGAAAGACTTTGTCCGAGGTGGACTTTAATAAGGAGCGCTTATTGTCGTCAGCCACCTACAGCTCATGTTGTCTACGGATGATAAGGGCTTGTCCCTCTTCACGGAAGTGTATTTACAGTTTCAGCACTCCTGAGTATTTAACGTGGAGATTTGGTGCAAGGCAGGGAAAAAAAAAAAAAAAAAATGCACGCTTCATTCATCTGTCATTTTAAAGAAGAAGAAGCACTCTGGTGAAGGAATTATTTCAACATGTGTTCAACAGGAGTCTTTTATTGCATCTGGCAGAAAATATCTCATCATTATCACGCTCGTGGAAATAAGTTTGTGATTAAACAACCAGGAAGGATTGCACAGACCTGCAGTTTGTCTCAAGGATAACATTGGTATTATTCTGTATTTTTATGAATTGTCATAAAATTCAGTGAAAAGACCAAAACCAACAATGAACAACCAGTCCGCCTGCAAGATATTCTGATTTCTCTGCTTGTCAGTCCTCCTCAACCCCAAGGCCAGAGGTAAAAATATGAAAATCTTGAAAAAGTAACTTTTTTTTTAATCTGATTGCAGAGCACTCGATCAGTACACTGGAGGATGAAGGTGGACAAGTGGCTTCAGTCCGACTTTCCACATGTTTTAAAAACTCTATCTCAAAAAGCAGATTATTGTAGTTTTTATCAAACGTTACATGAACGGGAGGAAGTGGAGCCGTTGTTGGGAATTATTTCCGCATCACTTGATTTTGGTCTTTTTTCATGATCTATTGACAATAAGAAGAATGTAGAATATCACTGACAGTCCTCTTTGTTTTTGTGTTTTCTGATCGTTACTGTTAGAAGTGGGTGATTTTCTTGTGTTGGTCCATTTCTCTTTGAAACAAGAGGAACTTGAATTTATTTGCTGCAACATTTGATTGGATTAACTCTGGATTTCTCCTCCTCTGTTTTAAAAACATTCCTGTCCACACGACTTTCGCTTCGCAAGATATGAGAACGTTTTACACGAGAGTGCAAAAACGATGACAAGCGCTGAAACAGGCACAGCGGGCCAGTAGGCGGCGATAACGTCAACATCGGCAACACTTCACAAACCAGAGAAGAACATTCTGATACGACCGATCTCGAATGCGGTAAACACGACAGCACTTGAAAGCAGCACGTAGAGAAAAGCAGCATTTCTTTGTTTAAGTCTTCAGGTGTACAAGTTCGATCTGCTGGTCTGTGGAAGTGATTCAGTGTAGTCTTTTTTGATTTTACTTAATCTGTTATTGTGTGTGATTTATTGCAAGGCCCAGAAATTAAAGGGACAGTTCACCCAAAAATGTAAATTCAGTGATTCTCTCCTCACCGGCATGCTGAGGGGAAAGTCAGGTGAAGTTTCATAGACCGCAAAACTTTTCTGGAGTTTCACAGCAGAGCAGCGTTCCTCTTAACAACTGAAGGAGCTGGAGGCGTGTTTTAAAACGTCCCAAAAAAATCGACTTGAAAAGATGTTTGGTTTTTTTTTTTCAAGCCGAAATATTCTCCACAGCTGCTAAGCTAAACACGCTAGCATGCACCACGTCTGACGTGGGGGCACAAGAATGTAAACAGTCTACAATCAGTTCAGCCATTAAATTTGTTATTTTTTAACATCTCCATCTGTTTCAATTTTGCTGAGAAGCTCTATAAATGTTTTGTGGACTATGACACGTTACCTGGCTTTCCATCAACATGTGGATGTGGAGATAATGACTCTATTTACTTATTTGGGTGAATTGTAACTTGTTTTTTTTTTTTCTTCACGGAGGAGTACTTTGTTCATGAGATTGTAATTTTATTAAATCCACTTTTTATGAATAAAGACTTGTCCCATCCTGGAATTAAAACATCTAAACATGTGCTCACCATCAACACACTCCTCTCACGGCTCCTTTTTTTCCCCAGATTCTCAACTTCATTCGTTCATTCAAGTGTTTTTCTTTCCTCAGCCTTTCTGGAAGGATTCGGCTCTGAGGAGGAGGGCGGGTGAATAAAAGGAATTCAAAAATATCAGTTTGCCCCAATGTGATAATTAAGAATCGCTGAGGTCATCCTCAAAGTTTGTCAGTCGGCAGGATGTGCAGACGCTCACACAACAGGCCCACACACTTCCTCTGGCCTTCTCTCCCTCCATATCCTCTTACCCCCGCCTCCCTCCTCCCAGTCGTCAGAAAGTTGTTATGACGACCGGAGTAAATACGAGATGGGTGGGTGGAGACGCAGCTGTGGGGGGTCGTGTCCCACTTTACTGTCAGCCTGGCAGGGAGGCCGGTGTTTGCCAGTGTTGCCAGGCTGATGGAGGAGATTTATGGTTTTTTTTTGTTTTGTTTTTTACCGTCTGCCCTCTGGTGGTCTGAATCAGACACGCCGGCTCTTCTGCTCAGATGAAAACAAAAGGGGGAACACATGCTGCCTCAGCTCTAAATGAGGTCAGACGCTCCTCTCCTGTGAGGCCCCTTTTGTTGAGGATGTACAGGACGGTTACTTATGTGAAAGCCCTCTAACACACACTGGTGTCTTTGTGAGTAGGGAGGTAGAAAGTTGGGTGTTTTCACTTTAATGTGGCGAGTTCAGTCTGAAACACAGTCATTCATTCACAGGTCTGTGTTCTGAAACCCGCCTTCAAATCTGTCCACAAATCCAACATTTTAGAAAACAATGTTTAATTGAATAGTGAAATTCATGATGTTAGTTTAGAATAATAGAATAGATGTTTACTGTCATTGTTTCAAAAAACAGCGAGACACAGATATCAGCTCTTCATTTGACAAATAAATATGAAATATGAAAAATAGGAAAAAAATGCAGTAAGTTGAATATTATACGATAAATAGACACACGATTCAAGAATAGTATAGTCAAGAGAACAACCTTTTTTCACTGAAGTTAATATATGCTAGAATTTGGGAGAAATGATAATAATAATAATGTCAATCAGTCATTCTACGTTTCCTGTCCAGTGTTTTGCTGCTAGTTTCAGTGATATATGAATATGAGAAGTTGGGTGCTAAAGTCAGTTTTCATTTTCTCCTCTTGGTAACTGCAGCGTCTTGGCCAAAAACAAACATCAAAATATTTGAAGTCTCCACTACACAATCAACAAGTGTATTTGCTTTAAAGAATCAGACAAAACTTTTGGGAAACGATGAAAACTAACTGCATCCTCCTGTCCAGCCCTGCTACACATGATAACATGCTACATGTTGTTGGTTTGATCTGCACACACACAGAAATGTAAAGATTGATGAAAGGTTTCAGGTTTGACTAGAGGTGTAATGTAGGTGTATATTTTCACATACTTCCTGCCTTTATGCTAAGCTATGCTAACCAGCAGCTAGCTCAGAGTTTCAGTGGATAATGTGAAATTCTTCCTCTTAACAGTGGGAGAAGAACAAAGTGTGGTTGTCGTTGATTTATACCACTTCAGTGCCTTCAAATATCCTCGTTCACAGTCATCAATTAACAAGCTTACTGTTAATTTCTGTGAATGAGACCAGGAGAAGCTGTTTAACGTCAGCGAGGCTTTTCAGGTCTAAGTTTAGCCGACCTGACCCACCAACAGCAGAGAGACGACCAAAGTGACAAAAACCCCTTTGACGTGGGAGCAAACTTTCTCCACTGCCCGACTATTGGTCGGCCGCTGATCCCATTCAGATGTTGCCAGGGAGAGCGAGCCTACACCCTCATCACACACACACACACACACACACACACACACACACACACACACACACTCCCTCCTCTGGTATTTTGTTAATTCCCACAGGAATGTATAGATTCTCTATTTGGGACATGAACGTGACATGAAAGTTGAGCTGATTAAGGCACTGAACTGAACTGATTGTTGTTTTCACGTTCATATCTGAGCATCACATCTCCCTAAATAATGTGAACATAAGATGGAAAATGTGAAAAATAACCTATTGTGACTTTTGATTGACGTGCTGCTCAGCATGTGATAAATATCCTGGTATTTTCTGAATCACAGCATATTTTTTAAAATGTGCTGCTGCTCGAATAAGATGCTAATAATTAATAATAACATCTGAAAGTGAAATTTGAGTTTATTCAACAGATATTTAGCATAAAATATGTCCAAGGTTAGTTTGCCGATGTGTTTTTAAAACACTTCATTACAATAAAAGTGTACTACAAGTATGTGTAAATAGACCAAACAGCACATAAAGGCATGTAAAATAATATCACATGTTCAAAAATAATGGACCATAAGAAAGAAATGACCACCTGTCTACTCAGTACTAGTTAGCTCAGTTAGCTTTGCAGCTAGCAGGGTGTTTACTCTGCCAGATGGCAGCTAGCTGGTTAGCATGCTAACTTCAACAGATATCTGCAACGATACATCAGGACAGCTTATTCAATTTTTTGAATGTTGTCAACTAAAATTCTGACATATTGTCACTTACAAATGATGAGCAAACAGTTCTCCATAACAACTCATTTTAATTGTGTTACTGTGAGTACATCTTGACGTTGACACTTGTGTTTTTTTGGTTGCAGGTCTGTAAATTTTCACAGAATATTTTTACACTCTGATGCAGAGCGTCTGCACATCCTGCCGACCCTTCACCAATTTGGATATATGTAATTCTAACTTCACGGCGTCTTAATTTAAGCACGGTGAAAACATTTAACGTGTTCAAAGTTGCAGTGAAGGAAACATTCAAGCCTCTGAGAGAGCCCGACAGCAGACAGGATCCAAGTGTCACTGAGGGCATCCACAGAATCCATCCACAGTCTTTGGAGGCTGCTGTGTGTGGGTGGTGTGTGTGTGTGTGTGTGTGTGTGTGTGTGGAGGAGGGGGGGGTTGTGGGTCAGGGTGACTGAGGTGTAAGATCTCATAACTCCCACACATGTTCGACCAATCACGGGAGCCTGAGGGGGCAGGAAGCCGGTAGGACACTTGGACACTAATGCACACATGACACAGGACGGAGCAGAGAGAGTCGGGAAACTTTCCCTCAGGATCACTGGAGAGATTTCACCTGAGCCTGAGACAGGAAACAAGCCGCCGATCGTCTCTCTGAGGTAACGTGCTCTGAGGGTGCAGAGTTTCACTGAGCTGGAACTTAAAACCAGACTGTCAGGCCGACTTTGTTCTTCTGGAGGTGTTCTTACTCGCAGGCAGTGGTGGAAGATCTTGAGTGTCAGTCTAAGAACTCTCTGCAACAGCTTCTGAATGCAAAAATATGCTTAAAGTTTAAAATGTAAATGTCCTCACTGTGCAGAGTAGCTGCTTTTACTGTGTTATGTCATTATAGAATATCATATGTTCCTGTTTTGATCACATGTAAGAGCGTTTTAATGTTGTGGTTCGTCTATGTGGAGACAGTTGTATGTACTTTGTGTACTGCTGGGTAGATCAGCAGTAACACTGCTGTGTCAGAGTGTACACCTGTAAGTTTACACTCATGTACAAACTAACCTCACCTGTGACTTGTTGTGTCGTATAGATACAGTCAAGTATTTCCCTCTCAACCATGATGGTGGTAAAAGTATGAAGCTGCAGTACAAGTGTGTCAGAATTGTCCTGAAGTATAATTACTTAAAAAGGCTTATAATTAATCAGTTGAGTTGGTATTTTATAATCAAGTAAACAACACATTTTAAAAGATTTCTATACACTCAATGTTTGATCTGTTTTATATTCAGTACATCTGTCTGTGAGTGCTATTCTCTCTCTGCAGGAGGACACTTCAGTCATTTAGTTGTTGGTGTTTTCAATACAAAATGTAACTGTAACTATAGAGAAAAATGAATGTGGAGGAGTAAAACTGTGTAAAGTGTAAAGTAGCATCAAATGGAAATACTCAGGAAAAGTATAAGAATGTCAAAATTGTCTTAATACTTCAGTAATTCATCAAGTCGGACAGTGAAGAGGGAAACAGCAGTGTTGCTGACAGGAGTGATGCATCATGGGAAGAGTGGCGTCCATCACTGTTTGATAGACAGATCCGGGTTTGTCCTGGAAGACTGAATGAGTCTTATGTCAGGTGTCACTCAGCGATGGATTGTAACTAAGTACATTTACTTATGTACATTTCCTGAATGATATTTGAAAGTACTTTCACCTAAAAATACAAGTATTTCCATTTTCTTCTACTTTTTACTTCTACTTTTACTCTGCTACATGTGTTTGGCAACTTTGGTTACTAGTTGCTTTGCCGATTGCCTCAAAGTCAAAGTTTTTATCTTAAAACACAGTCTGATCAAAAAAAAAAAAAAAAATCAAAATGCTGGTTTAGATAATCAAAGACAAAAAAAGGCTGAATATTGTTCAGGCCAATTAGCAACTGAACTCTCGTATAGAGTAAATACATATAAGTTGATGTATGCAGCCTATAATTTACTATTTATTAACTTAACTTACTTTTAATTTGGGTGATTTTAGCACAATATCTTTATTTTTAATTTGTACTTTTTACAACACTGGTGTCACTTTTGTACCAGTGAGTTTATTTCTTTGTTGTCACAACTCAAGCACAGCTGTTGATTTGCACGTCTTCACGTTATCAACCAGACCGCCTCACATGTGTCATCTCCTCCACCCGCGGCCTCTGTACCAGGACTTCAGGACAAGTGGCGGCCTTTATGTGTGGGAGTGTGTGTGTGTTTTGATCCTCCAGTATTGGCTGTCAACATGGCGAGTGTCGAGGAAGAGAGACTCGGACAGCTGGCCGCCCTCAGTGGAAAGCATGCGGCTGCTCCTCTGCGTGCTATTAATACTCACCTTTGCCAGCCTCACTACTGGTGTCTGTTCATTCACGCCCGGCCGCGGCAAATACCACCGCATTAAAACACCGATTATGATATTTCTGTTTCTGCTGTAGCTGATCTGACATGGGCTTTTATTTTATCTGAGGAGGCATTTTTTGGCTCAAAATGTTTAAACCTGCTCTCGTCTCCCCCTTCAGGCGGTTAAAGGAATTACACAAACACCATGTGCTCCATCATACGCCGCGTCGTTGTGGTTACATGTCCCGTCTTCTCTGACAAACCATGTTCGCTGGGGGAAACTATTAAAAAGAGACAACAACAAAACACATTGAAAAAAATATATATATCAAAAGACACTAAACACTCGACAGTAGAGGTCAGCTCTGCGGATCACTGCTGCAGTCAAGTTGATAGATAGGAGTGAAGATAAATCCACAAAATTCTCGCGTCAGTAAAAGTTTCCGGATCAGAACAGAATCCAATGTGACTCTGGGGGTCCAGAAGGTCTAGAACAGGAGTCCTCCCCTCCTCAGTGTCAACTTGTGGTTTAAATGTCTTTATTTGTGTTAAAGAAAATCTAAAAACTCATGTGCGTGCGGTTTTTCAAAATAAAACTCCTCTGCTTCTTTCATGTTTTATTGAAACGGATGTGAAATCCCCCCTTAAAACCTTCTCCAGTTTTAGGCTATAGATATCCCAGGTTCCCAGATGATGACTTTATTAATCATCTCATCCAGCGAATACAAAGCTACTAAATAGATTTCCCATCAACCTCGGCTGCAATTTGTGTTTGAGGCCAGTTGGCAAATGTTAGCACGGCTAAACTAAGATGTAGTGCATGGTAACGTTATACCTGCTAAACATCAACATGGTAACATTGTCACTGTGAGCATGTTAGCATGCTGACGTTAGCATTTAGCTCAAAGCCCCACTGTGACTAATAATAGTCTCTCAGAGCAGCTAGCCTGGCTTTGACTCAACAGGAATTTCAACCATTCAAAGGCCAAAATTATGACATAACAACATTTATTGAGCAATATATCACCATCCAATAGGAGAAGAGGCTGTTATTAAATATATACAGGCCTCTGAAGTACTCCAGTTTACGCTTCATGTGACTTCTTACCCCCAGATGTTCATTCTTCCCACATGACTCCCACAGATCCAATATATTTCTGTATGTGCTGATGTGTGTGTTTTGTTCACCCTCTCGTAGATGCACCCCGACAGTGACAGAGAAATGGCCATACCCAGGATGTTCGACTCCAACACGCCGTTCGTCATCGTGACCGCAGGATCCGAACTCTCTTTCCCTGGCAAAGAGGACGACAGCCAAGGGTGTGAGGAGGAGAAGGACTCGCTGGTCCAGGCCATCGCCCCCCATCTGAGTCGGGTGATGCAGCTCGGCACTGCCAAACACGTGTTCGCGGAGGGGCCCGAGGCGTCCGAGGAGGACGCCTGCGTTTCTATAGTCGCACAGGCCGAGAGTAAGACGCAGGGGTAGTTTCCACTGATGCTATATATAATGAAAAAGACCACATGGTGGAATTTGTGGGGAAAACTTCTTTTTGATTGGCATGTTTTTATTTTTCTACTGGTCCGGCTGCTAGCCTTATTTTTGTAACATCAATCTTCTCATCCAACTCTCTGACAGAAGGATAATAAACATATGCTGCGGTTTCTTTAAAAATCATAAGACTCTGATTGTGATTGCTTCTCTGTTCCAGGAGAAGACTTCCAGGAGTTCAGCCCCACCAACACACAGGGTCCTTACCCAAGAGCTCAGCTGCTGAAAAAGCTCAGGTACCTCCAAATGTTCACAACACGCCGCCATCAGCAGGTCTCAGCTGAAACACAACTCATGCCATCAGAAGAATTAGAGCCAAGAAGCTACAACAACACTAAATATCTGCACATATGGGCTTGAAGTTGTTGAAGAAGTAGTCAATTTCAGAGTGTATTGATCCTTAAACCAGTAAAGTGTCTGTTTCCTTAACGTGACATTTATCTTCTTGCAGGTCTCTCAACAAGGAAGCTGTCCTGATGAGCGACACCGAGGACGAGGACTCTAACGTGGACCATCACCACCTCTCGAGGAAACAACGCAGGAAAACCAGGAGACAGAACCAGGAGGGAGGGCAGGAACCTCCCATCATCCGCGGCCTGTGGGTGCAGGAGATTGATTGGCTGAAATCAGCTGACAAAGAGATGACATCATCTGCTGAGATCATCCCGCCTCCTCCTCAGTTTACAGACTCCTGCGGTGTTGGAGGGCTGCAGTCCTGCAGCTGTGCAGATGTGTGCGAGTGTGTCTCAGAGTCTCGGTCAGAGGACCCGGACCGATCCGACACAGACACGTCCAGCTCTGACAGCAGAGGAGGATCAGACTCTGACTGTGAATCTATTCGCACTCACGAGAGCGACTCGGACTCGTCGTGCGGCGGAGAGGACGACGCACAAGCACCAGATACTTTTGGAGTTGAAGCCAGAGCGTCAGATCTGACCTTTGACCTGATGCTCGTGTCTGGATTTAACTCCTCCTCTCACGCTGAGTGGGATTCAGACTCATCAGGGTGTGTTCAAAGCATGCTGGGAATTTCTGACTCCACCTACACCCCCAGTAGTGTGAATTCATCTCAGTGTGACTTTGGTTTCGATGATCTGAGTGACACTGACACAGTGGTGGACGTCCTCAGAGGGAGAGTGACGAGGATGTCGAGGCTGTACGCTTCATCCTTCTTCAGAGATTTGATCAAACAGTCTGTGAACGACTGGAAGGGCAGCAGACCGCTCAGTGAAGGGCTCTTATTTCATCATGTAAGACTTGGTTCACATTTTAAAGGAGAAGTTCATCCAAAAATAAAAGTGCAGTCATTGTCTCCTCGCCCCCAAACTGAAGGAAAGTCAAAGGTTAAAGCAGAGTTAAATGTAGAGTTTTCTCCTGTGTAAGCGTTGTGGATGTGTAGAGCAGAGTCAAACAAAATGAATTTTGAAACGTATTGCAGCAGAGACTTAAAAAAAAAAAAATCATCTTTCTGGCCAGAAGCTACATTTTCACCAAGTAATTACATATGTTAACATCCAGCAGTGTTAGCGCTCATTATTTAACCCTGCCTCTTAAAAATGACCTTTATGTTCACATTATTTGCAACAATAGACATGATTTGACCCAGATTGATTTTCTATAAATGAATTGTTTGTGTGTTTTTTTTTTGCCATAATATCAGATCTTGCAAAACAATATCCTCTTAGAGCGAGTTCAGTGTTTTATGTCTCTGTTGAGGCTCCTGGTTGAGGTTAAAGGAACCTCAGCAGTCACGTAATTAGCATCAACAACAACCCTGATAGGCTGCTTTTTGCTCATTCTGGCGCCGTGAGACAAAGTGAACTCTGTTACCGCCAGACTACAGAGCAGCTTCTGTCCTCAGACTGTCCGTTCATCCAGCGACAGGCTTTAATAATAACGTAAAAAACCACGTAGAGGGTTTTGTGCACCATCCTTCCACTCCGGCCACCTCCTTTTGACTGTGGTCAGACAAATGTAGTCATCCAGCACTTACGTTTGTCAGCGCAATCTAATTTAGACAGATATTCGGTACTATAGAGAACGTGGAGTCGAATTTCTGGGTAGTTCCTCAGCAGCTAAATGCTCCAACTTTGTCAGTCTGCCAGTAGATGCTGAGCAGAGCTTTTCGGATCCTATGCACTGAACCAAAACAGTAAAGTGTCAGCTGAAAGATTAAAATGCTTTGTAGACAAATTCCAGAATCGGAATCGGGTGACTGTCTCTGGGTTCCTCACCACGAACATCCTCTTTCACCTTGCACAGCATCGTCAGATTAACTGTTTGTATGAAAGTTTAACTAAAGCAGCTTTAGGTAACGTACAAGCGCCTCTGACCTCAGACAGGAAACACCTGCCGTCACATCTCTGATCGAGCTCCTCTTTCTCTCGGCCTGTCAGTCATTTTATGTTTGCAATGTTTTCTTTTGTTTTCCCGCAGCAGCTCCAGCCCAGCCGCCGTCAGTACAGGGAGGGAGAGGAGTACTGCGTCCTTCACCACATCCAGAACGGCTCATACGGTGACGTGTTCTGTGTTCGGGACAAAAGGACTGGATTCAAATGTGCTGCCAAGAGGGTGAGCCAAGAAACACTGAGTCACTCTTTTAAAGCCCAGATATGCACCACCCAGAGATTATCTTACAATGACTCAGTAAAAAAAAAAAAAGTAAGTGAAGTGTTATTCAGCGCTTTGTCGTCCGGTGGTCGCAGATTCCTCTGAGTCACTTCAGCAGCGAGGAGGTGAGCACGTGGAGCGCTCTCAACTCTCCTCGTGTCGTCGAGCTCTTCGGGGCTGTGAGGGACGGACTCAACATCGTGCTCTTCATGGACCTGAAGCCAGGTGAACTTTCTTTAACAATAAATAACACACGTTGAAAATAGTCCTATACATTAATGTCTTCGTCCAAACCTCCTCAGCGTGTCTGGCCCAGCTTCTCAAAGAGATGACCTCCCTCCCCGAGGATTTGGCCCTGCATTACCTCCATCAGTCACTGGGGGCGCTGGAACACCTGCACCGCAGAAAGGTCCTTCACCTGGATGTCAAAGGTACAGTCTGGGTCGGTCTGGGTGGGTCTGGGTGTTTATTCGATTCGTGGAGTTTACAGCATCTGGACGTTTCAGGTCAGGTCAGTCATGTTTGTGCAGGCTACATGTTGGTTAACATGTAACAGATTTTAGCAGCTTTCAGCTCTTTGTTTTGGTTTTAGTCCGTCTGCCAATGTTTGGTGAGTGTGGTCCTAGTTTATGTCAGTGTGTCTCGCTTAATTAGCACCAGTTGGCCCTTGAACCTCCCATCAGTGGCATTTCGGCTGACTGAGCATGAGAAATTAATTTTCTATTCAAGCTGGGAACCGACTTTTGTGCGCTTCAGATTTTCAACTTTTTGGGCTTTGAACCAGTTTATTCTTCGTCAAAATGCTCCAGCTGTTTTAAGTTATTTGCACAAACCGGACTGAAAAAAGTGAGCATTTTCTCAGAAGTTGGTGGAGACCAAATCAGAGCAAAAAAATAAAATAAAGAAAGTAAATATTGGATTTATATTTGTTTGCTAGTAATTAGAATGCTAATGTAGCTCCATGTTTGCTGTTTACTCTCCCATTTCAACTTTACTACTTAAAAATAATGTTGTTTTGTGTTTAAAGCTTTTTCTGCTGCCCCCAAGTGGCCAAAACATGATTTAACGCAGCTTTAAGTTCCGTTCTGCTTCCTCCTCAGTAAATGTCAGAGGACATGCTGTAATTTCTATGCCGCTGTATTTATTTGACAGATATAATTACGAGCTACTTTGTAGATTAAGATCTAAAGAGAACTTAATCCAGTTTGATAATCCTGTTAAACAACACGCTTTTTCTACATACTATGCAGAATTTCTGTGTTGAGCAGATTTTTTTAAGAGGAGCTGAACTAAAAGAAAATGGAGGTGATGAAAATGTATGTCAAAAATGGAGGGCTAAAAATAGACGTGAAATGATGATGCCATGTGAAATTGTGAGATGATGAAAACAGAGCCATGTTTTATCATTTCCCTCATCTTACATCCATCATTCACAACATAAGTTTTACATTTATCATTTAAAGAAAGTGGCGTCGAGCACGGACGTAATGACAAAATGTCAGCTGCATGTGATCAAACCGACAGACAGACGACAGTGAAGCCTGTAGCTGCAGGTTCTTCTGTCAGTCAGCATCCTCTGTGTTGGTATCTAATCCTAAACTGACATCTCACCCCTAAACCCTCCAGTAATCCATGCTGAGAGGATTGAGTGGGAAGGGGTTCGCTCACATTAGGCCCCTCCATTGTCCTCACCGTGAGGGATTTCACTCAGCCAGACTCAGACTCTTCGTCTTCACGAAGAATATGCGCTTTATTTTTGAAGATGTCACCTCCAGACAGGAGCTTCAGAGGCTTCGGCCTCCTGTGTGCCCGTCAGTCTGACAGCCTCTGACAGCCTCCGATTTCTCAGTCAACGGTTTCATAATGAGCTCCAAATGAAAACAAGCTGTCTCTCTAAATCCTGTGTGTTGATTTTATTCCAGTTGACAATGTGCTGCTGTCTGCAGACTGCAGAGACACATTCCTCTGTGACTTTGGTCTCTCAGAGACTCTGGATGATGACGGGTGGAGCACGAAGGCTTTCAGGGGTGAGTTGAGTTTAAAGAGTCAGCAAGAAATAGAGAATAAATTACTTTTGGTTGCACAAATTCACTTAAAACATACAACAAGTATCTTTTAACTGGTTATGAAATAAATGCATCTAAATGACCTACAAAAGCAAACAATGCTACTGTATTAGAGAGAAGTTTCTATATAGTTATTCTTATTGCCACCAAGTTATTGTTTCACTTTTACCAAAGAAATATTTCACCACAATAGTTTCACTTTGACTCAAGTTTGACCTTTGGGTCCTTTTCACAACACTGCCGTGTTAAATTACAGTGGAACACAGTGACAGAATAGAGGAAGTAACCCCTATATTTGGAAACCAGCTGATGGTCAAGTTCAAATAAAAGACAAAGAAATTAAAATGAATTCACCGTTCGTCTGTGGGTGTAGGAGCTGCCTTCCCCGGCACGGAGACCCACATGGCCCCCGAGGTGGCCCGAGGAGATCAGCTCTGCTCCAAGGCGGATGTGTGGAGCAGCTGCTGCATGTTGCTGCACATGCTCAACGGATGCCAGCCGTGGATCCGCTACTACTCCCATCCACTGTGTCTCCAGGTGACGGCCTTTAATTGAACCTGACTGGAAAGTTGCATAACAAACTGCTTTTAGGTTTTTCTCACGTTTCTGTTCATCTGTTTGTCAGATTGTCAACGAGCCTCCACCTCTGTGGGAGGTGCCGTCCAACTGCAACAACTTCACGGCCAAAGTGTTCAGAGCCGGACTCAAGAAAGACCCAGAGAGACGAGCGTCGGCCAAGGAGCTCAGGAGGAAAACCACCAAGGCCCTCAGAGCAGGTCGATGGGTTACCTATTCAAGAATCACCTCATAATGTAGAAAATAACATATAGATGTGTCGTTGCTTTAAATAATGTAAGAGGCAGCAATTAAAATCAGTTGGGACCCAGGATCGACCCCTGAGGTACTCCATATGTAGTTTTGGCCTTTAAAGAGACGAGATTGCCTGATAAATCAAAGAATTGTCAGTTTTTCAGGTGAAAACATTTGACCCAGCATACCTTACTCTTGTTGTGATACATGAGGACTAAAAGTGAACATTTTCTCCACAGTTGGAGGTCTGAGTCCCTGGTCTATCAAAAGTGCCTGTGAGAAGCTGCACCGTGGCAGGAGCCAGACTGAAGACATGAAGATCAACACGACTAAACCATCAGCTGCTGTCTCAGCACCAGCGATGTACTGGGTGAGCCCCTGGAGGACTACAGCGGTGGATGAGGACAGCAATGACTTGGGAGAAGGTGACTCAGACCAAGACTCTGAAGTAGAGATGGATTCATTAACCAGAGAATGGGAGTCCCAGCTGAAATCCCTGCAGGGTGATGACACTGTCAACTGGGACACCTGGTCTGACTCAGATGTGGATATATACATGGGAGAGGAGGAGTATAATCAGGAGAAGTGGCTGAAAACTGACGGAGACTATGAGGGGGACTGGGAGGAAGAGGGAGATGAAGAAGAGGAGGAAGAGGAGGAGGAGGAGGAGGAGGAAGAGGAGTGGGACTCCTCCATGTCTACAGAGTATCTCCGGGCTCTCAGAGGTCATTTCCCTCTGCTGCAGAAAGGTCAGCAGGCAAATGACGAATCATGGGGATCAGAGCCAGAGCTGGAATACCTCCGAGACGGTGAGTCAGGCGAACAGCTCAGTGGCAGGAACACACTCTGTTTACCAATTTGTTGACAAAAAACATGTCCACTCATTTTATTTCATCTCGTGAATTTATATGGTGACTGTACTGAAGTAAGCGTTTCCTCTCTGTTGCATCAATTGTTGCATTCAACACGGTGAAGAAGATGTTCAGAGAGTTTTTTTTCCAGTCTGTCTTAAAAGTGCACTCCCATGTTTTTGTGTATAAGGAGCCAGAGTCCCCCAACAGATTTTACCTTTTCAGAGTGAGCCCTGTGGCCTGGAGCCTGGTTCATTTATAATTTACGGACTAATAGTATAAATACGTGTTGTCTCTTGTTAGATGTAGCTGTAGGCACCACGATCCAGACTCCGTCCCCTGAGCCTCGAGACGACCCTCCGTCCTGTTTCAGCTGCTCGGACACGTCGCAGATAGATGCTTCAGAGAAGGTGAGTATCTATAGGTGTAGCTTTGTGTGCGCTCATTATATCAAATTTTTAAAAAAATTATCTTTCTTTTCAAGGACTCCGACCATTCGTCTGATGACCTGAGCTCCGGAGTCTTCTCCTCCTGCAACAGTCACACTGAGGGACACTTGGAGTGGTCGACCTCAGCGAATCAGCCGTCCTCGTACTGCTTCGAAGGTAAGACAGCAGGATTGTGTCGGCTTGTCACACGCTGGTTGACTTCTGTTTTCACCGTTATTATTTTCATCCCTCTGTCACTCCAGGTGTTGACATCTGGATTGAGAACGTGCAGGGCGAGTGTCTGAGGATTCGTGAGCGTCGGCAGGTCAAAGTGGGCCACGTCGCTATCGGGATTAGTGATCAGGTAAGAGACAGAAGACTGATGCTGAATGTTTGGATGCTCTCAGGTATTCAGTGGGTTTCAGTTTTCTTTTATTTTTCAATCTATTTTCATTTAAATGGAACCTTTAAAGAAAGGACTCTATCCTGAAACAAGAAGTATGAGACGTGTCACCGCAGCAGAACTGAGAAATGAAACCTGATTCATGAAACATCTGAATCCAAATGATTTGCAGACAGGATTACATTGCAGCCATGTCGAGCCAGCTGAGGCGATAATGCACCGATCCCAATAGTTTTGCAAAGTATGAATTGTTTAGACACCAAAACATGTAAATATGAGGCTTCTGACAATAACACCTTTAAGCACTTGTAATTACCAATTCATGTTGCCAGGTCCAGAATTCCCATTTAAGTGCAGTACTCGAGTAAACGTACTTAGTTACAGTCCACTAAAACAACGCCTGAGTTGTGGGACCCATATCGTGACTTAAAGAAACGAACATCTTTTCTCCATAAATAAAAGAAGTCGACTTTCTCAGCTGTGAAACACTGACTGATCTCAAGCAACCATAAAGAACTTTATCTAAATAAAATCTTCAAAAACTGTCAACTTTTGGAAGTGAATCTGAAACAAACTGATCAGAGAGTAAGCAGACATGACTCTGACTCTGACAGGTCACCTGGATACATGTCAGTCAGTGTTGAGGCTCCTCTGCATTGATCTCTCATCTGTCACTCAGATCTCAGGTAAAGCCTTCACTCTGGAGACTCTGGACAGGAAGACGGTGTCCTTCGAGCAGGAGATCAAGGAGTCTTGTCTGTGGCTGCGCTGCGTTCCTGCTCCGGACAGATGTCAGCGCTGGAGGTGGAGAGTCCGAGACGGAAAGCTGGAACTCAGAGAATGAGACATTTTTCAGATTTTCTTTGGTTGTTTTTTTGCACTAACTTACACACTGATTGATCCTGAGCCAGGTGGACATAAAGATGCGTACTCGTATCTGTGGATGTTGTGCTGCTGATTTGACTGATTTTGCGGGATGAAAGTGTTTGTGGTAGAAAATGTGAGATTACTGTTATTTTAAAACTGACTTTATATTTATAAAGATGATCTGTCTGTATCAGCTCTTCAGTTTGTTATTAGTTATTTCTCTGTCGTGCCTGTATGGACAGTGTCAGTATACTGTACCTCTTTGTTTCCTCTGTGATCTGAGATCTAGAGTTCTCTGTCATGTTGTTTTTGAGCCTTTCAAGCTTCACAACAAGCTAAAAAACAATAAATAACTGTCTGAGCCGTGAAGTTTTGAATACTTGAATGTTACTGACCTTTTATATCTTAATAAATGACCTCCCCGGTGGTGAAGAAGCCGTTCTCTTGTTTGTTTTCTAAAGAAAAACTTTCACATATTCAGACCTGTTGGATGATTGTACTTGAACTTGGCACATGGTGTGTAGCTCATGAAAAAAAAAAAAAATATATAACTCAAGATACTTGGATTGTATTTGCACGATATAGTTTAACAGGGAAAATCTGACTGTTTATAATTGTAAATATAATAATAATAATAATAATATATACATGTATTGACTGTATGAAGTAAATTAACATAAAAGTTATGTTATATATAAGGATATATAAACAGACTGATATCAGCAGGTTCATATATGATGTAGTAATATAAATAATGTTAATATGTAAACATTAATTAAACAGAATTCATTATAATGTGTCATAATCTGTACATAATGTAATGTGTATGTATATATTCATCAAAATCATATATTTGCATAACAATGATGAATATAATAAACAGAACAGTATAATAAGCCTGTGTTTTCATGTTTTAATGGAGATATGAAATTATTCACATTTAAAATGGTTCATCAGGGCCTTAAATCTAAGGACA
The DNA here is from genome assembly GCF_904848185.1 of Acanthopagrus latus. NCBI lineage: Eukaryota > Metazoa > Chordata > Actinopteri > Spariformes > Sparidae > Acanthopagrus > Acanthopagrus latus. Next base: position 18,787,596 of record NC_051058.1, on the reverse strand, counting down.
GTGAAGTCATTTCTGGGATTGTATATAGATAAAATGTCAATAAATAACATGTATTCCCCCTGCAGAGAGCTTCCAAACACACCTGCAGGCTTTGAGATGATATATGCAGAAAATACAGTTGGGCAGCGAAAAAAAACTGTCACAAAATACATATTAAAATGAATCAGTTGCTTTATTTTCTTTATTCTTCTGGCAGCAGCCTTGTGGTTCAGTTAGTTGTTGTAGTCGGTGGCTTGTTTGTTTTCTGCTTATTGAGATGTGGAATGATTTGTTTGAGGAATGCGGGGCACTCCAGCAGCTCCTGCTAAAGCAAATATTTAACATGGCCGACCACATTTTCACAGTCCCAACGGCATGTCTTTCCCCGACAACATCACACTTCTCTCATGTCTACAACGTGAGTCTTTATGTGGTGATTAGAACAGTCGATCATTCTGGCCCGAAACAGAACACGACAAGAATCAGCTTGACGTCATTTCCTCGGTCTGGAAATGGATCTTTAGGGCTTTTCATTCTGCATTTTCTCAGCCCAGGGCTATCCTAAGCCTTCTCACACACAAATTGTTAACCCAGATTTACACTAACCCCAAGGCTGTACAAACCACACTGCACTTCTACTAGCTGCCCTGGCACCCTTTAGACATGTGTTTAGTGGATTTTCAGGTGATAACTCAGCTCTGGGCCAGCAAGACCTGGGCTGAAATCGGCGTTACCCTACTTTAGAGCGTGCCTGGATTGTGCCAGTGTGAACAGTTTGCAGCCCGAGGCTGAGTGCAGTGTGAAAAGCACTTTGGTTGACTTTCAGAAATCCCCAAATGTCAACACATTACAATGTGAGAGGGCTTCTGCTCCTTTGAAACCGCTCATCGAACAAAAAATCAGGGGCAAGGACGGCAAGACTTATTCCAGTTATGGATTAAAACCAGTAAGAATCAACATCACAGTTAGGATTCTACCACTTTTGGAAGAAACCAACTCTACAGTGCTTCACATTATGGCTGCATGAACTTATTTCAGTTAAACACGTGGAGAAATTTGCTATCAATAAATTAAAAATGTCATCTTAAACGAAAAGAATCCTTGGGTCTCAGTTTGACTCTGTCCGTATTGATAAATCAGGCCTGTGGTCTGTTTTGATTTTGTTTTCTCTGAATCCTAAATGTTGTTTTCACAGCCATGTAATACTGTGAGCCTGTGTGGCTCCAACACGTGGCTGAGATGAACTGCGCTTGGTGTTTTGTTACCAACTTGGATGCGAGTGCATGTGGAGTGTGTGTTAAATTTGTTCTGTGGGTATCGATGTATGTGTGGTTTTTATATTAGTTTTGAAATATATCAATAAAAAAATAATATTAAAAAAAAAAGGAGGGAATTCACCGCTTTATTATGTTGTCATAAACTACTTCATAATAGCCACAGACCGCAGCACACTCTTGTGGTTTCACATGCTGAAACTGGCACTGGGGATTTCCTCTCACTCAGCCACAGCAGCATCAGCGAGGTCCAACCCTGGAAGCCATGAGTGATCCTGTTCAACCTCAGCGGTGATGGGGTGCGGTTGAAGTCATGTTTGTCAGGCTCCTCCACACCACACTGGGAAAACCACTGACACGGGAAAGGGACAGTTGGCACAAAGTTGGATTTTCACTTCTGTCTCATGTGTCAATGAATGAGATCAAGCCAGAGCCATGAAACAAACAACAGCCACTGGGCACATCTGTCCACATACTTTTGGCTCCTCTGCACATATTATTGAGAATCATTCCTCTATCGATAACATGTATATTGGTTAAACTGGAGTAATGATCACAATCAGCACACCAGGTCCAGTCAGTCCTGTTGTCCACTGTAGCTGAAACTTGAATAAACTTGTGAGCGGTTCACTTCCTCGACATTTTGTGCTATGTGCACGCACGACGACCCGCTGACGCTGTGATTGGACGAGAGGACGACGGAGGCGGGTCATTGGTTGCACCATCCGCGCTGTGATTGGATCAGACACGGTAGTGGGAAGTGGCCGTACGCCGGTGTCTCCCTGGTTGCGCAAGACGCCATTTTGGAGTGACAGTGAAAGATAACGGAACGATCGAGAAGCTGTCTTTTCTAGAGGTAATAACCCGCACAAACGCGCCGTTTCTCGTCCTAAAATGTGATAACGTGTGAAGTGACTGCCGCTCAGCACGAACCGCCCGCTTTCTGCGGCGTTTGGCATGACGTCACGGTGTTCTCTCTTTACTGTGACGCGGCATTTTGCTAACGGCAGCACCGTTAGCTCGCTCCCGACAGCGGTTCATATAACGGACCCATCAAAGAGCTGTCAGTGTGGGTTTTAACTGAATACTGGACGGAAATCTCACCGATGTTTTATACAGCATGCCAGGGTTGGATGGTTAATGATGCGTCGCCGTGTATTATTAACAGCGGAGCTCTTTTCATCGTTAAAATCGCGAAATTGTCTCCCGCTATCAGCGAGGAGCTGCAAGCTAGCAAGCTAACTAGCTGAAGCATCCGCCCTTAGTAGCTAAAGCTAGCGGTAATCGGCTTCGAGCAGTAGTAACCAGCGAACGGCACCCAACTTCGGCTAGTAACCTGTGTATAATGATCCGCGATTCCACACTTACAGGGCACTTTTACTTTACATTACACCCTCACGGACACTAAGTTGCACATTTGTTGGGTTTTCGGCCTCTTGTTAAGGTCGTGGTGTTGTTGGCTGGAGAGCTAGCGTCTTGTGACGGCTCAGTCATAGAGTAATATTATCCCTGCCGCTATTGCATAGGGATGGAGTTTGCCAGCTGGAGCAGGCCTTTCTTATCTGGCGATCAGTCAGCTTTTCTGTTTAACAATCGAGCTCCCTCAGGACACATGTTTTTATCTTGACTGTTAAGGAACATCAGAGGATTTTAAGTGAACCTTGTGCGATGATATCGCAGGAAAACGTTTGGTAATGGTTGATGTTGTTGACGGCTTGATCAGACTGGTAATGTAAAGACCATAGACCGAAACCTCTGCGTTTAACCATTAGCTTAAGCAAACATCACACTTGTGTTCCCACCATGGAGCCTTTTACTCGACCACATAAACTGCTGCCATCAGCCTGATTTGTGTTTTCACTTGTGAAACAATACAACATTGTATGAATTGTACCTGCATGCTTACCTTATCTGAAACACTATACATCCTAACCCTGTTTCTGTCTCTGCTCTGACAGCTTTGCCACCATGGGGAATGTATTTGCAAGCTTATTCAAGGGCCTTTTTGGCAAAAAAGAGATGAGGATTCTTATGGTCGGCCTCGATGCTGCTGGAAAAACAACCATCCTATATAAACTGAAGCTTGGAGAGATAGTCACCACCATTCCCACCATTGGTATGGATATCCACTTAATAATCTGTTGTCTTTACTGTGTTGTCACCAGTTTTACAACTGAGTATTGTCTGAATGTTATTCATTGTTACTACCTGTTATTCATTAAACAAAAGAAGACAAAGTTCTCCAATCTTAAATAGGGGTGGACTGATTATTAGCCTGGTGGATAATCTGAGCCGATATTCAGGATTTTTCTGATTATCGGTATCCATTTTTTCTGTCAGAGTGACGATATGTTAATCATGATGAAACATCCTCTTGCACAATGTCCCGCCCACTACTCTATGTGATTGGTAACACATCATGATTAATAGTCTACAAATAAGAAGAAAATAGGAGTCTGCCAAGGAATTAGTTACTACTCAACAAAATAAATGTAGCGGAGAGGAGGAGTAAAGTCGCAGAAAATGAAAATACTCAAGTAAAGTACCTTTAAATTGTGGTAAGTTCTACTTTGTTCATTGACAGCAAGATTTTAATTTTTACTGCAAATGAGTATTGGTTCCAAATATTGAATATCAGTCTCCTTGGTTTCTAATAATCTGTTTTGGTCTTGCCCCTGAAAAAAGCCATAATGGCTGACCCCCAATCTTAAATGTTGAACATCTGAACATCATCAGCTGTACTTCGATTAAGGAGATCAAGCTGGTCATCTATTGATCACTGGATTAGTGGTTTGATCCCCGTCATCTCTTACTGTGTCCTTGGGTTGCTCCCGAGCCACGAGGGATGCACAGGCCCATGCATTTCTAATTGCCTAGATAAATGGGAAGGTTTCATCAGAGGGGATACATGGCGTAAAAGCCTATGTCAAATCAAATATGCAGATCATTTAAATCAGATTTCCATGCCGGATGAAGCGAGGCCAGTGAGATGGAAACAAGTTTGGTCACCCTTAATGGGGACCAGCCAAAAGGTGAAGAGGGTGAGAACTTTACCCAAATGAACTGTGATCTAAAGTGGGCTACTATCTGGTCAAAAAACATACACAAGATTAGGAATCTGATCTGAAGTTAATTCTCAGATAATTTGCAGATTATTTTCTTGATTAATGGATTAGCTAAATGGTCTGTAAAATGGTGAAAAATGTCCATCAGTGTTTCCAAAAGTCCAAGAAAGGATAAGTAGTAAATATTCACATCTAAGAAGCTAGAATCAGGGAATTTGACTCAAACTGATTAATCATTTATCAGAACAGTTGGCAATTAATTAAATGGTTGACCACTAATTGATTGTTTAATCATTACAGAGATTTGATGACGGCTTTCAGTTCAGACAGTTTGTAGTGATGGATTGTTGGATAGTGTCAGACATCAAAACTTGAATTGTGTCATTTACTGACGTGTACATGTTTCTCTCCTCTGTCTAGGTTTTAATGTTGAAACTGTAGAATACAAGAACATCAGCTTCACAGTGTGGGATGTGGGCGGTCAGGACAAAATCAGGCCGCTGTGGCGCCACTACTTCCAGAACACTCAAGGTGAGGAGGACTTTATCTGAGCTGGCAGGGGTGTCAGTGAACATTACTGCCTATAGGTGGCCTCATTGGTGCATAAAAGATGATCTTTAACTAGTCAAGCAGTGACTCATCCCCTATTGTTCAATTCTCAAAGGGCTTTTGTGTCACTCCTCTACTATTTCCTGAAATTGAATTAATCAGAATATGTGAAAGCACTGTGGGCTGATACTCACCTAGCATGTCCTGATGATGCAGCCTGCAGGTGAATTCTTAATTGAACTGGTGTTTTGTTACAGCTACTGTCCACAATTCTTTTGTGTTTCCAGCCGCTCCCACAGACCCCTTCAGTCCTGTTTTAGCTCCTCTTTTTTTCTCTTGCGTGCAGCTGACAAACATCTAGCTGCAGCAAACATCATCATCCACATACCGGGCATCCAAGTGTGAAATTGAACGTGTGAATCATTTTGGTAAAAACAGTTTGTTACTGTGGCATTAATCAAAAAATCCCATGAGTGTTCCCAAAGCAGCATGTCTTACTAATGTGGTGTTTTCTTGGTTCAGCACACAAATGCAGACTCACTGACTTGTGGACTGTAAAATACCACTATCCTCTACCCTCAGGATTTTAAGCCCAGAGATTTGGGACCAACTAAAGGGGCCCAAAATAAATCTGAGGCATTACAATATGATTAAAAGGGATAATACAAGATAAAGGTTATTTTTTTCTGACCTCTTTCTAAGTTTTCTGGAGAAATACTGCATACTTTCAACACTTCAGGCCTTTAAAAAATCCTTCAAATATTTTGAATCTAAAGCATCGTGCCCTTGCAGTAAGTAACCTACTGCTAAACACTACTATGAGAAAAAAACACCTCCATTTGATAAAAATGTTGTAAGCATGTGATAAGAGGAGAGGATACCTTCAAATGTTGGATTCACCAAACATGAATAAAACTCTGACACAAGTCTATTGAATTGGACAAGTGCATGCTGCTATTTTTTCAGTGGATTCACCAAACAGTTGTTGACCCCAATTTTAAGAGGTGATCTTGTCCCTGAAAGACTAAACTTGAACTTTTAAAGACGAGTGCGGAGTAAATGAGATGCTTTTATATTCTCTGGCAGTGGTTCACACTTTAGAGATTTGAAACCACACATATAACACTGTTTGGTTAACCTGATGCTGGATGAAAAAAGACAACACAGTGGTATTAGATGTCATGCTCTCAGTGAGCATTGATAGCTTAGTTATAGTATTATCTGCTCACATCAGAGGGTCTAATGGAACCCTGCCTCATCAGAGCAGCAACCAGAGCAAGTGCAAGCTCTTTACTGGCTCTATATGACAACTTGATCCATCGTCACACAGATACAGAGATCACCTGTTTGCGTGTTCAGTAAGCTGCAGAGACGATGAAACATTAACCAAACATGCTAGCTCATAAATCAGGAAGTGTAGGAACACTGGATTGACATGTCTTCAGCCATGAGGAATTCAAATCTGCCCTGTACCCTCAGTCGTCCTCGTCTTTTTCCTCACGTTTTATGGCTCTGTTGTCAAACATTTACACAGAATCACACGAGGCAAAAGCTGCAGCTGCGTTGCTCTGTTTCAGTTACACTGCCAGTCACTAATGTCAGAGCAGGTTTCTTCATGGACGGAACTCACTCTGTGACGCCAGAGAAATCCGCAAGTTAAAAACAAGAACATTTCCTTGTAGTTTGACGGGCTGTGTTTTAAAAGAACAAAATGTCCTCTTTCTCAAAATGCTGCTTTTACATCATTTAGAAGAGGATGACAGCACTAAGTAATACATTCAGCTGCATTCTAAAGTAGTCGGATGCCAATATTCAAGTGTTTTCAGCTGTCAGTTTGATGTTCACACTCAGCACACCTGCAGAAGTGACACATTTTGAGTTTATTTTTAAATTGGCTGTTTTCAACACTTGACAGCAGTGTAGGCAGCGTGATAGCTGAACTGTGTACTTGACTTTCAGCTCTTCACATTGAAATATCCAGGATCAGTTCCATTAAAACTTTATGTTAGACTCACCAGAGAGTCCACAGCCATGAAAGCAAAGAAAAATAAAACCACAACAATGCAACGTCACATATGTAGGTTCTGAGCAGTGTTTTCTGAGCCTGGCTGAGTACCGAGAGCAGCTCTTCCAGGCTGGTTAAAGCCCTGATGATGCTGCTCTCTGACTCAGTGAAGACACATAAAGTTATACATGAGATGGTTCAGAAGTCCTTCACATGTCGGAACACCAGAGGACTCAAACAGCTGACACGTTGTGCTCTGTGCCATGTGGGACTGAGATAAAAGGTCAAAACTCTGAGATTTCTAATCTCTAAATTATGATTTCTAATCTTAAAATGTAGATTTTGTTTTTGAATGTATATTTACGATGTAATTTCATAACTGACTTTCTATCTCACAGTTAAGATTTTTAGGTCATAATTTCCAATCATCTAAAAAAAAAAAAAAGACCTTTTATCTTGTTTCTTTTTTGATCCCATAATAACAAATATGTCTTCAAACTCACAATTTCTGCTATTGATCTAATTTTTACTTCATGTCTTATGATTTCACCTTTTACGTCTCATAATGTATGTACAAAAATAATGATGTGAAGTCTTAGTTTTCCATACTTTTCTTTCTCTTGTTTGTAGAAACGGGTTTCCACAGTGAAAACAAACGACACACTGGCGTAATCCTCACATAATCCTCAAAACTTAAATATTTAGATAACCACCATGTTAGAACCACAGAGTTCGGTGCTGCATCATCCTATATTAGGCTTTTGTCAGGTCAAAGAGAATTAGTAAGCAGCAGCAACAATTAGCTCCAAATTAATAATTAATCAAACTGATTCACAGCTTTTTGATCTGAGAGAGGAGGAAACACTTTGAAGCCAGAAGAAACAAACATGCACCAGACTTGTGTGAGGTGCTAACAGTGAGCTGTGCTTCCGTCTGCAGGGCTCATCTTCGTGGTGGACAGCAACGACAGGGAGAGAGTGAACGAGGCGAGGGAGGAGTTGGCCAGAATGCTCGCTGAGGACGAGCTCAGAGACGCCGTGCTGCTCGTTTTTGCAAATAAACAGGTGAGGTTACGTTTCAGATGTTGGTTTGAATTGTAAAACTGAGACTCTCGAGGATTCCATTTCCCTGTAGAGTGTGTATTATATTACATTATGTGTAGATACAGAGGTATCTGTGTTTGTTATAGGGTTGCAGCGGTATACCATGGTATAAAAAACTGACACTAATCATACTTTGTAGATGAACTACTACAGTATTGAATGCTACTGTATTGGTAGTAACAGTTAAATAAACAGTAGTCAAATACTTCCATGTTGCATTTATTTAGAATGTAATACTGTATTTGTTTATTTTAGTACTTATTGTGTAATATTATTAAACAGTGGTATTTTCTGAGATGGTTAACATACAGTAAATTCTCATGACCGTTGCAAAACTAGTTATTAACACGTCAAACATCAAACCTGCATCCTGACAGACGTTTTCTTCTCCTCCAGGATCTCCCCAACGCTATGAACGCTGCCGAGATCACAGACAAGCTGGGCCTGCACGCCCTCCGCCAGCGCAGCTGGTACATCCAGGCCACCTGCGCCACCAGCGGGGACGGCTTGTACGAGGGCCTGGACTGGCTCTCCAACCAGCTGAAGAACCAGAAATGATCCATTCCACCAGTTTTGTTTTTTGTTTGTTGTTTATTTTTTCTGTTTCAACACAGCGGCAGCACCGGACCCAGGCCCCTTCGCTCCCATCTAACCCGACCTCCAGCCCCAGCTCTTTCTTTCAAGAACTTCCTTCATTCCCTCCCTCCTGCTTTCTCCCCCTCGTCAGTACTCTTGGGGCTCTAGCCTGTGCTGCTTGTGTGTGCGTGTGCGTGTGGGCGTGCATGTGTGTGTGTGTACCTTGTGTGTTCAGCGAGTGTGTGTGGGTGTGAAGGCGTCTCTGTGTATGTTGGCTGGGATTGGGAGTAACCCTGGCGTGCCTTTTACACACCTCCTGTGGAATCAGCAGTCTGGTTTTCAAGCCCCTCTCTCCATCCACCAAACTCAGCCTCCGCCCCACTCAGCCTACCCCCACTCCAAGTCTTGCACGGCCCCCTTCTCCCCCACCCTTACTCTCCAGAGGAAGCATGGTTTTCATACGGCAAAGAAAGAGCAAGGGTGCAAGCTCTCCTCCCCCCCCTTCCTGTAGTATATATCTATGTTAACTAGAAATGTCCACCTGATGTAGACTGAATGCTAAATGTTCATTTTAACCTCATTTTGATTTTAAAACCTCAAACCCACCAGTAAGAGATTCAGTAAATTGCATCTTAACCTGTATCAGGTCGAAGCAAATCAAAAACAGAAAAAGAGGACAAAAAAAAAAAAAAAAAGCCCATCCTCGATCATTCTGGTGTCATTTGAAAATCATGCTGTTTGTTTTATTATTATTATATTGGAATATAACATATTATTCTTAGCAATGGTTCTCCAATGAACACTACCTTTCTCCCCCCACTAAGAGAGACCGTGAAGCACAAGGCAAGCCAACAATCTTAAAAAAAACAAAGATCAAAATTAGAATCTGCGATGATTATGCAAGTCTCAGCTTTTCAGATTCGTTTGGTAGCTGGAGTTTAATTCCCTCGGTATCAATTGACTGATCATCTACTTCCTGTAGGTCAAAAACAAAGGTGTTGGGCATTTCACAAACTGAGACAGGTGTCCTGATACATTCACAAGCTTCACATGTTATTCCTTTAAGAGATGTTACATGTGTTTTTTTTTTTTTTTTCTGTAACTAGTTTTAGCATTTCTATTTGTACTATGACTGCTGAACCAAATGCATTTGAGCAGTATGACAAATCCTGTATATGAAAGTAGTGTTTCCTCGAGGGCCTGAACTGATCTTGACTGAAGAGGTTTTCTCTCACAAACGGTTGGCAGTTTTATTTTGAAAATATGAAGGCATCCAGCTGTCTAATTTTCCTGGTTGGGATGAAGGATTGGCACCAAATATGAAGGCTTTTTAACTGTGAACAGCCCAGACATGGTGAAACAGTTTTCATGTCTGGTTGTTGACGGGCTACTGCACATTAGAGCACTGCTTACTTCATGACTGAACAGACCAACACAAAGAGCACTCGGTCGGTAGCTCGTCCGTGAGCTGGAAGGACTTGGCGGTAGACCTGTTAATGGGGAAGCGGTGTGCAGTTAACTGGTCGTGAGATTCAGCAGGCGTTCTCAGTGTTGAACCACGGGGGGTTAAGCTGGCACTTCTGTCAAGGATGATTGTAAATCTGTAAGTTCCCCTGTAAACTGTTTCCGTGGGGATTTCCTGAACACATTAATAAACATGATTTGATCCAACAGTTAGTGGTTCTGTGTCAGACTTTTATTGATCGCTGAGTGTGTTTTTAATTCTGCATGTTAAAGTCACATTTTCAGACACTTTGGTTATTTACAAATACCTGCAACGCTACTGACATTTCCATCAAACTCGGCTTTAGTGCTGTGAAGTAGCAGAAAATCAAAATACTTTTATTCTTCAGCTCAGCGACGAATCATTGAGGTGATTTTCAGGAAGTGCTGCAGACCAATAACGACATTGTGGTGATTTGCTGAAGGGCTTTTAGTGGTAATTAAGTGTCTGTGTATTAAGAGATCTGGCAGATCTGTGAAAACATGAGCGTTCATGTCCTTGTTGTCCTGCCAGAACATGCAGCTGTCAGAGGATAAAAAAACATTTCCTCCAGGTTAGATAACTAATTGTCTTCATGAAATAATTTTCTCAGTTATGTGTTGGCACACAAGGTTCGGCTTTGATGTGTTTCTCTGCTACCGGAGGTTCATAACTCTGTAAATATTTAACCACATTAAAACTTCTGTTTAAACTGCAGTCTGGTCAGAATGAAAGTAAAGGTTAAAAAAAACACGTGTCAGTCACCATTTAAACCAGTAGGTGGAGACAAGCAGCCACAATTACAGCTATCTGGGTTTATCAGCTACATGTGATCAATTAAACTGTACTATTGGAAAGTGCATTTACTGAAGTACTGTATTTGAGTACAAATATGCTCTTTTTAATGCTACTTTACACATCTGAGTTCATTTTTGAATTTTTACTCCACTATATATATTTGCCAGAGTGTAGTTTATTTTTAAATTCATATTTTACAATAAGAAATCCATGAAAATCTTATCAAATACAATATAAAACCACTCATTAATATCAATGCCATGGTTTAAAACAACTCTGCTGCAGCTGAAAATGGAAATACCATGAAACCGGAAGTTAATTACTCATATTTGAACCTGTGGAACTCAGAGCAGGAGGCGTGTCTTCGGCGCACACCTGACGGACAGGCTCCGCCCTCCTGCTCTGCTCTACAGTTGTTGGCACTCTGTGGTGGCTCGGCATCCAATTTTATCAGACACACACACACACACACACACACACACACTCACAGAGAAGCACAAGACTCAGCATCACAAGCGGGATTAACACGATGGCTGACAGCTGAAACCTGCCGACTGACGACACAAAGTTTGCAGGTACGACTGTTTTATTTATTTTTTTTAACCTGAGATGCTAACAAGCTAGTCCGAACAGGTGCAGGCTGGATTCAACCGCGAATTTGAAGGTCATACGAAAAGATGAACTGAGCCGAAGTTAGCCGAATATGTTACTGTGTCAGTATACACTTACTTAAAACTGTGTTTTAGTCGACCGAGCTTGTGTGAGGACAGCAGAGAATTTTTCCTCAGTTTCTTTATGAGGTTTGGTGCTACACCTGTGTTAGCTCAGATTCTAGGCTTCTAGAACTATCATAAGTCAGTTTTTTTCAGCTGGACATCACCACCTCTTGTTTACAGATATACAGAAACATGTTTGGAGATATAAACAAAATGTCCACAGCTTTTCCTTACATGAGCTTGAAGGGTTTAAAGTGGACTAACTGTGTTCCCTGACACCAGCACACTGTTATTTCAGAGTGAACAGCACACTCAGGTTCTGGGTTAATAACTCAGTGAGGTGTAGATGATCTGATAACAAGTGTTTTGTTTCCCCAGCATGTGTAACTTTATGACTTTATGTGCTCCATATACAGCAGCAGCCTTAGCTGTCCTACTTAACACTTTATTGTGGCAGTGTATTTGTTTAAACTTATAAAAAAAATCAGATGACTTTAGCTCTAAAATTGAGATATTTTAAAACATCATCTTGGCTTACAGAGATTTAAAAAGGTTAATTTTTTATAGTGGCCCTGAAGAACAAATCACTACAGCAAATAATAAAACACAACCACAAGTAGGAAAAAACAACAAATCACAATGAATCACAAAACTCAACAATTAACAAAAAGTACATTCAATTTCAGATGTGTTTTGGACCTCATGGCCACCGTATGTTTTACTACTTCTGCCACAACTCAGTGCTGATTATGACTGTACATCATATGGGTAGAAAATACTGCTGCATTATGGGCAAGGAGACAGTTAAAGATGTCTGAAAACAATCGGTTAATCAATTGATAGAGATTTTATTGGCGACCGATCAAACAAGAGTGCAGAAGCTCCTCTGGGACGGTTTGCTGCTTCTTTGTGTCTCCTGAATGTTTTTGTGTTTGAACATCTGATGGTCATTATTCAGAATTTTCAAACATTTTATCGAGTCATCATTGATGAGGTGATTAATCAGAAACTAGCACGGAGATGATTTGTGAGGAATGATTGTTCGTTGCAGGGCTTTATCTCGTACAGTCAACCTTTCATTCCTGCCTCGTTGACTTTACACTTGAGGAAACAATCCTCAGGTTTCGCTGCTTTGTCCTCTCACGTTCCCTGATGTTCGTGCCTTCCTTTATCCACACCTACACCTGTTTACACTCTTTTTTCTTTTAAATTGGATGCACACCTGCTGTGGAGGGATTCTGAACTGCTAACTGCTGCATGCAGGTCTTTGTGTTGTGAGAAAGGTAATGTTATCCTCTGCTGTGTGCCGTGTTTGGAGGATAATGGAAATATTCAGATTCTCAGCCGTCGCCGCCTCCTGGCCTGATCAAAGCACTCGGTGTGTTTGTAAACCTGCAGGCTGCCACCGGCTCTGCTCACCTGCTGCATGATCTGCATGGTAATGACACGACTACAAACACCGTCTCCTGGAAACTCTGTCAGGAAGAAGTATCAGAGGCAGGGCTGGGTCGAAGGAGACGATTAAATATATTACGAATAAGAGAATGTTTCTCTATATCACATTTCAAATTGATATTAAAATGACCAGAACTTTGATTTGAGTTTTGTGCATTACACCAAACTCTTAACTAAACACATTACAAAAAATAATTGTATTTATATGAACTACAGAGTTTTCTGCAACATAAAAGGTCACGTCTGTACGTTAATAATGATTTGGACTGTGGTTATTTTTAGCCGTGCCGCTGCTCAGCGTCACCTTCAGCGTCAAACTTAATTATTGGTGACATTTTAAGATCTGCAGCTGATTATCTGCAGCGGGTTGTTTGCGTTTACTCAGTCAAAACACACACACACACACACACACACACACACACACACACACACACACAGAGCAGCTTGTTCGTGATAAGTATAATTACCTTCGTGATAAAATAACAATCACGGCCCATTAACATACAATGCTACGAGGTCAACAACACAGTTTAGTCATACTTTTGTTGCTCAAAATAGACTTCAGTGACGCGGAGCTAGAGGAAAATACAAACCTGAATATCCACACGTGCAACACTTGCTGCTGCTGGTGTGTGTGTGTGTGCGTGTGTGTGTACAATAGTTGTGTCTGTTTATTGTCTCTGTGTGCGTCACAGTTGATACTAAAATTTTGTTGGGTTTATAAAATGTTGGAAAATGGTGAAAAATTGAAATCAGTGCAGCTCCAGATTGAATGAGATGCACACTTGAATAAAACCCTGAATATGTAAACAGCTAATCAAAACATATGAGGGAGGTCTAGTGTTTTTTAGACACTTTTATGTGGAAATGTTGCGTACTGTACCTTTAAACATTATCCCCACCTGAGAAACTAATTTGAATGGATTTTTCCCTTTTTATCACTCATTTTACCACCTGTCCAAACAATCAGGTGACTCCCTCATGTAAAGACAACACTGTGTGTGTTCTCACTGAGTTTCTCCTCTATTTAAATAAAGTCTGATCATAGTTTGCATGTGGATTTCTGTAGAGGGCAGACGCGGGACACACAGAAGCCTCCTGGTTCCAGTTGAAGCACCTGACTTCCCTCCTTCCTCCCCCTCAGGTATCATGATGGAGGTGGCAGCAGGTCCCTGGACTGAAGTATTCGAGGGCTCGGAGAGGAATGGGGAGTCGTTGGGGAGCTCCACTCTGACTCTGGCTCCTCTGGTCGCTGATTCTCCGTCCATACGCCGCTCCCAGCCCATCTTCATCAACTCCAACAGGTACGACCAGGAACAGGAAGCTGGCACGCCAACACAGGCAGCATTACTCACTCGTAGAGGACTTAAAGTCAATAGACTTCTGAAGGTAGTGGTGGATATTATTGACTCAAGTCGGTGAGTCAACCTCCGGCTATAAGTCATCTCGCGCGTAAAGCAGTTTCTGTTAAAGCCAGATACTCCCCGCCTTAAAGACACAAGTCGTAAAGTGTGATTGTAGAGCGCTGGAGAGACGCGGGTAGAATTTCATCTCCTCGTTTGTGTGCACAGATACGGTCCATATGTTTCTTTTGCCCCAAAGACAACAAAAACAGTGTTTTCTTAAAGCCACTGCTTCAGAGCTAATGCTGTGAGTACATGGGTTTGAACCTTCATATTAAGATCTCCTGACGATAAATCAAAATACAGGAATATAAGTCAGACTATGGAAGATCGTGTCATGAATTTATTGGATTTTGTCACCATCTGTTTTAAGTTCTAATGAAGAAAAAACTGCTCTGAACAAAAGTTTTTGCTTCCCACTGAGGACTTGGCGAGCGTTCGATCAAAAGATAAACAGAAGTGATCCAAAGAAAAGACCAAAACAAACAAGCTTTTAGTCCGACTGGCAGCTCCTCGCTTCCTGTCTGTGGCTCTCAGCCTAGCAGGAAGTTCATCTTAAAAACTGCAATAACTGTTCCTCTGTTCTGTCACCATTTCCAGGTCGAAAGGCGTCGAGTCCTTCTCTTCCTCCGTCCCGTCTATACCCAACCCTTTCCCGGAGCTGTCGAAGTCTCCGGTGCTCATCAGCTCACTTCCACCACAGACGAGTGACAAACACGTGAGTTCAAAGCCTCGTTAGAAAACAGCTGATTTACAAATCTATTGCATCCGAAACGCTTTGATGAATAGACAGACGGCAGTTTTGAGAGTCGTGTCTGCTCACTGCGTTGTTTTGTAGCTGCGACATTTGTTCCTTTCATCTCGGTTACACTTTTACATTACAGCATTTACGAGATTATAAAGTGGAGGCAGGGACGAGATGTCAGTATGATGTCACCTACTTGATTTGCCAAGTGCAGTTTACTTGTAAAAGATTCAATAAAACGGTCAGAGCTCGGAATTAAAGCCTCGCTTTCGGTAGAAATTTGGATCCACACCTAAAAAACAACATCATGCTCCTTTTCTAAAGCCAACAAGATATCTGTGTTCACTCACATGAACGTTATTGAATTTTCTCTCATGTTAGTAGTTTGAGTTTGACGGCAGGCTGTTATCCTGCAGTGTGTTTTCTTTTCCCCATCTCTTCTCTGTATGTTCATGAAGCAGAGTACATTTCTTGTCCATTCAGCAGTCAAATAAGCGAGTTGGAGTACATGGCAGTGGATTCTGGCGACTCTGCGGCTCGTTACGGCAGGCGAGAGTGACGATGTATCCAGTTTTTCTAATCTGCCAAAAAGAAAAAGGCATCTGCGCCTCCATTCTGGTTCTTTTGGTCAAAATAACAGCACAGAAAAATACACTATTGTACTATTTGTCTGATTTTTGCATAAAAAATTCTCCACAAGGCATCAACGGCACAAATATGATCATGCGTAACAACTTTAAGGAGCGACTCTTACAAAATTCACCTTCGTACAGTTGTCAGGAAGGGATAAATTGGGTGTAGAGGCCCAAATCATCTTCTGTTCCAGGCTGTGAACATGGTTATTTCTGCTCTAAATTTTAACGTGGACTCTTGAGGAGACTGACTCTCTTTCGGAGCTCCAAGTGGCCACTCGAGCAAACGGCAGCCTTTCGCTTCATTTTGGAGGCTGCTGCTTGGCTGAGAACCACAGACGAGGTACAGAGGTGGGAAAATACAAAGAAACAGACAAACACGTTGTTGGTTTTGGTCTTAATTTGATTTATTGACAGTAATAAAAACAGATGCCGGCAGCCTTATCCTCTTTTTGTTCAGACACATCACATATACTGCCTTAATCCCCTCAGCTGGCGGATCTGCAGGGTCTGACAGGTGGATCCTTTCAATATGTCTTGACTTGTTTGCCAGCAGGGCAGGTGGAGGTTGCCTATGACTGTGACTGACAGGTGAGCTGCGTTGCCATGACGGCGCTGCCTTATTTTGACTCACAAACACAGTCGGGGTAAACACGTCTGTGATTACAGCAGCAGGTCGTCATGTCGCACGCGCCGCAGGGTGTTTCATGTACAGTGGTGGAAGCCAACAGGCAGCTGATCGCTTTAATTTGGACCACATCTGGACAGCTGTGGGGCTGATTTGTGTCGCTGGTTTTCAGTATTTCTCAAAGCGTGAATCACGATTATTCTGCTGGGGCACAAAAGAACTGCAGGAGGGACAACAGGAGCTCAGCAAATCACCTCCAGCTCTTTTGTTTGTTTGTTGAAGTGAAAACTACATTCAACCTTACACCATGTTGCCAAAAGTATGCAGACAAGTTGTCTTTTACTACCAGTCAGATAGTGTTGTAGACATTGTGTTAGAGGAGGCTGCATCAGAGTTAGAGTAACACATTTTTTAAAGTAGTTCATTTTATTGGCAAACCGACTGAAAAATCACAGATACTGATAATCAAAAAAAATGCTGAATATCGGCCCCGATCACTGCTGCAGTCAGGATGATAAACAGGAGTGAAAATAAATCCACTTTTGGGGATTAAAAGTAATCTCTGAGCTCTCCTCCAGAGTCTGATGTGACTCCAGGTGTTTATTCCTCCAGAAGGTCTGGATCTGCACCGAGCAGCTGATCAGCAGCACTCGGCCGTCCACACACAACATGTCTTTAGTTTTGTTTTGACAGAGCCTCTCAGTGGCAGAAGTTACATATTGTGTAATTAACAAGGACAGCATCTTCACACTTCAGATGACAGAAGATGACACTATGAAACTTTAAAATTGGTCTGGTTTTTCACACAAGGGTATGAAATATGAACTCATCTGTCTATTGGACTCTGTCCATCCTCTCCCTGATGGAGAGAACATGTTTTTAGGGCCTCTACTGCTACAATATGTCGGAGTGTTTTTATGTTTGACCGTGACAAACCGTGTCCTGGAGCACAAACCCAGTGTGTTTGATTGCTGAGTGTTTGTGAAAATCTGATCTGGTCTTCTCTGTTGTCACACATTGTTAGCTTTACGTCTCAATCACAGAAACTGTTCTGAGTGAAGACAAACATATTCTCCTCCTCCTCCTCCTCCTCCTCCCCTGGACTATATATTGAACTGGGAGGTTTCCACTGAAGACTCCTCCCTTGTTGAGCCTCCCTGGTTGATACCCGGCTATTATTTGTCCTGACTGACGTCGGCACCCGCCCAACGAGTCAGGACCTGTTGATTGACAGATTACTGGTCGAGCCGGTTTGTTGTTGTTGAGGCGTTAGGCTGGATCCAGACGTTGTGTCAGACATCAGCACGCTCGGAGAAACATCCTGACCCTCGAATAACCTGCCTCCACTTCACCTCAGCAGCATCAGGCACACGGAGAGTCCACACGCACGACTGCATCTCCGATCTGATCGATTCCTCAACAGATACAGGAAACGCTGAGAGACGGGAGAGTGATATGAGCAGATGTGATCTCTGTTTTCTTTACTACACAGCTTCTCGCATGCAGAATAAGATATGAAACCTGTTCTGTATCCTCACTAGAGGAAGTTAAGACCGAGGAAGAGACCTGACCTGCCTCAGTGTCGATCTAAAATAAGGAAGAATTTGCATTGTTAATCCCTCCACACTTCAGCTGTCAGCTTCACACTCTGGCTTCTTGTCTCGAGTGTCTCCACGTTTATGCGATGCCAAAACAACTTGTGAAAAATATGTTGTTATTGATTTTCTCACTCTCGGTTTAAACCGGTTTTGTCCGACATGTTTCTCCAAGACAAATGTTTACATTAAAACTCTCTTTTTTTTATTGAAAACACACTGCTGCTCTTAATCCAGGACAGCTGTTTTATTTTCCACCTCTGTCCACAGTATTTCTGCCTTACCCGGCACCAATAAAGCTGAAAAAATGATGGCCAGAAAAACAAAAATGTAGTGACATGGAGAGCTACTAAACACTGTGGTTTTGTTGTGTTTACTTTCTGAATATTTCTTGTACTTCTTCTGCAGTTGATAAAGGTGTACGGAGAGGACAGCCACAGCAGGTCAGTGTGGGTTTCTCGAGGAGCGACAGCCAGAGAGGTTTGTCACATGTTGGTCCAGACGGCTCACTGCACCGATGAGGAGAACTGGGCCCTGCTCGAGGTCCACCCGGTTCTGGGTCTCGGTAAGACTGCGCTCACAAATAAACAGATTGCTAACCAGAAACCGAAGGTAATCAATGACTAACACACATGTTCTCCTCAGAGAGATGTCTGGAGGACCACGAGGTCGTGCTGGAGGTTCAGGCGACCTGGTCCCTGAAAGGTGACACGAGGTTCGTTTTCTGCAAGAACTACGCCAAGTACGAGTTCTTCAGGAAACCGATGGTACGAAACCTGCAGCGTGTCACAGCCAACACACATCTGTTTCTTCCTTTAATGTAAATGAACACTTCAGACAGGAACAATGAGGATTTAGCAGGTTTTTAGTGGACTCAGTCTGACGTCATGGTGAGTCAGAATGACTGGCGGGTTGCGTGCTGGTGCAGACACGCCAGCTTAATGCCTTCAGGTATTTACTACATCACATGTGTTCTGTCGCCTGAGCTGTAAAACAAAGTGACAGTTTACAGTGAAACTGGTTCTCGTGAGCCTCCCACTGGTGTCGCTGTAGACTTTTGACCACGACGCCTCCAGAAGGCTGAGGAGGGAAGTTGATCATGGATCGACTACATCATAGTCACACAGCACATCAGGATAATTATTATTAAGGGTGGTGATAATCTAGATTCTTATTGTCAAGAGATAAAAAAAAAAAAGAAGGAAATCAACGATTTGCGAGTCGTCTCTCAATAGAACAAATCACCAGCAGGATCTCTGCCTCCCTCTGAGAACATTTAAAAACTGGATACCTGATGATTTCTTGCTCACATCATTCACCTCAGTCTGAAACACTTAAGCTGTTACGTTTCCTGTAAACGTCTTGAACAAAGGAGCGTGATTCCTGCATGATGAAGATAATGGTGATCAGAGCTACAGCCACACGATAAAGTGATCGCAGCAGCTTCTTTGTCCTGTGAAACGAGCGTCATACCTGCTCAGAGGATTTTAATGACCCCCTTCTCCTTCCTCTCTCAGCTCTTCTTCCCCGAGTGCATGATCTCTGACAGCGCTGATGTCAGCAAGGGAATGACATCATCAGAGCTCATTCAGGTAAATCAGGAGACTCAATCACAGGAACTCACGAGCAGCACCTGAAATCATCAGCACAGCGTCAAGTGTGGAAGGCTGAAAAGAGCAAGATATTAGATATTTTTGTCTTTATTATTAAAGTTTTGATAAAGTGAAGTAAATGTCACAGTGACATGACGACAGCAGTCTGATTTTCACTTTCAATTATTAGTCATAGGTTGATAATTATTATTTTTGGATTATTGTCCATAGAAATAAGAACTTCATTTATAAGGCACCTTTCAAAACCCAGTTATAAAGTGCTTTGCCATATAAATGTATCTTGTAAAATTACCATTATAACAGATAAAAGCAAAACTAGTGAATAACAATAGTGCAAATGGATGAAAGCACAGTCGAAGTAAAACAGTTGAACATTAACTCTTGTATAAAAACAGAGGACACTGAAGGTAAGTCTCTAAAAAGCATTTACATGTTCAGAGCAGAAGATGACGTATCATAATTTTTGGGTAAGACACGAGCTAAAGATGCTGTTTCTGATGTTGTCAGCAGAACCTGCTGAAGTCGGGAGCGTGTCCGGAGATTCAGGGTTTCCTCCACGTGAAAGAGGCGAGCCGTAAAGCCTGGAAGAAGGTCTACTTTTTCCTCCGCCGCTCCGGACTCTACTGCTCCACCAAAGGCTCGTCCAAGGTCGGAAAGTCAAGTCAGATTTATTTTTCACAGCTTTCATTCAGTCTCAAAGAATCTCTGCTGTTCTTCCAGCATTTGATGAATCGTGTGCGTTTGTGTTCCAGGAGCCTCGACACCTGCAGTATGTGGCTGACCTGGATGATCTGAACGTGTACGCGGTGGTGAACGGCCGCAAGCTGTACGGAGCGCCTGCAGACTTCACCTTCTGTATCAAGGTAACCACTTCCCCCGAAACACCAACAGGCAGGAGTGCAACATTCACAGTCATTCTTGTGGCTCATTGAGTCAGTATTGTTCACACTAACCGCAGGATGTAGAGCCGTTAATACTTCAGATGTGATTTCTCTTTCCGCGGCGCTGACAGTGACGGATGAACTCAGACTCTCTGTGTCTTGGAGGGAACGTACAGTAATATTACACACAGCAGTAATCTGCTGGATATTAGATTCATGTAGCTGTGCTAATAAAATCACATCAGATGTTAGACAGTCTGAAAAACATCCAGTTCTAATTTATACGACGTTGTGGATTCTCTGGACTCGGAAAATCGTTCACGCACACAATCTCCACATGTTAACTAACCTAGAAAAGAGGAATGTAGTGGATTCCTCGTTCTGTATTATAAACTCATTGTTAATTACAGGTCAGATTGTATCACAATTATATTATTAATATTTAATCTACACACACATTCTGATTGAATGACCAAGATACACTTGGCTGTTGAGAAAAATGGAAATTGAGTTGTTGTTTTTTGTCTGTTTTTGCTGAATAATATTGACAGTTGAAACCTTAAAAATCTATAAATATCATATTTACTCTTTGTGTTTTTGTTTTCCTGTGTTTGTGCAGCCTTCAAAGAACCCTGTTCGGACTCAGGACCTGAAGATCTTGTGTGCCGAGAACGAACAGACGCGAACCTGTTGGACCTCCGCTTTCAGATTATTCAAGGTTCATAGAATAATCCTCTTCTGGCTTTTATAAACGCACTGTTAACTCCGACTACATTATCTAGAGAACGAACATCGAAGAGAATGTCACGTTTATTGTGTTGTCCAAGAGAAAAAAATCAATGACTAATTAATCCCTGTGTGTGTGTTTTTATGTGCGGCCAGTACGGGAAGCAGCTTCAGTGTAACTACCAATTATCCAAGTCGGCCCCTCGCAGCCTGGAAGGAAGCAAACTCCCAGATGGCAAAGTGAGATCAACAGACATGATGCAACGCAGAGGAGTCTGGGAAATCGTTTAGTGGTGTCATCTCACATTTATGCTGTTTATTTAACTCTGTGTGTGTGTGTGTGTGCAGTCAAAGTCAGAGGCCAGCCTGGTGGCCATGGACTTCTCGGGGAAGGCCGGCGGACGAGTGATCCAGAATCCGACGGAGGCTCAGAGCGCAGAGAGGGAGGAGGGGCAGGCCTGGAGGGTGAGGAGGGGGGAGGGAGTGGTAGAGTTTATATAGTAATTATTATTTAGATTTGTTTTTATTTGTGCTCATACCTACAAGTGTAAAATCCTTGCCGTAGCTGAGCAGAATTCCTCTTTAAGGACTGATGTAAGCGCCTCCACAGACCCGATGTTTGACCTCTCTCTGTTCTCTCTGGTCCTCTTCGCTGATGCAGAGGAGAGAAGCCCTGAGGTGCAGCCTGCCCAACCTGAACTCTGGAGCCAGACCTTCCTGTAAGTCCACATGAGAGGAGACAGGGTCCCGATCCAAGACTCCGTCAGTTCTGCTCATGCTCCTGTCTTTTATGTGTTTTTGCTCGCAGCCATCCACAAGTCCCAGCCGTGGTTTCATGGCGGCGTTTCCAGGAAGGAGGCGCAGAGGCTGATGGAGAAGCAGGGCCTGGTGGACGGGTGAGTGGACCGGCTGCAGTAAAAACACGTCCTGCCCCTCCTGATTTATCTCCAGCGCCAAATAACTCCTTAATTAATTGTCATAGCTCACTCAGTATGTAGATTTTTTTAAATAGTCGAGCTACTCTATAATCTCCTCTCACTCCTTCTCTCTGTATCACATGTTCGGTGTGTATCTTTGAAAGATTTGGCGCCCAAAGACGGCCTGATGCCCAGATGACTTATACATGCTGGTGATGTGTCTCCGTGATTCATCGGACACTCATCGCTCCATCTGACACTTCAAGACTGATACTGAGCAGTCTGACACAGATTGTGGCCGAGACTGTGACAGACCCGCCTCACAGAATGTGTTTTTACTCAGTACGATGGAGACGGGGGACACATCTGTGGCTCCTTTTTTCATATTCCTTAAAGGAACAGTTCACCCAAAACTTAAAAGTCGTTATCCCCTCAGCATTAAAGATGCTGATGGACATTCAGCTGAAGTTTTGTCGTCCACAAAACAGCAAGACAGCGATGAACAACTGGAGACTGTATCCTGATTTATTCCATTACTTACCAAGCCTGGTTGCTATTTCTTTGTGAAAATGTCTGCACAGAAAATTAATCATTCATGTGTATGTGTGTGTTGTAGGATGTTCCTGATTCGTGAGAGCCAGCAGCATGCTCAGTGTTTTGTCCTGGAGCTGTGTTACAAACTAAAGGCCCGACACTACCTGGTGATCGCTGTGAGTCCCCAGAGAAACATTCTCTGTAATGACCTCATTCTTTCAGGAAACAAAAAACTACAATGCATCTCCTCTCTGTTCATCCTGACTGTGATTATCCTCGTCTCTGCAGTGCGAAGACAGCGGCAGGAAGTACTTCACCATGGACGACGGCCTGACGCTCTTCATCGACCTCCTGCAGCTGGTGGAGTTCCACCAAATCAACAAGGGCATCCTGCCCGTGTGCCTCAAACACCCCTGCGTCTGTGTAGCACTATGAGTCCTCCGTTATCCTTCAGTGTGACCTCTGGACCTTCACGTCAAGTCTAAAGTGTGAACCCCGGTCATCACGTTGCACTGACATCTCTTTGGCTCAGCTGATAACGAGCAATTACACGACTGGATTATGTGGCGGAGCGGTTCAAAGGTGTGACGTCTGAGATAAAGTTATCAGGGCTGTAAGACTCCTGGGACCTGAGAGCCAGACATGAAGCATCACGTCCGTCTCTCCTCTCCTTAGCATTTTTAATTATTTTTGACTCCATGCGCAGCTCCAGACAGTGGCTGTTTTGTTTTATTTTTTATTTTCAAGCTGCCATCCCTGTGGAGATGGCTTAATTAGCCATGTTGGACTGACTTTTAGCGCTTTTGGGAAAAGAGGACTGTGAACGTGCACTTGGTCACGGCGTGAGGCGGAAGACGTGCAGCGAGAGGAGGGAAACGTTTGATTGTGGCTCCACCGTGTCTCACTGAGGAACTGATTTATCGTGGCCACCAGGGGGCACTCTGAGGCCAAACTGAACACCGGGGTTCACAGGGATTTTCCAGCTGCATATATAAGAAATGAACACATTTACTTACTGATATTAATACTGAAGATAATTGTGATATTGGAAATACGAAACTACCCCAGGTTGCAATCATGTAGCATGTAAATCCTCACTTTTTTTCTTGACTGTGTGATGTTTTTGTACATTACATTCTTATTAGTGCATTTTTTTTTTTTAAATCGCTGTATTTGCACAATGATGGTGACGGGGATTGTCTTGTGATGTTTGAACAACCAAATCTGTCACACAAACACACATTTTATGAGGGTACATGAGAACTTGTTGTAGATGTAGGTCGATTTTATGAAGGTAGTAGCTTATAAAACTACAGAGGAAGACCATAAGATGTATTTAAAGCTCTAGAAAGAGATTTAAGTTAAGACTCTTTGGTAACGCTTTATTGAACAGGTCAACGATTTCCTAACAAGCTCCTTTTCAGCTGATGAAAATACAATTGGACATGCAAACAAATAGTAAAATAAACATTTACTTGGGTTTGGATGGAGCAAAATAGTCTTAATACCAAATGATTCCAAAGAAATGGGACAGGAATAAAGGAATTACACACCTGTAAAATAAAGCGTCTTGACTTTTTTCGTTATTGCTGGTTGTGTAAGCATGATATCTTTTATTTAGAATAATTGCACTTAAACTTTTTGTATTTTGTCGTAAAGATCTCGAGCGAAGATGTCAGCAAACATACAAACACAGTCGTTATTCATTCAGTCCAGCATTTACTGTTTTTTTTTTTTTTAATCGAATAGGTTTTGTTAGTTTCACATGTGTTGAACGTTTTGCACCCTTTTCACACCTGTTTTATATGTTGAATAAATGATTTCATATTAAACACGTCTCGTTGAATTTAAAATGTTACTCATGTCATTATCTCTAAACCAAGACCTTTGTGCAGTTTGTAAATACACTGTTCTCATGAAAGATATGTGATTGTTGAGTCTAATTCCCAGGTTGTTAATGTTCCTAAAACAAGAATAATAGCAGCATTTCTTCAACAGAAAATTCTACATTTGGAATAGTATCCAAACGGAATATGAAGTTTACATGTCCCATCAAATTCTGAATATTGTCTTAATTAGAATTGGATTGGAAAGTGACTTTTTCTGCAGATGAACAGTTTTGAATAAATTCTTCTCATAATTACATACTTTTACTTAAGTGGGGCTTTGAATGCAGGTCTCTTTTACTTGCAGCGTTAGTACTTTTGACAGTTTAAGTCATTTTTACCGAATTAAGTGTTCTGATTATTTCTCCCACCACTGAAAGGAGTCACTGCTCTGCCTGATTTAGATTAGATGATTATAAAACACTCTCAACCCCAAACTAGACTAACTGAGGGGGGGGAAAAAAACCTGGACGGAGTCCCAGCAGACCCATTGGTGGAGCAACATAAAAGGCAGCCTGGAGGTTTTTGTCCCGGCAGTCTGCACAGATCACAGATCCTCTGCTGGATGCCTCCGAGCTCTGCACTGTGGCTTCAGAAGCTAAAGAGCTCATTTCTCCGCTGACCTACTCTCAGTGTTACTGTGTGTGTTACTGTGTTGTGTGTTACTGTGTGTGTGTGTGTGTGTCGTTAAATACCAGTGTGCTCGGGTAACCGCAGCCCCTTCTCTTTGGAGGGGGTTTCCATGGCAACAAATTTTTTGGCCTAGATGGCCAGGTACAGTGAATTAAGGGTTAAAAATAAAGGAGAAAAAAAAAAGGCAGAAAAGCGAGATGGGTCAGGAAAGCTTCAAAGGGAGATTGTACATGTGCAGCACAATCAGGCGATGTCTGATCACTGATTTAATTTCCCAGAGTGCAGCAGTGGAGAGAACGAGCCATCGGACGTGACCCTCCTCTGTTCAGACTGATTGAATTCAGCGGTTCCTTAAAAATAGAAAGAGAGAGGAAGCGCAGAATGAGGATTTTTATCAGGGAGGACTTTTATATTTAAAATATTTAGAATATGAAATAGTAGTCGAGGTACTGGTCGAGGTTTTTTCTTTCTCATGCTACTTTCTACTTGGACTCCATTAAATTTTCAGAGGGAAATATTGTATTTTTTTTTTTTTACTTGACTACATTTCTATGATGGCTTTCACAGTGTAATAAATATTAAAATATGGTAATAGTTTGGCAGCAGGGGGTCGTTAAAGATATTCTGTAAAATAACTTGTAAAAACACAGTCATTTTATGTTAATGAAATACAGTTTTTTAGCTTAAATTGGACATGAGATGTTGCATTACTGCTTCCTTACAGTCACCACTGAAGTAGTTGCACACTAGTTTGTGAAATACTGCTAGAGATTTGATAAATACACAGTTAATATAAACAGATGTGCAAAATATCAGTAACATATTCAGTAAGAAATTGAAATGTTATGCTTCACAGTTACAGATTATATATTATATTTTACATTGGACATTTACATCTATTTAATTGATGGATTTTTTTAAAAAGAAATATGAAGGAAATCTGTAAAATAAAGAGGAAAATTCCCATACATTTGAATTTTAAAACCGTGTACCAGTAAGTCTAAACCAAGATTTCTGCAAACAAAATCTATATTTCTATATATATATTTACTATTTTTTATAACTTTACAGAAATTGTCATGCAAAAACAATATACATGTACATTTATGGTCCCAGCTTTGTAATACTTTATGATAACATTTGCTTTTCCTTTTAATTACATCAATACTTTTCATATATTGGTAAAGTTTGAACTATTGTTTGGACAAAACAAACATTCTGCAGACTTCACATCACTTTCTCAGTATACAGTTTTTATTTTTATAAAACCAAACAATCAATCAATTAATGGACAGAGTGGTCAGCAGATGATGAAGTATACAGTCTGGCAGCTTTTAAACTGACTTTGAACCACAATGTAAGGACATGAAGACAATATCTTTTTCTCTGCTGCATCCTGCACAACTCCAAACTTCTGTTTATTGTAAACCTGGCGGAAACAACAACAACAACAACAACAACAACAACAACAACAACAACAACAACAACAACAACAACAAAATCTCCGCCCGCCCGGCACGCCCAGCGAATAAAATCTAACTCTCTCAATCAAATCAACTCTGCAGCAGGTGCGCAAACGTGAAACCGTCCAGTGGACAAAAAGGATTCTGTTGCCTGAAAATGTGACAGTTCATTCGAAGTTTAATGTGGCCGTCGGAAAAGCACAGAAATAAGACAAACCATGGATGGAATAAAACTGGAGCTAGGTGTTTCTGTGCTGAAGAAACGTTTATTTTTTCGAGCGAGCTAACGTTAGCTAGCAACCTGTTGGCTAGCATCCAACGGCTAATGGTAAGTTTAGGCTTTTGTTCTTTAATTTTGGATCCAGGTGTTTGGTGTAAATAGACAGTTTGTGTTGTACTTTGTTTCGGGTTTGTCTTCTAGTCGTTTGAATTTATGAGTTTTTTTTGCAGTTTTCTAAGTATTGGAAACAGTCCTTTTTTTTATAACTGGTATAATTAGAAGATAATGTATTTTCATTAATGAACGCCTTAAATTGTCAGTTACTTTGAAATGAATTGATTATTTGCAGTGGTGGAAGAAATAGTGGAAGTAAAAGTACCACTGCAACAATATTAGTACTTTATCAGAAGTATACTTCCCAAAGTGATTCTACAGAAAGTTCTTGTTTTATGTCCAACCCAGTGTTTCCCATACATAGGCTCTTCTTGGGCAGCCTACCCAGGTAGATTAAGATAAAACCCAAATTTCACTTTTTTTTTTTTTTTTTTTCTCGTCAATGATGTAATTTTACAACACACAGTATATCCCCCTTACAGCACTTCCCACCAGGTCACACAGCATTGGCAATTTATTTCAGTGTTTTCCACACATGAATTTATTTGTTGTGGTCAACCACACTATCAATACTGACAGCCTGATATTGATTTTCTATGTTTGGATCCCATTTTCACTCACTCACTAAAACACTAAGAAGGCTCGATACAACATGAAACTTTGCTCGTAGTATCACCAGGGTCTCTACACATGAGCACGAGCATTAAGGACATTGTTTGTGTATGCATTTACATGAAGGTTTGACTCATATTCAATCACAAATAAAGCCTCGGCTGCTTTTTGGCGAGAGTTCCACTTTAATAAAGCTCCCAAGAAGAGTGCCAGGCCTTGAAGCCAGTTTTTTTTTGCAGTAACATTGTGAAACATTGTGATTCAGTCCAATAACATTTGGAAAGTCTAGAACAGCCAAAGTCGTTGGGTTGTGGTCTGAGGGATCGATTAAACAACACATTTTGAAATATCAATCTGGGTTCTGGGAAACTGTACCGGACATTTACACTAATTTCTTGTAAAACATTTAGTTGAGAAAACATAATCAGCAGATTAACTAATTTCGACAATGATTGTTCGCTGGAGCTCGAGTTCGGAACCAGTAAGGAGTAATGTCCTTCTCAACCGCCATCTCTGTTTAGTTTGTTGAATGGAGTTTTTATGGTTATTCAACCCTGGGCAGCATTTGCTTCTTTTACATCTCAGCTGCACTCAGAGGCAAGAGAGGGTGACACTATTTAAACTCAAAAGTAGCTTTATGTTTGATGAAAGGACTTCTTCTGCAGGTGTGACTCACGACCTCGGTCCTTTCTATGAGCAGGGAGGATGTATTCTCACCTCATCGCTGTGGTTTCCTTCAGGCTCTGCAGTTTCATTTCACAGTAAAAAGACATGTGGTTCTCTGAATAGTCCAGCGATTAGAATATGTAAATTTTAGCCCTGAATCAGGACAAGAGAGTGTGGGGAGTTTCTCTACTTTTGTCCAGTGCATGCTGGGAGATGTCCGCAGACCTCCCTCACCGCGAATAAGTAGGTATAGAGACGGGTGACTTGACGTCACGCTCGTAAAACATCTGACATCAATTTTCAAGGCTTGTAGTAAATATGGATTAACTGGTTTAAGTTGCACAAGGCAGTCACAATTATCTCAATTTGTTTCCAGGCCACGTTGAAGGACCACCCACTGAACTGACGTCCTGTGTCAGAAGATGGAACAAGCCGTTGGATGTCTTTGTGCTTCACTGTCACATAAATGACATGTTTGGGCTCTCTCAGCTGTCAAGGTGAGCTGCAAATGTTTGTGAACACACCGTCTGTTTCAACTAATGTCACCATTGCACTAGTGACCACACTTTCGCCAGACTCCCTTAACAAATCGTACAACTGTGAGGCTTTTGAATGAGGAGAAATTTCAGAGGTATAGAATCATTCTTAATCATTTGCCCCCGCTCATAAATTCAGCATTAACCAGTACAGTAACAATACATTACATTTTGTTCTTTAACGCATCAGTTTTTCCCCAGCATGCTGGCTGCTACTGTTTGTCCGCCGTTCAAAAAAACATCAACTCATTTGAAAGAGGCACTTGTTAATTTTCGTATGGAGCGGAGAAGTGAGATCCAATCACAAGTGGTCACTTGAGAGACATTATAATGTCAGGTGTTAACAGCCTCATATACTTTTCAGAAACAAAGAGTTTTTCTGTCTGTATTGGTGACAGTTTCCCACTTGTTTACCAGTGACTGCTGCTCGTAGTTTACCCAAACCTTTACTGGGCTCACTGGAATGCAAAGAGCTGCTTTGCCAGTTGTTGTTTCTGTTCTGTGGACAAACTGGAACAAGATCTGCTGATTTTATGCCTCTGACAACAGAATTGGGGCACTTGTGAGGTTTTCCATGGACCAAAAATGTGACATTGACAAAAGCAGGTCGATCCTATTGGTCTTTAATCGTGGTTATGCCATTATCGGGAGGAAATCAGGGCAGACAGTTCACAGAGAAGTACTTGTAAAAAGGTATGTTGCTCTTCTTACTGTCAGTTTTCTGCTCTTGCAGTTAATCGTAAACATTAAGAAACAATCCGATCAAACATTTGCCTTGCATGCAGCTTTACAGCTCTGCAAAGTGCTCGGTCATTGTCAGTTTGTCCCTCTGAATCATTTAAAATGATGTCCGACAGAGTCACTCAGAAACCTGCCCGCTCAGTGCAGAACTTCATTAAAAAAACACAGTATTTACCTGACCCACTTAAGCATGATAATTCACATTCAGGCAGAGATCAAAGTGTCTGTCTACCTGATTGTTATGAAATCTAAAAATAGATGAACTCAATTAAAACCAAACCAATGACAAACAGAAGGTGTTGCAGTTACAGGTAAACATCAGATAATTTACAGACAGTTTGAGCCACAGTCAAGTATTTATAAAACTAAGTATTTAATGACAGGCTTGTCTAATGGCATATGTTTGTTCACAGTCTGACATGATGATATCAGTTGTAATGCTTTAATGAAACTGGTCTCTGTTAGTCAGTCTGGCTTCATATATTGTTTTCAGCAGGAGATCAAGGCTGTTGTTGCTGTCGTTCCAGTAATTAAACACACAAATGTGTGAATGCAATTACGATGAAGCATACTTTAATTTAATTTTGTTTGAAGTGCTCACCCCCCTGTGGTGCACTCCATCTTTAGTTTGGATCCAACTGTCTGTGTGACTATTTAGAAACCTGGTTGGGGTCCTTTTCCTCATTCCTTCTTTCCCTGGCAAATGTCTGCATCTTCTTCAAGTGTGACACTACTTGTGAGATTTAAACCCTCCAGTGTGCCTTGGCTCTCCTCTGTTGAGTCCTTTATGTGTCCAACTTTTGACCTACAATTATGTCTGAATCAATTCTGCAGTGCATGAAGTGGAGTAAAAGTACAAAGAAGCAGAAATGGAAGTACTCAAGGAAAGTACAAGTACCTTAAAATTGCACGAAAGCGCAGTACTTGAATCATGATCTCATTCTTTGGTTTACTATCCAAAGCTTTATTACCACAGGGGAGGGAAGAGGAAGGCTCTTCCTGCTTTAAGTGTGGGAGATAAGTAAAGGATTATTTAATCAGGATGTGTCTTTAATGAGACTCCACTATTATTTTTACCCTCGTCTGACACTAAAGGAGACCCTGTCGTCCTGGTGTGACATTATTTTGGAGAAGTTATCTGCTGCCATCTTCGTATTCGCGGCCCTGACCCTTAGAGAGTCCGTGCATATCTCTGCTGTCGCCTCACTTGAACCTGCGTCCCTCTTCCTGACATCTGGCAATTTTCAGGGCCACCACATCAGTTCTTTTGAAGTTTCTTGCACCTGCCTTTTCCTCTCTCTGTCTGTGTAATTGCTGCAGCTCTCTGTGATGTATCTGCTGTTACCGTACAAGTCTGCAACATCGACGGCATCCCGATTCATTATTCAGCTCCCCCGGCCCGACGTAGCCAGAGAGCAGCTGCTCTTACTGTCACCGGTCAACAGGAATCCATGAATCTGTAATTATCCTGTCATCTCTGTCTGTCTGCTCCTGCTCTATATTTATTTCTCCTACCTTCATCTGTCTTTCTACTGTCTGTTTCTCTGCTTCCTCCGTCATTCACTCAGCCTGTCAACCTGTCCACCTGTCACCTCTCAGCCTCCAGCCCTCCTCCTCTAACCAGAACAGGTTTCTCTTAACCACCTATGTCTTCCTCCCTTTACTGCTTACACATTTAAAAGGAAAAGGAATGTTTAGATCTGATATTTATGAGGTTAAAATGCATAAAAAACAGATTTCAAATCAGGAAAATGGTGTTAAACTTCACACTTGTACTTTCATCTTTTTCCTCACTCTAATTCCCTTCACCTATCTTACTTTCCTCAATAATTACGCCCCCTCTCTTCGGTTTCTTCAGGGTACGATTTGTCTCTTGCTGAGCTGTGACTTAGTGTTTTAATTACCTCACCACCTATAGAAAGGTGCTGAGGATGTCGGCGCACAAATGATGCTCGATGAGATTTCCAGGAGAGAGAAACCAAGGCTGATCATACATCATACTGATATGCTTTTCTATTACCCACCTGTGGCATTAGGTGTGTGTGTGCGTGTGTGTGGTGTATGTGTTTGTGCAGTAAAGTGAGGGCCACTCTCTGAAGGGCAAAGAGAAGACACTCTGGAGCATTAGGGCGATCACGGGAGCATCCGCCCGCTCAAGGCCCAGCGAGCGTTATCTTTAATTTATCACCATGTTTTATTTACCAGCCAGTCAATTCAGGCCACCGAACAAACAAGCCTCTGTATTGACGAGTGAACAGCGTCA
Organism: Acanthopagrus latus; assembly: GCF_904848185.1. Lineage (NCBI taxonomy): Eukaryota > Metazoa > Chordata > Actinopteri > Spariformes > Sparidae > Acanthopagrus > Acanthopagrus latus. The sequence goes on along the minus strand of NC_051058.1, from coordinate 18,755,785 downwards.
TGTCCACTCTAGTTTGTCAGTATGCAGAGCTGTACTGGTGTCGGCTTAATATTGTTATGACTCATTGTTATGACTCAAACTCCGTATTGAGCTTTCTGGTAGGGCTGCAGTCGTGGGATTATTTTCTTGATAAATCGATTAGTTCTTTTTCTTCTTTAAAATGTCAGACAGGGTTGTGCTGTGTTTTCCAGAGCCCACGATGACGATCTTGAAATGTCCGAAGAAATCCCAAATATAATCAGTTCACTCTCACAAAGTAGGAAAGAAAGAAGAAAATTGAAAAGTGATTAATTGTTTTTATTCTACTTTATTTTTTTATTGCTGAGTCAACTCGTCAGTCAAACAGTGCTAGCCTCACTAGTGGGCACCAGAATTTCTCATTGACTTGGTTGAGGATAATACTCGACGAAGAGGTCATTATCAGGAACTAATGGATGATGTGGAGCATCCTCATCAAGTGTTGCCAGCTGCTACTAATGTGACAAACCAATCGCCACAGATTGAATTTTCTGTTTCTTTCTTTTCACAATGCTGTGCTTATGTTCTGGTTAGATATCAAGACAAAAGCCACTTGTTTAGGGTTAAGGGCACATCATGGTTTGGCTTAAAACACCTATTTTGGTGTCTATGATCACAGATCCAGATGCTCACACAACAGTTGTTAGATTTGTGTTAAATGCAACTTCTTGGAGGGATTTAATTGAGCTTGAGTTTGCAAGTTTTCAGACGAGTTGACTTGTCTAACTTTAAACTTTTGCTTTAACATCAGAAAAACTAGTTGGTAGGAACATCCGTAGGCCAAACATTTCCTTACTCTCTGCCCTGGAGATGCTATTATCAGGTGTCATAGTGTGCATGACTTACAGCCTCTCTGACCCTGAACACACACACAGTCGGCCTCATTAATTCATGGCCTTCAACTCAGGATTGAATTACAGCCGGTGCTACTGCAGGATTTACTTTGACAATATCCTTTGTTGCGGGCACACCCATGCCCATGCGCACGTACACGTGCACACACACACACACACACGTACACATATATACACTCAGGGATCAGCTGCAGCAGTGTTGCATCACATACATTCACTGCACTGCTCATGATACTCTCACAGTGTTTGCTGTTCCACACTTTGCTGGCTGATATTCATAATTAATTAATATGTCTGCTGGAACTGTCAAAGAAACATCTGCATTCACTTTTTTCTGGATTCCTTTTCATCCTTCGATCAATTGCTTCCCCTCCTCGGCTGCAAATGAGGAAGTGTCAAGCCCACATAGTGCTTCTGAATCACTGATACACACCCATGTGTATTCCCACAGACATGATTAAAATCCAATGCGTCTAATGACAGCGCTAAGATGAAAGGCATCGGGAATGGTGTGCTGGCCCTTTAAGAGAGGCAGAGCGGGGAGGGCTCTGCATCCATAAAACATGAGTTTATTCAGTGGCCATGCTAAGACATGGTTAGGAGCGCCTCTGCACTCCAGCGTGCTCTCATAACCATCACAGGCAGAGCATCTCCGTCCGCCACATGCTGACACGGCTCAGACATGGACCCGCAGAGAAGAAAGGGATAAAACTGGAGTGAGGGAAGACTGGAAGCAGTGAGAAACAAGAGTAGAAGAAGAGAGTGAATGGAGAAGAAAGAAGAGGTTAAAGGCATAAAGAAGATCAGAAAAGTGACGGCGCGATAAGAGGACAGTAAAACAGGTTCACCGAGGCGGAGAATGGGCAATTCCTCCTTCCCAGGCATGTCCCCTCTCTCTCCGTCCATTCTGTAGTTGCAGGTATTTCTAACTTGAGTGCCCTTCTCTGACGCGCTGGGGGTGCTGGGAAACTACCGCTGTTTACTGCCGCTGTCCCTCTCGTCTTCAGTGTGATGCTGTCTGTGTGTGAGTGTGTGTTTGCTGCACATAGGTCTTTTCACCTGCATGTTTGCTGAAGATGTGTTTGGTTTCACTTAAGAGCTGAGGTACATCTTTGGCGCGCTACTCTTACTGCAGTGTTTGACCGTAAAGTAAAATCTGGGACAGTGAGTTGAAGCATTTTCTGAGTTGCTTTTCAGTTTGGTTTGATTTGAGATAAGCCTCTGAGTAACTAAATACAGATACTGTAATCAGTTTTAAGTGCTGCATCCCATTTGCAAGACATTAGAAGTGTCTTTCCCCTGCAGATATTGACAGGACTGAGAGGGTTGGGGGTGTGAGTGTCTGGTGGTATCGGTTGCGTCTGGCAGCAGCACTTGTTTACTGCCTGTGCAGATGGGAGACTGTTGATGTTCTGCCTCTCTGTGGTTGGCATCTGGGGCAGCATGAAAGAGGCTATTGATGGATGGATGTACAGAGGGTGCTGTTAGTCAGAGAGATGGAAAGAGTGATACAGATGATAGTTTGTAGGTTATATGCTGGATGTTAATGGATCAATTCTGTGTTGTGTGTTTGTGTCTGTTGCAGGGGTCTGAAAATACAGACTTGGTGAGGAGATGTGCAGCAATTTGCATCATGGACATATTGAACTCAAAATGGGTGTCTAGCTTTAATAGATGTTGGGAAATATTGGGTGGGTTTGTCCTTTTTAGAATCTGCATCATTACATTTTAGTCACGGAGGTAAGAATCGAATTTTTTCAGAGGTGAATCTCTGGCTAGCAAACAGTGATGAGGCAAAAAAAAAAAAATCTATTTCCCTTGTAGCTGTGATCAATAAATTCAAAGTCAGCTTTCCATCAGGAGTCATGACAGTCCTGCAAACCCCGAGAGGAGCTGATATAGAAGGTTTCCTCCAGAACTGTATAGTTACTGCCTCAAAACAATGACATGAGAAGAAATTAATATGATTTAATGATGCATATATTATCCTTCACAAAAAGAAAACGTACAGTATTCATGCCACTTGAATCTGTGTGATCTTTATGAAAGCTACGATGCACAAACTAATTATTGGTAAATGTATATCGGCTTGTATCGGTAAAATAATAGCTGATAATTGGTGCTTATTATGTTAAGGAAATGTGCCTTCGATCAGTGTTTCACTCTATGTAACAATTTTTATTATTAACTTATATTAAGGACTTTTTTTATTGGCTACATGTGAGTGGATTGCAATGTGAAAAATGAGACCTTCCCCGTCTCTCTGTGTTATCTATACAAGCTTGTGGGTGATTTGTTTTAACTTTGGATTTCTTTGTTAGGGAACTTGGGCTGAATTTTCCACTACAGTTTAAAGGTTGTGACATTATGCTCTCAGGTAGCTCGTCTCAGTCAAGCCTCCAGGAAGAGCGACAGGCTTTGAAGCCAACTTTCATAGAGGCCAAACTGCGTGATTTCGACGTTGCGTGATCCTCTGGGACCTAAAAATACTTTTTTCTATAAACTTGCATCTATGAAATGATGGATACATTTTTTTTGGAGCGTCACAACCCCCACAAAATGACTCGCCATCAGAATGTGTTCAGTCCAATAAATCTCCCTCGGTCTCAGTGGCTCTCTCTGCTCTGCTTGCCGAAAGCAACAGAAGCTTATGTTGGATAGACCGACTTCTAGCACAACACAGTTCCACAGAACTGCTTTTAAATGACGGACATACAAAATGTTATTAGACCATATGGATCAAATGCTGATAGTGAAACGAGTCATTTTGCAGGAGTTGTGACACTCAAAAATGTATCTACCGTTTAACAGCCGCTTCTTTTACACTATAAGCTTATTGGAAAAAGTATTTTTGGGCCCTACGCATCACCTGAGGTTGCAGTTACACGGTTTGTCTACAACATAAAATTGGCTTCAAAACCCAGTGATGTTCCTGGAGGCTTGGGCTTAAGACACACACCATGTGACTGCAACATTTCTGGTTTGATTCTAGCCAGGAGCCTTTGTCACATGTCTTTAATTTCTCTCCTGTTTCCTCTCACTTGATTACAGGTGTGTCATACTATCAAATAAAGACAAAAATGCGATCTTAAAAAAAACGATCTTAATCACTTTAAATTTAGGAGTTCAAACAATGTATGTCTCAGCTCTGTCCCAGACTATTACACTATTACCCTAATCCATCTGCGTGATCGATATATTTTAAATCATTTTTCCAAGCTGGACACATTGTACAGTTTTCCTCTCAAGATTATCTTTGTTTTGATAATGTGCTGGGAATTATTTCCTGGGAAACTGGTGAAAAAGATTTTTTTTATCTCACTGCGGATGGAATATTTTTCGTCCAGATGGTAAGAGTCTTTTGGGGACTCTGTAAATACCTTCCCACAGTGTTATTAAACAACCTTCTGGGTTTTTAAAGACCACCAGGTATTTATCTTCTGAATAAAAGGCACTTATCTCTGCATATGATACATGAGAGGCACAAACTGGTGCTGCTGCAGTCTGAACCGACTGTAGGCTGGTGGAGTGTAAAATGGAGGTCCTCTCTCTCTTTAATCAGTATTGATTTACATGATGCCCTCCTCTGTTCACCCTCCAGCACACTCTCACTGCACAAATCTGTGTCAGAGCAGAGCAAGACTCGAGTCTCTTGAACATTTTGGGGGATAGGATTGGAAAAAAAAACCCCCAAAAACCAGCTATCTTTAAAATTCATCGTGGTTCGATATGAGGCCTGTCACATCCTGCATGCTGTCGCACTCGGAAATCGCTGAGAGGATTAAATTTGAACAGAATGTTTTGAAACACAGACTATACAGTCGCCCTTGAACATCTCAAACTTATCTCTTTGTGCTGCATGACTGTGTGAGTCATGTCACCTCAGTGACATACCAGAGCCCTCCGCAGCTCCCCAGGAGGGTTTCAGAAGTGGGGCGGGTGGAGCGGGTGGTGCTGGTGGCACTCGTGGTGGGTAGCAGATCAAGTGTGTTGGAATCATAAGTGACTTGGGAGCAAAAAGAAGGAGACGAGGCGGGTTGAGGATCTGTCAGAGAGCCGATGAGCGGCAGCCAAACAGCAGTTTTCCCACGTCAGCCTGATCAAACTTGTTGACATCTGGAAGGAGATGGAGGAGAGACAGAGAACGGCAGGAACAGATGAAGGGCAGAGAGAGGAGGCTGCAGAGCAGAGGGTGCCGACATCACAGGGCTGACTGATGCGGTTGCCACGGAGCCACCAGGTGAGGGCGAGCAGACTATAATATGGACTCAGGGGCGTCTTTGCTCCCCAGAGCTGCTTTGCTCTCTGACATTTAGAAGCTGCTGCTGTTTGATTCTTGATGTTTCTTCCTTTGAAAGTCAAAACAACATTTTTGAGAAATTTGGTTTCACGCAGACTGTAGAAACCTGAGATCAGCTTGAACACCAGAGGCTTCATCAGTTTGGAGGGCATCTAAGGAAGCTTAAAGTGGTGAAGCCTTAACTGGCTAAAAGACTCCATTTTATGAAGAAGGAACCTGCTGACTGCTTGGACCTCAACCTGGATCCCTGGATCAATTCCTCTGATAGATTATTTTCATCACTGATTATCCGTTAAGTATTTTATTTATTTCACAGTGTCCAAAAAGTCCTGAATGATTACACATACATTACAGATGGACATTTTAGAATAGCTTTTTGAAAGTTGAATCGTTTGATTACTTCAGTGATTACAACAACATTAACAGTCATTGATCTTCGGTCATCTGACTAATTGTTTCAGTAGAGAGTCGTCCTTTTGGCTGCTACATCACCAGCAGCGGAACAAGTACTCCAGATTTTTGCTTTGCTATGATGAGGAAGACATATTCAATTCTTAGATTCTCACACTGAAACCCTCCATGACTGACTCATCACACAATGACAGCTTGATAAGTAAAAAACCTTAATTCAGTCACTGTTTATATCAAAAGAATAGATGTTTCAAAAACACAAATAGTGTGAAAATCGCCACACAATACTTTACATTGTTGCATTTCCGTTAAACATACTAATTCTTTTCTAGTGTAGAGCTGCCATGGATAAACGGTTAGCTGACAGTTATTAAATGAATCAACAACTATTAAGATAATTAGTAAATTTGTTTTAGAACGTGTTTTACTTCTGACAATAGGCTGAATATCTTTTGGGTTGTGGTTGTAAGGACGTCCTCTTGGAATTTGAGAGACACTGACATTTTCTCAGACAAACAACTGATCAATTATTCGAGAAAATAATCCACAGATTAAGGGATCATGAAAATTTTGCAGTTGCGTCCCCAATTTAGTGTTTGAACTATAATTCTCACTGCAGGCTGTTTTTGCAGTCAGTGTGCAATACAGTCAGACTGTGACCTGTCAGTTAAACTCCACAAAAAAAAATAAAACGTCTTTGTCTTGTCTTTTGTAATGATTTAGATCCATTTCCCCCCCTGAGCTCTGTGTGTTTGCAGCTGTGCGTTGTATCTCCATCTTCCAGTGTGGTGTTGGCACTCAGCTTGTGTCTCTCAGTGTCTTCATAAAGTATAGATTCTCTTGTTTGAAGGGGAAGTAATGATTGCCTTTTGAGCAGAGTGCAGGCTGAGAGCAGCACCTGTGGAGCTGGCACAGATTCAGTTTTTTGTTCAAGGACACTTCCCTCAGTTGAGCAGCAGTAACTCTGCTCTCAGTTCATCCCTGACGCCTGTTTGGCAAATACTGCTCGAATGTGATGACATGGAAACTTGTTTTATTGCTATAAAATGAGGTCTGTTAGATGTAGTTAATTTTATATTTGGACAATGTTGTCATAGAGGAGACTTTGTAGTGAGATCTGTGGTAAATTGTGAACTTTTTAGTGTCGAATTAAACAACTCTGGAAGCAGGGAAACATTGACGACCCAACGCAACACGGTTATTAACGAGAAATCTCTGTTAATTTGGCTTTCCTGACTCAGTAAAGCTGACCCAGGATAATCTTGGCAGCCTGTCTGCGGATGTTGCTTAATTTATTCAGTAAGGCGCCTGGAACTGAGAGGGCTGATCAAAAACTCTTCTGCAAGGTGCTTTAAGATGTTTTAGGCAGTCGTGATCAGTGAGTCCAGTCACTCTGTCAGCTCCATTCATAATAAAAAATGCACTCCTGTTTTCACGTGTTCTTTCTGGTAAAAAGCACGTAAAATCTATCCATGTTTTTTCTAGGACACTCTTGGAACATCTTTCACTTTAATATTTTACTGACTTGACCTGCTTCGGCCCCCCCGGATGCATCCGAGTCTAAAACTCTCACAACTGTACTCAGACTGCTAACATATATGTAGCAGGATGTATGTAGCTTTGGGGCAACGTTATGTAACTGTTTTCACTTAGAATAACAGCTTTAAAATCATCTTTAAGCTGCACTGACATGTAAAAGGAAGAATGATGCTTCGTCATTCAACACCTGTTCTTGTAACTTGAGTGAACAGGTACAATCTCTGGTGAAACATCACCACCTAGTCGTGTCACAATTTTTTTATGGCCTTGTTGATCAAATTGAGCTTTAATTTTGATCATCGAAACCAAAAACAGGATTTGGCGATTCTTCCTCTAACCTTGACTTTTGTGCATCCAAACGAAGAAATACCCCCATCTTTTTAAAATAAAACATGTAAGTGACAGTGATCCAGATGTGATATGATAGGATAAAATAAAAAAATGTATAGAAATTGTAAATTTGTGACAGTTTCCTGGTTTTCCTCCTGAGGTCCTCCAGCTGCTCTGCCTCATCTCTCTGTGATTTACAGAGTTTCCTGATGGACCCTAAGTAACCGCTAACTGCAGCTAATCGTAGCTGCCCATGGCTGTTTAAGCTTAATGATCTTTGCAGCTAGCCGACTCTTAGACTCTGCCAGGACCAGACTGAAACTGGATAATTGCGGCAGCGTTGTTTTCACAGTTTATTAGGAGAAGGGCGCACTTTTTTTTTTGATGCAGACTGTTTTTTTTTTTTTTTTAAGTTCAGGTTACAACATAATTGTTGTCTTTTCCTGGGTTTTAAGGCTGCATTACAGTAAATTTTCTGAACTTACATATCGGACCGTCCTAATTGTTCTATTACCTGTTTTTACTCACTTAGTCATTATATTCTGTGTTAGAAATGTTATTAACTCGTTATCAATGTTTTTGATAAATGAATAGCAAAAACACACCTGTCTAGCTGTCCATATTTATGACAGTGGTGTATAATTGATCTGAAATCTATTTTTTTTTTTGCATTTTGTTGCTTGCTGTAAAAGTTATCTAGCCCATGTTGCTACATTTTCTTTTTCCTCTAACGATCCACCATCTTTTACCCTGAACTCATATTACGTCTGGCAGATGCAGGCATCTGACAAACACACTGACAGCACAGAGAAACATGTGAGGACACTGAGACGAGAACAGAGGATAATTTTCAGAGGTGCCTGTGGTTGTTGGAGGAAAGATGCTGATGACTGTCATATAGCATTTCTCACCAGAGGAGATTTTTCTTTATATGTATAAAAAAAAGAAATAATAACAACTAAGTCTCTTTAAAGGCAAATCCCTCTGTATGAAGACAAATGATATGCAATAGGCTCGGAGGAAGAGAGAATTTCGCTTTTAAAAAAGACTTGTCTGGCAATGAGAAGAAGGATAAAGAAAGTGAGGCAGCCTTTTATGCTTTTGTCATCAGTATTTTTGTATTCCAGCCTGCAGAAGTTGTGTACAAGTAGAAGAAAAATAGAGGGAATAAGCGGAGAGAAGCCTCTCCTTGAAGGGACGGCGGTGGCTTTTCTCTAATAAATCAGCTTAATTGCAAACGACTGCGTCACACTTTTCTCAGCAGCAACTGTAAAATTTTCCCCTTGCAGGTGACAGTGGCTGGACATAAAAAGCTGATAATGACCTCATGTGGACACTCTGGCAGCGATTATTTAAACCCCTCTGCAGCAGCGAATATATCACATATATATTGTTCTGCCATTTGTTCTTTAAATGATCACACACATGCAGACACACACAGAGTCCTTATCACGGGGCAGTAGCCACATAACAGATTACTGCAGTGTTGTCGACCCTGAGCTGCAGGGGCGACATTACTGAGTGTGGTGGGCTTTTCTGATGGTTCTCCACTTTATTGTGTGTGATTGTGAGTGTGTGCTGCATTTTAATCGTGTTTACCACATTAAATTGGACGTACGCTACAATTTTAGAAATGTTTTTATTGATTTCAACTAGAGCCTGACTGCCGATACTGATATTAGTTGGTGCAAGAAATCCAAAATTGATCTTTAGAGAGCCAAAGTCACGCCTCTTCCAGTTTCCTTCATGGGACCTTATTTCGAAAACAACTTGGTGTGGAAGTGAATGAAGAGAGACAAATAATTTTTCTCTCCCCATTGACTGCTGTACAATTTCTTTCCATAATAAGGTTCCATGAGGTCCACCAGACGGGCCGTGACTTTGATTCTCTATATCGGCAGATTTATACAATCTTTTGCAAATACTGCCTTGAATGTGGTTATCGAACACTCGTGACAAATTCTCTAAAATGACATCAGTGAACTGAAACAACAAACTTTCCTCAGAATTTAGTTGTTACATATTACCTGAACCATCTTATTTGGAAATGTATTTCTTTGTTTTGTTTCTTTTTTTTTTTAAACCCAGCCCCAGTTTCAAGTGTGATTCATTTTCATGTTATTCCTGCCTTTTTGGATCCACGGATTCCTTAGTGGGTGTTTGGACTGAAAACAGCCCTGCGCTCAAAATACAAGGGGCTGCGTTGGTGGGGTCGTTCTTCTTCAGGCATCGCTGATACAATCCATGAAGTCTACATGGAGTATTTGAACACTGCACAGTGGTTTATAATATTAGGAAGGATTTTATTACTCGGTAAAATATGAACATGTTCATTTATATTACATAGTTATCAGCCAAAAATATGTGCTGTCCTGTCTCTGATTGACCAATTCAGTGCTTTGCTAGATGTTGTCGCATTTAGTTGTTGTAAAAGATGACGCACTTGCAGCATCAATGGTTCCCCTTCAGCTGTTTGAGGGCACTGTGTTTTTATTTAATCTCTGTCTCAACCGGGCTTCACTGGAGAGGGGTGAGAGATGACAAAGCTATCAGTGTCTAACTCCTGCCCCAGGCAAGACACCTGGTGCATGGTGTACACTCCGGGCTGTTGAAATATCAGGACACTGTATTGATCCCTCAAGAGGAGTACTCCTGTGATTCAGGCTGGCAGTTCTAAGACTTTAACAGAGTATCTGCAGCTATAATCCCTTTTTGAGTTTGCCAGGTAGAGCACAGTGGTAAATCCGCAAATGGCATATATCAGAAAATACATCCACATCCAGTACAACACATCTGTGATTGGCTTATATTGATAATATGGTTGGGCTATAATGAAATTATGTTCATGATTTGAATTTTGCAAGGTTCTGCTTAAAACCAGTACGTCTGGTATATGAATGGTAGGCCGGCACATCTGTAGGACCACAGTGCTTCATTTTATTCTGGTACGTTTAGACACATATTTATCTTCATCAACAAATTTGGATTTTTGTGATTTCAATAATATTTCAATTCATTGTTAATCTCTACCCTCCGATAATGCAACTCAACGCTCCAAAGTCGCAGCATCTCCTCATTTAATCCCTCTTTTTTGGTGGATGGCCACACCTTTTAACTTCATAACCCAGGCTCTGTTATAAATCCTCCCAACCCAAGATGAGATAACTGTGATGACATCACCTGCATACACTTACACTTTGCTAAGCAGTTCCTACCGTGACTTGTAAATTGATTTTGACATGTAAAATTACTGTAGTGCCTCTTTAAATCCCCCGAGGGACTTGTTACATTAACACAATGTATAGACCTATTTCACAGAAGCTTTAACTGCCTTACACAGGTGTAACTAATATTATTAATAAGTATTTAGCTGTGTCAGTCCAGGGTCCTGCTGTTGGCATATACATGCTGGCTGGCAGCATACGGAATGTAATGGAGCTGTGGTTAACTGTATTAGTTCCAGCTCAGCGTTTCCTGCTTTATAAGGTCAAAATGTCTGCCGTGAAGAAAGGTCTATTAACGTTTAACAGAGCTGTAGACTCTGTGGATTAGAATGAAGATATCCGTCATCTCCCCATAAACAAACTCTGTATCTGCCTGTCAGGAATCCATTGTTAGACATAAAAGAGTCCTCTGAAGCTGGTCCACGGTGTCCCACAGTGTGTGCGCTTGTTGAAGTTTGATTCCCAGCTCATTCGGCTCAGCAGCCAATCAGCATCTCGAGCTCCTCACTTCCTTCTCGCTCAGCAGAGGTTTGATTTGAGACAGATTGTTTTTTTTCTTGCATCTTTCCATCAGTTTCCTGAGCACTGGAAGTCTCTGGATGACTTTTTTTTTTTTTTTGTACATAAAAGCATGGACTGATTTTTCTCTCAAATGGCCTTTGTTGTAGCTTTTAAGATACCATAGGAAAGGCATTAGGAATTGTCGTGGGGTTTGGGATTTTCGCAGTGTGTGCTCGAGTGTTCCTGTGTGAGATGAGGTTACTTCAAGGTCTTCCTGCTGCTGTCACGTATTCTGGCATTTCTAGTGCAGTGGGAAATACATTCAGATTCTAATTTGACAACTTTCCC